>NW_007260385.1:443417-495974 GCF_000164805.1 Carlito syrichta
GTTAAGGCAGCCATCGGGCACAGAGTAATCATAGCAGTCCCGGCAATGCCACAGCCAGCCCAGGTTCCAGTTGCCTGGTCTGCCAGGTTTGGGCAGGGTGAAGTCCCTTCTTCTCCTGATCACTCCATTTTCCACTGCACATGTGAACTTTTCATTGGAGAGCAGTGGATGTCAGTCGTGACACATGTGGGAGGTGTCTCTTTTGTCACCGTAGTCTTCGTCGGTCTGACTGGGGCAAAGCAGCATGATTGTGGCTCCCGGGGCTCGACGTGTGGGGCTCAGGAGGTCTTCCCCTGTAAGCCCCCGAGCATCCATGACTCTGGGAGACAAAACGCCTGACTATTTTGGAGAACTTTCACTAAGATGAGGTCTGTCCATGTCACCCAGGCTGGTCACTGACCCCTGGGCTCAGGCAGCCTCCTGCCTTGGACTTCCAGGTGTGGGGTTGACGGCCATGAACCACAGTGTTTGGCCTGGACTTGCACGTTCTTTCAGTGGGGGCAACACAAAGGAATGCCCTGGGATGTAGACCACCACTGCCATGTAGCTGAAACTATGGGTGCCACTATGTGCGACTCCAGTGTTTGTATTCTCCAGAGTGACAAGATCTCGTTATGTGGCTCAGGCTGGTCTCAAATTTCCAGGCTCCAGCATTTTCCCACCTAGGCCTCTCAAAGACACAGCCTGATTGTCTGATGATCCACCGTCTTTCAGGAACTCTTGTCCCAAGGCTGGGGCTTCCTTCCCAAATGATCTCTTTCTTTTCATGATCATCCCAACTCAGTACACAAATGGATGCTCTTTTCTTCCTTTTTTTGAGTCGGTGTCTCACTCTGTCACTTAGGCTGGAGGGCAGTGGCACATTCCCGTTCACGGCAGCCTCAGCCCTCTGGGTTCCAGCAAACTTTCCCCTCCAGGCCTTCTGAGGAGCCAGAAGGTGAGATGCATGCCACCACAACCGGTTGATTTGGGATGGAGGGCAGAAATGAGGACTCACTGAGTTGTCCGGGCATGTCTTGGATCCATAGTCTCAGGCTGGCCGCTAGCCTCAGCTTCCCAAAGTGCTGGCATAATGAGGCTGAACCCTCGAGCCTGGCCTCCGTCCTTAGTCAAAAATGTACCAGAAGGCCAGGTGCGACAGCCCAGGCCTAGGATCCCAGAACCCTGGGAGACCAAAGCAGGAGGATCGCTGGAGACAAGGAGCACAAGGCCAGCGTGGGCCATGCAGGGAGACTCCATCTTCATATCCATTGAAACTGAGATTCTGGGATCGTGGTGCCCATCATTCTGGCCACTCTGGAGACTGAGGATTGCTGGAACCCATGATTTTGAGGCTGGCAGTGCACGACAGTCATGTCCCTGGGCACCAGCCTGGGTCACAGAGCCAAGCGCTGTCTCCAAAAACAGCAGAATGTATACAGTTTCTCCACTGCACATGGTGTGTTCACAGGGTGACTGGCTTTAGAGACAGAAAAAATGGGAATGAGGAGAAGAAATTTTCATGGGTGAGGGAAATGTTCCTGACTTTTCTTGGTGGAAGGTCTTTGTTGCCAAATAGGAGAGTCGGCCTGCCTGGGGTACATTTCTCACCTCGGATAGGAGAGCCAGCAGGTATCCAGACAGGGAGGGTCTGGAACTCCCGCAACATAATGGGGGCAGCCATTTGGGGATGTTAGAGCTGGAAGGTGCTGAGTTTGGGGGACCCTAACATGTGAGGGGCAGGGGTGAAGAACTGAGGGCAGAATGTTTGCAGGTTAATGGATTTCTTTCTTTTCTTCCTTTCTTCCCTTCCTTCCTTCCTTCCTTCCTTCCTTCCTTCCTTCCTTCCTTCCTTCTTTCTTTCTTTCTTTTTTTTGAGTTGGAGTCTCACTCTTTTGCCCAGACTGGAGTACAGTGTCCACTCCCGGCCACCACAACCTCAACCTTCTGGGCTCCAGCGATCCTTCCACTTCAGCCTTCCAAGTAGCCAGAATTACAGGCATGCACTACCATGCCCGGCTGATTTTTTGATTTATTGTAGAGATGAGGTCTTTCTGCCCAGGTGGGTCTTCAACCCACAGGCTCAGGCAATCCACCCACCTCAGCGTCCCAAATGCATGGGATTACAGGTTGAGCCACCGAGCCCAGTTCTTCTTTCTTTCTTTCTTATCTTCACTAGGTTGCCCAGACTGCTCTCAAACCCCCCACCTTGGGCCATTCTGTTGACCTGGGCCTCCCAAGCTGCTGCAATCACAGGTTTTCCATTTGGTTGACATACTGGTCTTCCTTCCTGGTCTTAAACTGTGGGCCGGAGGTGATTCTCCCCCTGAGGTTTGCCCCTACTCAAGGTTTTCTAGGTTTTACTTGGGTCAAGGTGGTGACTTGCTATGGTGTCCAGCCTTGTCTCAAGCTCCCGGACTCTGGCCATCCCCAGGTGCCAAGGAGACAGGTGTGAGTCATCCGGCCGTCCTCGCCCCACCAAAGGTTTGAGAGTCATGCCCATCCTTTCACCAAGGCTCCCCCTGGGAGTATCAAGTGGGTCCAGCCTGGGGAACGAGGAGGGTGGAGGTGTGCACATCCCAGCAGAGACACGGCTGTGCGCCAGGTGCTCCCCCAGTGAAGGACTCGGCGGATTAATTCAGCCATCCTCTCCAGGGTCCCAGGTCAACAGAAAGGAGCGGGCCTCACAGTGGTCCCCGAGAATGGTGTGGAGGCAAGGCACGGGGGTTCACGCCTGTCATCCTGGTTCTCTGGTAGGACGAGGTGAGAGGATGGGCTGAGTCCCTGGGTTTGAGACCAGCCCAGATATCTTGGCGAGACCTCATCTTTACAAGAAGACAAAAAAATGGTGGTGTAGGTCTTTCATTTGGACCATTCAGAAGGCCATGGTGGGAGGATCCCCAAAGCCCAGCCAGTGGAGGCTGCAGTGACCGAGAGTGGGCCCCATTACTATGGCCTGGGCTACACAGTGGGACTCCAACTCAGAATAATAATACCAACCACAACCACCATCACAACCACAGGCCGGTCTCAGGGGCTCAGCCTGGCATTCTGGCCCTTCAGAGGCCCAGGTGAGTGGACAGCAGGAGACTGCTGGTTCGACACCAGTCCAGGACACGGGGCAAGACCTCGTATCAGCTATCAAAAATAAATCCTAAGATTATCTAGGCACGTTGGTGCAGGCCTGTGTTTCCAGCCACTCTGGTGATCGAGGCGGGATAATCACCTGAGACCGGCAGATGGAGTCCGCGGTGGCTGTGCGCGTGCCCCTGAGATTCGTGCTTACAAAGCAGGAATCTGACTCCAAATAATAATAATCACCACCACCACCACCACCATCACCACCCCTGCCATCCAGCACCATGAGTCACCCTCAGGGATTGGAGAGGAAAATGTGTTGACTGGCCTGTTGTTCACAGGAGATTTCAAAGATGGTCACTGGGCACGTCCATCCCACATCTTCAGCCAAGCAACCCAGAAGGCTTGCCTCCACTCTCTACATTCATGCCCCACAGGAAAGATGTGTGTGAGCTCAGGGAACAGACGGCCCTGAGCTGTTGGGCAATAGGACACAGAGAGGTCAAGGTGGTCTGGCAATGCTGCGGCCAGCCAGGTTCTGGTCGCCCTGTTTTCCATGTTTGGGTGTGTGTGGGGGGGTCCTTCCTCTCCTGATCACACCATCATCCCCGTCCATGCAGGCCTTTCCATGGGGAGCTGTGAACATCCATCGTGATGCACGTGGGAGGCGTCTTTTGTATGCTGAAGTCTCCATCTGCCAGACCTGGGCACAGGGGAGTGATCGTGGCTCCTGGGGCCTCAACCTGCAGGTCTCAGGCGATCCTCCTGCCTTGACCTGAGCAACTGAGACTCCATGGACCATCATGCCTGACCCGATTTAGGGGACCTCTCACTGACATGAGGTCTGGCCATGTTGCCCAGGATTCTTTCTGAACTCTGGGCCCAGACAGTATCCCGCCTCTGCCTTCCAGGGAGCAGGGCTAACAGCCTTGATCCATGGTGACTGGCCTGGACTCGTACGTTTGTTGGCGTGGGTGATGCAAAGGAATGCCCCAAGGTAGAGGCCACTGCATCCCCTGTAGTTGGTACCAGAGGCATCACCACGTGCAACTCCAGTATTCACGTTCCAAGGAGTGATGAGGTCTTGCTATATAGCCCAGGCTGGTCTCAAACTCCCGGATTTCAGCTGTCCCCCACTTTGGCTTCTCAAAGCCACAGCCTTATTTTCTATCCATCGATGGTCTTTCAAGAACATTAGGCCCAAGACTGGTCCTCCTTCCCAAATGATCTCTGTCTGTTCACGATGATCCCAACTCCATACACAAATGGATGCTCCTTTGTTTTCCTGTTTTCCTTTTTTTCTTTGAGCCAGAGTCTCACTCCATCACCCAGGCTGGAGTGTGGTGGCTCTCTCTCAGCCACTGCAGACTCGGCCTTCAGGGTTCCAGTGAGATTTTCCCCATTCTTCTGAGGAGCCAGAACTACAGGTGTGCGCCACCATGCCAGGTTCGTTTCTAGTGGAAGGTAAAGATGAGCACTTGCCAAGGTTCCTGGGCGGGTCTTGGCCCATGGGTTCAGCCTGGCCACTGGTCTCAGCCTCACAAAGAGCTGGGATGGCGAGGCTTAGCACCCAAGCTTGGCCTCGATTCTTCATCAAAAACATACCAGAAGGCCTGGCACGGGAGCCCAAACCTGGAATCTCAGCACTCTGTGAGGTCAAGGCAGGAGGATGACTGGAGAGTATGAGTCCAAGGACAACCCGGGCCACGCAGGGATACCCCATCTCTGCACCCATCCAAACAAGGGTTCTGGGGTTGAGGTGCCCGTAGTCCTGCCAACTCCCAAGGCCTAGGTGGGATGATAATCGGAGTCCCCAATTTGGGGACTGACAGTGAACAACAGAAGTGTCCCCGGGCTGCAGCTTGGGCCACAGAGCCAGGCCTTGTCTGCAAAAACATCAGAATTGTACACAGATTGTCAACTGCTCATGGTGTGTTCACAGGGTGACTGGCTTTAGCGTCAAGAAAAATGGGATTGGGGATGATGAAATGTCCCTGGTGAGTGATGTGTCGCTAGCCTTTCTTGGTGGAAGGGCCTCATTGCTGAGTTGAATGGTCGACCTGCCTGGGGAACATTTCTACCCTCGTAGAGGAGAGCTGATAGGAACCTGGCCAGGGAGCCTCGTGAACCCCCACACCAAAGTTGGATCAGCCATTGGCAGGAATTGGGGCTGGAGGATGCCGGGCTTGGGAGACTCTCATATGTGGGGGGGGGGCGGGGGAAAGAACTGAGTGAAGGTTTGCAGGCAATGGATTTCTTTGTTGATTTAGATTTTTCTTTCTTTCTTTCATTCTTTTCCTCTGTCTCTCTCTTTTGTTCCCTCAATAGGTAGTCCTTGGTGCTCTCAAACCCCCCAACTCGGGCCTTCCTCTCAGCCTCGGCCTCCCAAACTGCTGCAATAACAGGCTTTCCATTTGGTTGACATCCTGGTCTTCCTTCCTGGTCTTAAACTCTGGGCCTGAGGCAATCCTCCTGCCAATGTCTGCTCTCACCCCAGGTTTTCTGGGTTTTGCTTGGGGTCAAGGTTGGGGCTTGCTATGGTGTCCAGCCTGATCTCAGCTCTCTGTCTCCAGTCATCTTCCCGTCTTGGCCTCCCTGAGTGCCAAGGAGACCGGCATGAGTAGTCTGGCCACCCCTTCCCAACGGTTTGAGAGTCACACACTCCCTTTCTCTGAGGGGCCCCTAGAAGGAGTGATCGAGTGCACCCTAGGGGATCAGGTGCACCCTGGGGGATGCTCTGGCAGAGTCACACACCTGCCCCAGGTGCTCCCTCTTGGCAGGCTCTGCAGGTGACTCTGGCTGCCCACTCTGGGGTCCCAGGTTGTCTAAAGGAAGTGGACCTCGCAGTGGGTCCCTGAGAGGTGTATGAAGGCCAGGCATGCGGGCTCACACCTGTCATCCCTGTGCTATGGAAGGCCGAGGCAAGAGGACGGTTTGAGCCCCCGGGTTCGCAACCAGCCTGGGAACCTTGGTGAGACAGCATCTCTACAAGAAATCAAAAAATGAGCCGAGTGTGGTGCCGCACGCCTGTCTTTCTGGCCACTAGGGAGGCTGCGGCAGGAGAATCACCCAAGCCCATCAGATTGAGGCCATGGTTTCCGAGAACAAGCCACTGTGCTCTGGCATGGATGAAATATGGGTCTCTGACTCAGAATAATAGTACCAACCACCACCACCCCAACCAGAGACTGGGCTCAGTGGCTCAGCCTGGCATCCTGGCAGTTCGGAAGCAGAGGAGAGTGGATGGCCTGACCTGCGGGATCGAGACCAACCCAGGACACTGGGCAAGAACTCATCTCGGACTCCAAAAATAAATACAAAGATTAGACGGGCATAGTGGTGCAGGCCTGTAGTTCCAGCCACTAGAGGGACCAAGGTGGGAGGATCGCTAGATCCCAGCAGCTGGAGTCCATAGTGACTGTGAACATGACCCTGTGGTCAACCTGGGTGACAGAGTGGTATTCTGGCTCCAAATTATAATAACCACCACCGCCATCAACATCACCCCTGCCACCCAGCACAAGGAGTCACCTACAGGGATGGGAGAGGAAAATGCACTTTCTCACCTATCATTTGTGGGAGGTTTCAAAGCTGGTCCCCAGGCACGTCCATCCCATGCCTTCTGCCACAAATCCCAGAATGCCTCCTCACTCGTGCCCCCTGGCAAAGACGTGTGTGAATTCAATAACAGACAGCCACAAGTTAGGGTGGCCATCGGGCACAGAGCTGTATGGCAACACCATGACCAGGCCAGGTTCCAGTCACCTGGTCTGCCACCTTTGCATCAGGGGAGGGGCTCTTCCTCTTCAGATCACTCCATCGTCTCACACCCACACGGCCCTTTCCTTGGGGAGCCGATATCACACATCGTGACGCACGTGGGAGGCATCTGTTTTGTCGCCGGAGTCTCCATCGCCCAAGCTGGGGCGTGGCTGCACAATCGCTTCTCCTGTGGCCTTGACCTGTGGGACTCAGGCAGTCCTCTTGCCTTGACTCCAAAAAGCTGGGCTCCAGCTATGACCACGACTGACTCGATTTTGGGACTTTTCACTGAGACGAGGTCTGGCCATGTTGCCTGGGTTGTTCTCTGAATCCTGAACTCAGGCCGGCTCCTGCCTCAGCATCCCAGGGCGCAAGGCTGAAGGCTATGAGCCACGATGCCTAGCCTAAACTTGTACATTCTGTCAGCAGGGGCGATGCAATGGAATGCCCCAGAACAAAGACCACCACAACCTGTGTAGTCAGGACATGGGTACCACCACGTGTAAGTCCAGTGTTTTCATTTGGGGGAGCTACAAGGTCTCGCTACATGGCCCAGGCTGATCTTGCACACCTGAATTCCAGAGTTCTCCCACCTCATCCTCCCAAAGCCACAGTCTGATTGTCTGCCAATCCACCATCTTTCAGGAACTCTAGGCTCAAGCTGTGACTTTCTTCGCAAATTATCTCAGTCTGTTCACAATGATCCCAAATCCATAATCAAATGGATTTTTTTTTCTTCTTTCCTTTTTTTATTTGAGTTAGAGTCCCACTCATTCACCCAGGCTGGAGGGTGGTGGCTCTGTCCTGGCCACTGCAGACTCAGCCTGCATTGCTCTGGTGAGACCTTCCCTGGCCTTCTGAAGAGTCAGAACAGCAGGTGTGCACCACCATGTCCAGCTCATTAGGAATGGAGGGTAGAGATGAGTTCTTACCGAGGTGCTGGGAGGGTCTCAGCCTCTGGGTTTGGGCTGGCCACTGACCTCAGTCTCTAAACGTGCTGGGATGATGAGGCTGAGTCACCAAGCCCGGACACGATCCTTCATCAAAAATGAACCAGAAGGCCTAGCAGGGTGTCCCACACCTGGAATCCCAATGATCTGGGAAGCCGAGGTGAGAGGATGACTGGAACCAGGAACTGAAGGGCAACATGGACTACGCAGGAGACCCCGTCTCGGCACCCATCCAAACAGGGGATGTGGTTAGAGGTGTCTGTCATCCCAGCCACTCTGGAGGTGGAAGTGGGAGGATTTCTGGAGCCCACAATTTTGAGGCTGGCGTTCAATGATGGTCGTGTCCCCAGGCCTCAGCCTGAGTCACAGAGCCAGACCCTGTCTTCAAAAACATCAGAATCATATAGAGATTCTCAACTACGTGTGGGACATTCACAGGAAGACTAGCTTTAGAGCCAGGAAAAATGGGACCGGGGGAAAGAAATGTCCCCAGGTGAGGGATGTGTCCCGGGTCTGACTTGGAAGAAGGTACTTTTTGCCAAGTTGGAGGGCTGGCCTGCCTGGGGCACATTTCTCACCTTGAGGAGGAGAGGCGGCAGCAACATGTCCAGGGAGCCTGGGAAACTCATGCACTGAAGTGGTGGCAACCCTTTGGGGGGGGTGTTGGGCTGGATGGTGCTGAGCTTGTTGGACCCTCACATGTGGGGGAGGGTGGGAAGAACTGAGGGCAGAATGTTTGCAGGAGAATGGATTTCTTTCTTTCTTTCCTTCCTTCTTTTTTTTTTTCTTTTCTTTCTTTCTTTTCTTTCCTCACTGGGTTTCTCACACTGCTCTCAAATAGCCCCTCAGACTATTCTCTCAGCCCAGGACTCCCAAACTGCTGGAATCACAATCTTGACATTTGGTTGACATCCTCGTCTTCCAACCTGGTCTTGAATCTGGGCCGGAGGGGGTGCTACCTCCGAGGCCTGCCCTCACCCAAGGATTTCTGGGTTTTGCTTGGGATCATGGTGGGGGCTTGTTATGTTGTCCATCCTGGTCTTGAGCTCCCAGGCTCTGGTCATCTTCCTGTCTCGGCCTCCCCAAGTGCCAAGGAGACAGGCATGAGTTACCTGGCTGTCCCAATCCCTGAAGGTTTGGGAGTGACCTCCTCCCTTTCCCAGAGGCATCCCCTGGTAGGAACAAGTGGATCCACCATGGGGAACGAGGCAGGCAGAGGGTTGGGTGTCCCAGGGAAGACATGCCCCTCCGCCAGGTGCTCCCCAGGGAAGGACTCAGCAGGCAACTCCGGTTGACCTCTCCAAGGTCCCAGGTCATTGGGCAGAGCGAGTCTCAAGGTGGGGCTCCAATAGGGGTGTAGAGGCCGGTCCTGGGTACTCTTGACTCTAATTCCTGCAATCTGGGAGGCTGAGGCTAGAGGATGACCTGAGCCCCCAGGTTCGAGACCAGCCCGGGGAACTTGGCGAGACCTCATCTCTAAAAGAAGCCAAAAGTATGAGCCAAGTGTGGTGGTACACGATTGTCGTTCTGAACACACGGGAACCAATGTGGGAGCATCATCTGAGCCAGGTAGGTGGAATCCATGGTGGCAATGTGCATGCCCCTGTTCTCCAGCCTGGGTGAGAGAGCAGGATTCCGACAACAAATAATCATAATCACCATCACCACCACCACCACCAACCCTGCTATCCAGCGAGAGAATTCACCCTCAGGGATGGGGAGGAAATGCCACTTTCCGGCCTGTCATTCATAGGAGCTTTCAAAGGTGGCCACAGGGATCATCTGTCCCACACCTTTGGCCACACGGCCAAGAAGACCTGCTACACCCTCCATACTCGTGCTCCATGGCAAAGATGCCTGTGAGCTCGAGGAACAGACTGACCAGACGTAGGGTGGCGGTGGTGCACAGAGTGATCAAGGTGGTCCAGCAATACCATGGCTAACCCATGTTCTGGTTGCCCTGTGTGCCATCTTTGGGCTGGGGGAGGGCCCCTACCTCTCCCAATAACTCCTTCATTCCCTGCCCATGTGGACCTTTCCCTGAGTAGCCGTGGAAGCCCATCCTGATGCACGTTGGAGGTGTCATTTTTGTCACCAGAGTCTCTGTTGGCCAGGCTGGGGCACGGCAGCCTGATCGTAGCTTCCAGGGCCTTGACCTGCGGGGCTCAGGTGATCCTCTTGCCTTGGCCCCCAAGCAGCCTGACCTCTGGGGGCCCTATCCCCAACTTGATTTTGGAGCCCTCTCACTGAGATGAGGTCTGGTCACATCACCCAGGCTGGTCTCCATCCACAGAACTCAGGCAGCCTCCCACCTCCGCCTCCCAGAGCCCAGGGCTGATGTCCGTGAGCCATGGTGCATGGCATGGACTCACACATTCAGTTGGCAAGGGTGACACAAAGGCACGCCCCAGGGAACACGGACGCCACCAAGGGTGACTCAAGGGTTTGCATTCAATGGAGCAACGAGGTCTCGCAATGTGTCCCAGGCTGGTCTCAAATTCCCAGGGTCCAACGTTCCCCCACCTAGGCTCCCAAAGACACAGCCTGATGTCTGCCAATCCACTCTCTTTTGGGAACTCTACATCCAAGACTGAGGCCTCCTTCCCCAGTGATCTCTGTCTATATATGATGATCCCAACTCCATACACAAATGGATGCTCTTCTTTTCTTTCTTTTTTTTGAGTTGAAATCTCACTCTGTCACCTGGACTCTAGGGCAGTGGCTCACATCTGCCCACTGCAACCTCAGCCCGATGGGCTCCAGTGAGCCATCAACCCTGGCCTTCCGAGGAGATGAAACAGCAGGTGCACACCATCACACTCGGTTCATTTGGGATGGAGGGTAGAGATGAGGTCTCACCGAGTGGCCAAGGCAAGTCTCAGAGCCGTGGGCTCAGGCTGACTGCATTCCTTGGCCTCCCCATATGCTGGTATAATGAGGCTAATACCCAGATCCCAGAGCAAACCTTCATTGGAAAAGAATCAGAAGTTCGGACATGGTGGCCCATAGCTGGAATCCCAATGCACTGGGAGGCCGAGGCTGGAGGATGGCTGGAGCCCAGGAACTCAAGGCCAGCCCAGGCCATGCAGGGAGACCCATCTCCACACCCATCCAAACAGGGAGTCTGGGGTGGTGGTGCAGAAGTTTTTCAGGAGAATGGATTTCTTTCTTTTTTCTGTCTTTTTCTTTTCTTTCTTTTCTTTCCTCACTGGGTTGCCCTGGCTGCTCTCAAACCACCCACTTAGGATCAGCCACTCAGCCTGGGCATCCCAAACTGCTGCCATCACAGGGTTTCCATTTGGTTGGCAGCCTGGTCTTCCTATCTGGTCTTGAACTCTGGACCAGAGGTGAACCTCCCGCCGAGGCCTGCCCTCAGGCAAGGTTTTCTGGTTATTACTTGGGGTCGAAGTGGGGGCTTGCTATGGTGTCCAGCCTGGTCTTGAGCTACCAGGCTCTGACTATTTCCCGTCTCAGCCTTTTTGAGTGCCAAGGAGACAGGCATGAGTTGCCCAGTCATCCCTGCCCCTCCAAAGTTTTGAGAGTCAAGTCCTCAGATTACCTGAGGCAGTCCCTGGGAGGAGCGTAGGGGTCCACTCTATGGAACAAATCAGGTGGAGGGGTGGGCACCAAGGTGGAAACCAGTGATCAGTTGGGGCCTGCTCGACAGGAGATTCTGGCTGCCCTCTCCGGGGTCCTGGGTTGTCTGAAGGAATAGGATCTTGTGGTGGGGCCATGAGAGGGGAGTGAAGGCTGGGCACGGGGGCTCACACCTGTCACTATGGTGCTTTGAGAGGCTGAGGAGAGAGGATGGCCTGGGCCCCTGGGATCAAACCCAGCCTGGGCACCTTGGCTAGAATTCATCAATACAAGAAACCAGAAAAGTGAGCCAAGCATGCTGGTTCACCACTGTTGTTCTGGCCACTCGGGAAGCCACAGTGAGAGGATTGATGGATCCCAGCCGGTCGAATCTGCAGTGACCAAGAGTGGGCCCTGGTGCTTTGGCCTGGGAGACAGAGCTGGAATCTGACTCAAAATAATAATACAACCCACCACCACCACAAACACACACTGGGCTCAGGGCCTCAGCCTTTCAGAGTCCGAGGAGAGTAGATGACCATAGCCTGCGAGTTCAAGACCAGCCTGGGACACTGGGCGAGACCTCATCTTGGCCATCAAAAATAAATCCAAAGATTAGCCGAGCATGGTGGCACAGGCCTGTGTTACAGCCACCTGGGGGTCGAGGTGGGAGATCATCTGAGCCCAGGAGGTGGAGTCTGCAGTGGCCATGAGCATGCTCCTGTCCTCAGACCTGGGTGACAGAATGAGGTTCTGACTGCAAATAAAAATAATCACCACCAGCGCCACCACCACTATTCCTGCCACCCAGAGTGAGGAGTCAGCCTCAGGGATGGGAGAGAAAAAGGCACATTCCAGCCTGTTGTCCATGGGAGGTTTCAAGTTGGCCACCAGGCACGTCTATCCTGTGCCTTTGGCCACGCCTCCCAGAAGGCCTGCCTTCATTCTCAACAATCATGCCCCACAGCAAAGACACATGTGATCTCATGGAACACAATGCACTGAGTTAGGGTGGCCATTGGGCATAGAGCAATTAATGAAGTCTGACAATGCCATGGCCAGCCCAGGTTCTGGTGGCCCTGTGTGCCTCCTTCAGGCAGTGGGAAGACCCCTTTCACTCCCAATCACTGCATCCTCCCACGCCCATGTGGACCTTTCCCTGGGGAGCCGTGGACGTGCATTGTGACACATGTTGGAGACATCTTTTTTGTCACCACAGTCTCTGTCGGATGTGCTGCAGCATGGAGGCATGATCGTCACTTCCTGGGTCTTGACCTGTGGGGATCAGGCAGTCCTCCCACCTTGGCCCCTGAGCAGCCTCGACTCTGAGGGCCACCACGCCTGACTCGATTTGGGGGCTCTCTCATCGAGATGAGGTCTGGCCATGTCACCCAGGCTGTACTCTGACCCCGAGTCTCAGGAAACCTCCAGCCATGGCCTCCCAGAGCCCCGGGCTAATGGGAAGGAGCCATGGTGACCAGCCTGGAATCACACATGCTGTCAGCAGGGGCGATGCAAAGGCACCACCCGAGACAGAGGCCACCACATTTCATGCAGCCAGGTCCACGGGCACCACCATGTGTGACTCGAGGTTTTGAATTATGGGGAGCAACAAGGTCTTGCTACGTGGCCCAGGCTGGTTTAGAACTCCTGGGCTCCAGAGATCCCCTACCTTGGCCTCCCACAGCCGCAGCTCAATTGTCTGCTGTTCCACCATCTTTCAGGAACTCTACGCCCAGGCTGATGCCTCCTTCCCCAATGATCTCTCTCTGTTCACAATAATCCCAAATCCATACACAAATGGTTGGTCTTCCTTTCTTTCTTTTTTTTTGTGTCAGAGTCTCACTCCATCACCCAGGCAGGAGGGTGGTTGCTCAATCCTGGTCACTGCACCCTATGCTTGCTGGGTTCCAGCAAGACTTCTAGGAGATGGAATGACAGGTGTGTGACATCACGTCTGGTGCATTTGAGATGTAGGGTAGAGATGAAGTCTCACTGAGTTTCCCTGGTACATCTCAGACCTGTGGGCTCAAGCCAGTCACTGGCCTTGACCTCCCAATGCACTACAATGAGGAGGCTGAGAACCCAAGCCCGGCATGCCTCCTTCATCAAAAATGAACCTGAAGCCAGGAGTGGCGGACCATACCTGGAATCCCAGCACTATGGGAGGCAGAGATGTGAGGATGGTTGGAGCCCAGTAGCTCAAGGCCAGCCTGGGCCACACAGGGAGACTTCATATCACCACAAATCCAAACAGGGGATCCAGGGTCGTGGTGCCTGTCATCTTGGCCACTCTGTAGGCTGAGATGGGAGGATCGCTGGAACCCGAAATTTTGAGGCTGGTGGTGAAGGATGGTCATGTCCCCGGCCCCAGCCTGGGTCAGAGAGACAGACCCTCTCTTCAAGAACATCAGAATCGTGCACTGATTCTCCACTGTTCATGGTGTGTTTAAAGGGCGACTGGCTTTTGAGCCAGGAAAAATGGGATTGGGGAAAAAAATGTCCTCAGGTGAGGGATGTGTCCCTGGACTTTCTTGGTGGAAGGTCCTAGCTGCCGAGTTGGAGGGTCAGTTTGCCTGGAGTTCTTATCTCACCTTAGAGAGGAAAGCTGGCATGAACACAGCCAGGGAGCCTTGGGAACTCCCACACCAAAGTGGTGACAGCCATTGGGGGGATGGAGTTGGAAGGTACCTAGCTTAGGAGACCTTCACATGTGGTGGAGGCATGGGGGGAAGAACAGAGGGCAGAAAGTTTTCAGGACAATGGATCTTTTCTTTCTTTCTTTCTTTCTTTCTTTCTTTCTTTCTTTCTTTCTTTCTTTCTTTCTTTCTTTCTTTCTTTTTCTTTCTTTCTTTTTTCTTTCTTTTCCTTCCTCACTAGGTTGCCCAGGATGCTCTCAAACCGCCCAACTCAGGCCATCCTCTCGGCCTGGTCCTCCAAATCTGCTGCGATTGATGTTTTCATTTCATCGACATCCTGGTCTACCTGCCTCGTCTTGAACTCTGGGCCAGAGGTAATCCTCCCACCGAAGTCTGCCCTCACCCTAGGTTTTCTGGGTTTTGCTTGTGGTCGAGGCAGGGGCTTGCTATGGTGTCCAACCTGGTCTAGAGCTCCCGGGTTCCGGCCATCTTCCCGCTTTGGACTCCCTGAGTGCAATTAGACATGAGTGAGTTGCCCAGCCGTCCCTGCCTCCCAAAAGTTTGAGAGTCACCCCCTTTCTTTCCCTGAGGCAGGCCATGGTGGAAGTGAGTGGGTTCACCCTGGGAAACGAGATAGGAGGAGGGGTGGGTGCCCTAGTGGAGACGTGCCCCTGGACAGGCACTCCCCCCAAGGGTGGTTCAGTGGGAGTCTTCAGCTGCTCCCTCATTGGTGCTGGGTCGTCAGAAGGGAGTGGGCCTCGTGGTGGGGCCCCGAGAGGAGTGTGGAGAATGAGGAGGGGGTCCATGCCTGTCATCCCAGTGCTCTGGGAGGCCGTGGTAAGATTACCTGAGCCCCTAGGTTCGAGACCACCCCAGCTCACAGAAGAGACAGTCCAGGGCTGGAGCAGCCCGCCATCACAAAGTGAGCAAGACAGTCCAACAATGCCACTACCTGTCCAGGTTCCAGTCGCCCTGTATGACAACTTAGGGTGGGGGAGGGCCCCTTCCTCTCACAATCACTCCATAGTCTTTCATCCACACAGAACTTTAACTGGGGAGCCATGGGCACCCATCATGATGCTCCTGGGAGGCATCTTTTTAGTCACTGGACTCTCCATCATTCAGACTGGGGCATGGCCACACAATCATGTTTCCTGGGGCCTCAACCTGTGGGGCTCAGGTGATCCTCCCAGCCCTGGTTGGTAATTTATGGTCAGAGTCCCCAGGCATCAATAAGTTAAGAAACCAGTAATCTCGTCATTTGTCATTCTGGCAAGATAAGAGGGGCTATCAGCTGTCTTAGCTTTTATACGGGAGTTTAAGAAATCCAAAATATCAAGGGAGCATTCTAGTTTTGTTAAGTAAACTGAAACATATTGGAGGGGAAGTAGAACAACCTGAAAAAGAAAAATTTTGATTAATAACAGTTTTGAGTTGTGATGAAAATAACGTGCAGCCTCCTAATAAAGAGGAATAAGTGGTAAAAACATTAATAATCTCAGCATCCCTTGTAACAGGCTGGAACACTGGAGGGTTTGTGATAAAATCCCAGTAAGATATTTCTGAATAAATACACCTCTCGTGGCATGCTATAATTGCCAACATAGCAACAAAAACAGTGAGATAAGTGTTTTGAGAGCAAACCAGATCCTTGATGTTGCGGGTGAGTGCATTGATTTACCCCCATGTGGGCAGTCTGCACTGTCTAGTAGAAACAGCTTGATGGTAATGTCTGGGTTGAGGAGTGGGAGATGACGAACGATGAGATGTCTTCGGTCTAGTTAGTGGATGTGAAAGTGATTGTTGAATGGTGAGACGTTTCAGCTTTGGCACCAACACCTTCTCTTCATCATCTGCATCCAACTCAGACAGATGGCGATATTTATGTGTCATCTGTCTGTACCTCAATGGGGATGGGGGGCTGGTCATGTCTAATTAAATGATCCTGTAACCAAATAGGTTAGGGTAAGTCCTGGGGAAAAACACAAGTGTATACTCTCCCATATGTTAAAAGGACATTCGTCCCTTTCCATTGACCTGTAAGAAGATCTTTCCAGTTGGGCTCGGTGGCTCAGCCTGTAATATCACATCTTCAGAGGCTGAGTTGAGTGGGTTACTTGAGCTCTCGGGTTTGATACCAGACTAGGAAACTTTGTGAGACCTCATCTCTACAATAAATTAAAAAAAAATTAGCCAGGTGCAGTAGTGCATGCCTGTATTTCCAGCTACTTGGAAGACTGAGGCGGAAGGATCACTGGAGCCCAGCAGATTGAGACTGTGGTAGCTGGGAGTGGCCACTGCACTCCAGTCTGGGTGACAGAGACTCCAACTAAAAAATAAAGATCTTTTTATTTTACCATTGCTTTAACAGTATTCCCAGGACTCCAATATCTTATCATAGCTGAATGTACTTGAAAGCCAAAATTGAGATAATTAATTACAAACATAGCATAATTTGTGATATGATGGGGAGAACTGTATGTGAATTCCCCTTCCTGCAATTTAATTACATGATTATTTAACGTTTGATGGGCTCTCTTGACTATAGCTTGATCTTGAGGATTATACGAAATTCCTGTAGAATGAGATGCCAAACTGGGTACAAAACGACTGAAAAACTTTTGATGCATAAAAGGAGCATCATCAGTTTTTAATTGTTTAGGAATACCCAGCTGTGAAAAACAAAAGAATTGATGGACTACTCCTTTATAGGCTTCCTCATTTCTGGGCGAGGCTCAAATACATGGGAAAATGTATCCACTGTCACATGTAGAAATGACAATTTTCCAAAACTTTGGAAACGAAAACTTCCATTTGCCACAAGAATTAGGTTTTAATTTCTGGGGGTTAACTCCTGAGAGGAGGAGGTACTTAGATGCCGGAGACCAGCTTCAGCCTGGTTCAGGGTACCCCAAAGGTGGAGTTGGCATCGGTGATTGGAGGGAAGAAGAGAGAAAAAAGAGACTGAACTGCAGTCTAGTGCAGAAGCAAATGAGTGGTATTGGGAATTACAATGGGCCTTTTATACACAAAGTCAGATGTGGGAGGGGCGTCCCCCACCCACCAGAAACCTTAATCCATGAAAACTAAATCAATAACTGCCTTTAAACCCTTTTCATATGATAATCTTAAAATCCCATAACAAAGGATAACCTAATCTGTGACTGACATATTCTATAAACCTTTTTCGTCCTAAGCTGATTGATTTATGCCAAGTTAAACGATTCTATAGAAGCTTAAGTATTTACTTTACAAAAGAAAGTGGCCCATCCCAGAATATTTGGAATGTGGCCCAGTCCAAAGTTCACAGTGGACTACCTGCAAGTAACCCAGCCACATTCTTTCAACAAAATGACTGTCTTCTGAAATTATGTTCTACAATTTACACCTTCAATAAATCCTAAGATCATGACCCAGAAGCCTGTGACCAATATTAAGTCTCTTAGATGTGACACGACTTTGAATTATAAGTTGTGTGAAAGCCAGAACTGCAGTTTGCAGAAGAATGGGAGCAATGAGCTTCTAAAGTTAGCTTGTGTTTGTCCCATTCTCAGAGTTGTTATGTTTTGAGCTTACAGGAGCTTAATCTGCTTAGTGCTGAGTAGAAAGGGGGAGGAAATGGGGTCAAATAGCTCCCGAACACATCCTAGTGGTCTCGGTGTCAATGGCCCTTCCTGATCCCTAATGCTCAGTGGGCCTCCATGGCTGGCTCCCAACATCTCACCATTTTTAATTTTTTTTTGCACAAAACCGTGAAACTCCATATTGAGCTGACTCTACTTTAGCACTCTGAAGATGATTGGGAGTAAACACAGAAACAAAAGAATCACTGCTTCACAAATGCCCACATTGATGAATAAAGACATTAATGATTTTTGGTTAGCAAATTATGCATGAATTCCTTGATGTAATTTAGTAAGGTCTATATTCAGGTCTGAATGGTTCCAAATTCCAAGTTACTTTGTCCCAAGTATGGAGAGATTTAAACTCAGAGTGACATTAGAGAGTCAATTTCTTTTTTAAGGTCACAAGTTCTTGCCCTACTGCTAAAACTCCTTCCTCCAAAGCACTAACCTTACTTTCCAACTTCTGGTCTATGATTTCCTGAATAACTATGGCAATAGAAATGTTTTTATACAGCCGATCAGCAAAAGTAGTTGTATGAACTTCCCTAGAAAATGCTGCAGGTCAAAAGTAGCTATTAAAGCTGTAACTCCTAAAATTAAAAGTAGCCAAAAATCTTTTCTGTCTTTCTAAAATAGCATTAGCCTCATACAATATCTGTAAACCATATGCATCATATCAACGAGATGACAATTATACAAGAATAATCAAATAAGATGGCTGCTCAAGAATAACAAAACCTTCGTAAAAAGCATTAGTTAAATAATTAGTTAAAAATACACCCAGTACAAGACACCTTATAAACATTGCTATGATACTCAATTTTAACAACTTAGTACTTATTTCATGCTAAAAACATGTAAGAGAACTGCAAGCATCCCTAATGTGGTACTGCTGAGTTTGTCCAACAGGCCTAGACAGGCTGACTGGTTGAAGGGCTGAGAGGGCTCTCCACAAATGAGGTTGAATGGCTTGTCTGGCACCCATTCATTGGAGTGCCTTCTAGTTGCAGCAAGCGTAGAGCCATTAAAACCCCAGACACTAATATATACTCTTTCACCAGGTACAGTACAGTCCACCTTATAGTTATAAGCACAGTCTCTCCATTTCAGGAAGCCAGTATCTTGCTGAATGAGTGACCAGTCCTTTTCCATATCATTGAAGGGGCAGGCAGGTACGCTGAGAGGTGGTGTCCATTAAACACAATTGAACAGTTAGAGTCACAGCTGTGATTGAACAAAGACATACTATAATACAGATCAACACCCACTCCATACATCTCTGCAATACAGAAGGTGAAAGAGTTGCAGATCACCTTGTCCTTGGTTTGGCATTGGATACAATCACACTTAAAGCAGTATTGGTCTCTCAGCTGCTTTCAGTGCTCCTCACTGGTCATCAGCATATCCAGGTAGCAGATGGTGAGCTCTTCTCCCACCTTGATGTCTCAGACTGCACGCAGTAAGCTTTTCTTATGTTTTTGGTCCTGCATTCTTTTCTCCTCCCAGTTGTTAAAGACTTTAAAGGCTGTGTCCAATAGTTATAGATGAGGGGTTTGTGGGCCCTTTTCTATTTTTTGGAGTCTGTGCCAGTGCTGACTGAGAGATAAAATACATCCAAAAGAACTTGTCCTTCCAGTCTAGTCTGCTTATTAACACTTATTTTGTAGTTCGCTAAGAGGATTCACTTATATGATTCCTTTTCTTCCATCTGGGAAAGTTGAACTTGAGAGAAATTTATCGTAAGAAGACAACAAAGAATTTTTATCATCCTTTTGTCCAAGCTACCCCCTTGAGAAGGGGAGGTGAGAAGTCTGGAGGTTGGGGTTAGGTGCCGTGGCCTTGGGCACCCACCCCTTCTCCAAAAGTAAAAGAGAAAGACTGGAGCCTGGGATCAGGTGCCGTGGCCTTTGGCACCTGCCCCTTCTCTGAAGGTAAAAAAGAAAGACTGAAAGTCAGAGCTAGGCACCAAGGCTGTAGACGCTGCCCTTCCTTCCCAGATAAAGGCAAAGGGACTCACAGAACAGATTACAAGAAACAAGAGTAGTAGGGAAGGCAGGAATTGGAGTTGTAGGAGGAATAGGAGATGACAAAGGAAGTGAAATCCCTTATTTTGTTTACGTTTGTCTCTGGTCTATTCCTTTGATTCAACAGGATTTATGTCACCCATCTCAGTCTTTGGGTTAGTGGGGGCATTTCAAATGAATCAATCAGGAATCCAAACAGGAGTTGACGCATCCTGTGGATATATACAAGCATATCCTCTCCCACTGGTTAGTAATATATCAGGCTCTCTCCATCGGCCTGTGAGAAGACCCTTCCACTTTACCATAGATTTAACATTTCCTTCTGGGTTCCAGTGTCTAGCCATAGTTGAATTGCCTGAAGAGTTCAAATTTAAATGGTTTATAATATGTAAAGAATGATTTAAAACATAATGAGGAGAACTATCACTAAACTCCCCTTCTTGTAACTTATGTATTTGATTTTTTAAAGTTTGATGATCTCTTTCAACTATGGCTTGACCCTTTGGGCTATAAGGAATTCCTGTAGAATGAAAAATATTAAATTGAGAACAAAACTGTTGAAAAGATTTTGATGTATATGCAGGACCATTGTCACTCTTAAGTTGTTTTGGCATACCTAATTGTGAGAAACTAAAAAACAAATGTTGCACCACGTCTTTGTTAGCTTCTCCAGTTCTGCTGAGGCTAAAATAACATGAGAAAACGTATCCACAGTATCATGCACTTAATAAAATTTTCCAAATGTAGGTACATGAGTTACATCCATTTGCCATAATACATTAGGTTTTAATCCTCATGGATTAGCTCCTGCTGGAACATTAACAAAAATAGGACATGCTGGACAATTCTTGACAATCTGCCTTGCTGCTTCCCTAGGTATCTGAAATTCATAATGTAAAGCAGTAGCATATTGTTGATGAATATTATGAGATAGTTGAGCTTGAGTGACTGCCTCTGTCTCCAAAGTTGCATAGATGGCAGATTTTGTTAAATTATCAGCCAATTGATTACCCTCATGTAGAGGTCCTGGAAGGTCAGAATGAGATCTGACATGGCCAATGAAAAATTGCTCTTTTCTAACATGAATCAATTGATGCAGTTGTATAAACAATTCCAAAATTGTGGTTTTACTAACAGTAATAGTTGCTGTCTCAATATGAGGAAACAGCCCTTGAACATAACGAGAATCAGTATACAAGTTAAATCTCTTGTCTTTTAGAGCTGTAAAGGTATATAAAACAGCTCTTAATTCTGTTTTTTGTGCTGAAGTCTCTGAAGTACTTAAAACATGAGGTTTGTCATTAATCACTGTCACTGCTTTACCATTAGAAGAGCCATCAGTAAAAACCAATACTGCTCCCTCGAGAGGGACTAAGGAACATGCACAAGGAATAATTATAGGATTACATTTCACAAACTGTAACAATGGATTTCTAGGCAAATGAAACAAAATTTGTGCTCTATAATCAATCAAAGCCACTTGCCAATCATCATTAGTTTGCAACAAGGTTTGAAACTGGGTTTTGTCATATGGGATGATGATATTATCCACATCTTTTCCAAACAATTCCATGATTCTCTGTCTTCCTTTGATTATTAGCAAAGCTACTAAGTACGGATAAGATGCTAAAACTTTTTAGAGGAAACCAGTAAATGTAACCATTCCATAGGTCCTTCCTTCCACAAGCACCCTGTTAGGGTATGAGAAGTAGCCAACACAATGAATTCCCATGGTATATCATAACTTACCTTTTTCACCCTTTGGGACTCAATGGCCTTTTCCACGAGAGTTAAGACCTCTTTTGCCTCAGGTGTTAAGATTCTTTGAGAAGTGGGGGAGGGATCCCCCTGCAGTATATCAAAAAGAGGCTTTAAATCTGCAGTAGTGACATGTAAATAAGGTCTCAGCCAATTAATATCTCCTAATAATATCTGAAAATCATTTAAGGTAACCAAATGATTCTTCCTTAATTGTAGAGGATGAAGACTCACAGTTTGAGTGTTTAACACTCGGCCAAGATAAGTAAAGGGCAGGTTGGTTTGAATTTTTTCAGGAGAATTTTCAAACCACAATTAGCCAATGCTGTTACTGTTTCATTCAAAACGTTATGCAAGCGAGCATGATCTGCATGAGTCAATAAAATATCATGCATGTAATGAATTAAATAAAGATTAGGATATTGGTTTCTTATATCCTGCAAGACTGCATCTACAAACCTCTGACACAAGGTAGGGATGTTTTTCATACCTTGTGGCAGGACCCTCCACTGATATCTCTGGAATGGCTGCTTTAAATTATGAGAAGGTAAAGTAAATGCAAATCTTTTACAGTCTTGGTAATTTAAAGGTATAGAAAAAAGCAATCCTGTAGATCAATAACTATAATGTTATAATCAGCAGGAATAGCAACCAGAGATGGCAGCCTGGGCTGCAATGCACCCATAGCCTCCATGGTGGCATCAATAACTCTTAGATCCTGTAAAAGTCTCTATTTTCCAGATTTCTTTTTTATAAAAAATATAGGAGTATTCCAAGGACAGGTAGAAGGCTCTATATGGCCAGCCTCCAACTGCTGTTGAACTAATTCTCTTTCTGCCTTAAGTTTCTCTGAGGGCATGGGCCATTGTTCTACCCAAACTGGTTTATCATCTTTCCAGGAAATGGAATCAGCAGCTTCAGGAACAATGGCACCTAGGACAAATTTGAAAAGCCAATACCAGACTGGTCTTTCCTCTCTGTAATCTGAACAGCTCCTTTTATGCACTGTCTGTTCATTCCAAGTCCCTTTAAGGGATCACATCCTATTTGTAGCATTTGTGCTGACAACTTGTCATCTGGACTATACAGAAGCATGTCCTTTTGTGCAAGAATATCACGTCCCCAAAGTGTAATGGGGATGACAGAAATGATGTAGGGACAAAAAGTCCCCGAAGTTTCATTATCTGTCCAATTTAAGATTTGAGAACTTTTGGCTACAGAGGGTGCTCGACCAATATCAATGAGTCCTGATGGGGCAGCTTGTGTTGGCCAGGAAGATGGCCAGTCTTTCCCAGCAATACAAGAACAATCAGCCCCTGTATCTAGCAGACATTTAATTTTAACTCCCTCAATATATAAGTCTTTTAAAGATCTGGAGTTAGTAATTTTCTGAACCCAGAAAGTGAAATTGCTTGAGCCAAATCCAGAGTCACCCCTGGGCTTATCGGTTAGAGACTTGTCCATTCTATGATAGGGTAAGAGTAGTAACTGAGCTATTCTTTGACCTTCATAATATTGTACAGTTTTGTTAGGGGGAGCAACAAGTACCTGGATTACCCCTGTGTAATCAGAGTCCACCACTCTAGGAATCACATAAACTCCTTGTAGAGACAAGGAACTTCTTCCTAATATTATACCCACTATTCCATCCGGGAGAGGGCCCTTCACTCCCATTGGAATTGTGGTAAATGGAGCATCTGGCGTTAATATTGTTGTGGTAGAGGAATGGAGATCCAGTCCTGTGCTCCCTGGGGTGGTTCTGATGAGTTCTGAGATGGGACAAAGGGAACAAATGGGTTTGTGCTGGAAGCTGCGCCTATTGTTACTTGGGGCCGGGGCCGGTCCCTCTGCCCGTTTTCCAGAATTGGCATCATAGATTGTTGTTTAGTTACCAGAGTGCCATTTTCATGAAATTTGGATTTGCAACCCCTAGCCCAATGAAATCCTTTCTGACACCTGGGACACAGAGACTTTGGTGGAGAGCTTTCATTAGGCTGTTGCATCAGAGCTTCCTGAAACCCTTGTTTAGCTGGGCAGTTCCTACTAATATGGTCAGGCTGCCCACAGTTATAACAAGTTAAAACCGAGCTGTTTCTTGATCTATTGTTACCATTTTGCATTCCCTGCACAAATTGTGCATAAATTTTCTCCCTTCAAGGCAGCGGCTATTGCCATAGCCTGCATAACGGCAGGGTTAATATCAGCACACTGCCTGATATAATCAGTTAATTGTCCTGTTCTTCTAATCGGTCTAATCAAAGCTTGGCAAGTACTGTTAGCATTCTCGAAAGCCAACTGTTTAATAAGGATATTTGCTGCTTCTGTATTAGAGATTATTCTATTTACTGCTGTTGTAAGTCTAGAGAGAAACTCCTCATAAGTTTCATCTGTTTTCTGCTTAAGATCAGATAATGCGGTAGTCTGAGTAGAATTAATAGGTAACTTCTTCCAAACCTCACTTGCACAAGAATTTACCTGGAGTAAAACTTCCTTGGGTAAGATTAGTAGACTGTCAACTGACTCATATAATCCTTTTCCTAACAACATATTGCTAGAAATATGAAACTGATTTGGATCCCTCTGCTGCTTAACAGCCCTCTGGATCCTTACCTGATCTTCAAATTCAGTTTCCCATAGTAAATAGACTCCTCCTGACAAACAGCTTTTAGCAAGTTGTCACCAATCTTGTGGTGTCATCCACCGAGTGGCAAATTGTTCCATAATAGTAATAGTATAAGGAGCCGTAGGACCATACTGAGTACAAGCCTCTTTAAGTTCCTTAATTACTTTATATGGTAGCAGCTCCCAGTGAGGTGCCTCGTATACTGTGCCTTCTTCCATATAAATTACTGGAAAGCAAGAAGACAAGGTAAAATCTCCCTCTTCTTCTGCCTTTTTTCTCACTCCCTGCATACCTACATTAGCCTGAGACACATACCCAGGTGTGAATTTTGGTGTTTTCACCTTATTTCTAGTAAAGGGTATGGGAGGAGGTGCCTTGGCAACACTAGCAAGATTTTTTCGCTTATGATACCCAATCACTTCCTCCATTTCCTCCTTGGGGAAAAATTCATCATCTAAAGGGGCGCTGAGGCTACGGCCAGCAAGGGACTATCTTTATTTTTGGCCGGAATTTTTGAGGAATTGTACTGTTGGTTTAAAACATTCCAGATAATATTCCATAAGGCTAAGGCATACAAAATGCAAGAGTCAAGAAAACCGGTTCCTCTATCAGACAATATATGCAAAATACTAATAGACATCAGAATACTTATGAACAAACTCACTCTGGCCCATGATTCTGCCATGGCTCTTAAACTGCTCACCCTTCCTTGTTCTGCCTGTCTCTACAGAGGGGTCCTATCCATCCCAAAAAAGAAAAAGTAAGCTTACCTTGAGGTCCCACTTTCAGGCACCACTTGCTGGAGACCAGCTTCAGCCGGTTTTAGGGTACCCCAAACGTGGAGACAGCGTTGGCGATTGAGGGGAAGAAGAGAGGAAAAAAAAGAGACTAGACCCCAGTCCAGTGCAGAAGCGCATGAGTGTATTGGGAATTACAACGGGTCTTTTATACACAAAGTCAGATGTGGGAGGGGCATCCCCCACCCACCAGAAACCTTAATCCATGAAAACTTAATCAATGATTGCCTTTAAATCCTTTTGACATGATAAACTTAAAATCCCATAACAAAGGATAACCTAATCTGTGACTGACATATTCTATAAACCTTTTTCGTCCTAAGCTGATTGATTTATGCCAAGTTAAACAATTCTATAGAAGCTTAAGTATTTACTTTACAAAAGAAAGTGGCCCATCCCAGAATATTTGGAATGTGGCCCAGTCCAAAGTTCACAGTGGGCTACCTGCAAGTAACCCAGCCGCATTCTTTCAACAAAATGGCTGTCTTCTAAAACTATGTTCTTCAATTTACACCTTCAATAAATCCTAAGATTATGACCCAGAAGCCTGTGACCAATACTAAGACTCTTAGATGTGACAGAAGTTTGAATTATAAGTTGTGTGAAAGCTAAAACTGCAGTTTGAAGAAGAATGGGAGCAATTAGCTTCTAAAGTTAGCTTGTGTTCGTCCCGGTCTCAGAGTTTTTTTGTTTTGAGCTCACAGGAGCTTAATCTGGTAAGTGCTGAGTAGAAAGGGGGAGGAAATGGGGTCAAATAGCTCCCAAACACATCCTAGTGGTCTTGGGGTCAACAGCCCTTCCTGATCCCTAATGCTTAGTGGGCCTCCATGGCTGGCTCCCAACAATTAGAAGTAGGACATGATGTCCAATTTTTTATGATTTGTCCAACCATTTCTCTAGGAATGTGAAACTGGTGCCTTAAAGCTGCAGCGTTTTGTTGATGAATTTTATGGAATTTCTGAGCTTGATTGACTAAAGAATCTACAAAGAGAGAGTATATGACCGATTTTGTCAAGGCATCTTCTAATTGATTACGTTGATGTAGAGGTCACAGGAGCCCTGAATGAAATCTAATATGACCTATGTAAAATGGTTGGTTTCTAACAACTATTAGTTGCTGTAATTGTATAAGTTAATCAAGAATCATTGTCTTATTAACAAGAATGATGGATGTTTTAATATGAGGAAAGAGCCCTTTAATATAGCAGGAATCAGTCTGGTAAGACAATTTTCTCCCTTAAATCAAGACAATCATAAATCACAATCCCTGTCCCCATGGTGCCACTTGCCGAGGTCTTTTGCTGCCAAGGGGAAAATTTAAATTACCTGGATAGTTTTCTTCATGATACCTAGCTGCTACTTCTTTTAAGTTTTCCTTATCCTCAGGGGGTAGATGATCATCATCAACAGGGGCAGTAGTTAACATTGCCAGGGAAAGGACAGGGGTTAGTAAGAGAGTTCTTTTACCTGGCTCCTCTTTTACTTTAATGGGCATTTTATCAACCTTTTGTTGCGGATCTGAAACATCTCTATTTATATTCCATAATACAGTCAGTTCCGGACCATGGAGAGTTTAATACACTTTCAATTTTTCCCTAACTTTAGTTCATGTTTCTAAATTAATGATGCCTTCTTCAGGTAACCAGGGGTGTTATTCTTGCATAAAATGTAGAAAATGAGATAATCATGTAGAGGAATCTTTAATTCCTCTTTTAGAAAGCATATGCATCAAAATACTTATGTACAATTTTCTGTCTTTAGATTCACTGTGGCCCATGATCGTTTCACAGCTCTAAAACTGCTTTCACTTTCTAGCTCTAGCAGTCTATACAGAGGGGTCTGCAGCACCCTAGGTAAGGTTCTATCTGTTCTAATTAAAGCAAGATTTACCTTTCAGGTCTCTTTTCGGGCTCCACTTTCCAGAGTCCAGCTCCAGCAGGTCAGGGTTTCCTGAAGAAGGAACGTCATCAGTGTAGGTCAAAACTTGGACAGTGACTCTGTTGTTATGCAATACAGATGCCGATTTATTTTCTTTTCAAGTTCTTTTATACTTTTAGATAGAGTTTGGCCTTGAAGCCCAGATGTATATATATTTTTTTGATCATTGTTCTAACTGCGATGAAATACTGTCTGTCTAATTTGTTACAATGTGTCCACTAACGGAATGTTTAAAGCATGCAATTTTTCACAATGTGTTTTCTGTAATTATTAACACTTACCATCTAAACTTTTAACAATTTAATGTCTAACTTATTTCCTAATATTTTATTTTTTCAAAATATCATTAGAAAATCTTTTCTACTCTTTCAACCTTTCTATATTAAATTATTTACCCTGAAAAGCAAAAAGTTTGTGCATACTGCAAATTATACGACCATTCATCTGTTTTCTTGCATAAATGGCCGCACCTAATATAAAAACACTCATAATCATCACAACATTTTTCATTATGCAAAAAATACCTAAATAACTCTTCAAAATTAGCAAAATGAAAACAACATCTCCAAAGATCCTAATTAGCCACCAACTTAAAAAACTAAAACTAATAAGCCTATTATGATGCCAAACATGATTTTTATAGTCCACTGACAGGGATAACGAAAGCCATGTCACACATTCAACCCAAGGCTACCATGGGAAGTAGAGTGCTAACTGCAGTTTTTAATCATTGTTGCTGGTTCAAGCACCAAAAGGGTGTGGACAGAAAATCTCAAATGGAGGGTCATATCTCGGCAGAAAAATTTCCATTTCACTAACTGCTTGCTTCTACAAATAGATTCTTTTAATGGATTACTATTTTTTGCATCTCCCAACTATCAAGATACCAAGGGTAAACATAACAAGATGAGTAGAAGAAGCAGGGCCATTTGCTGCCCACAGTTGCCCTGAAACCTGGGTTCTTCAGTCTTCTGAATATTCTCAACGTGAAGGTCTCTGAGGCTGGCTTCCGACACCGGGTATCGGAAGGGAGCGGGCCTTGCAGTGGTGATCCGAGAGGTGTTTGGAGGCCGGGTGCAGGGGCTCACACTTGTCATCCCAGTGCTCTAGTTGGCCGAGGTGAGAGGATGACCTGAGTCCCCAGGTTCGAGACCCAATCAGGCATCTTGGTGAGACATTTTTTTCTACAAAAAGCCAAAAAAATGAGCTGAGCGTGGTGGCACACCCCTGTCTTTCTGGCCACTCAGGGGGCTGAGGTGGGAGGATCACTGGAGTCCAGCCAAAGGAGGTCACAGTGGCCGAGAGCAGCCTGTGAGCTCTGTCCTTAGTGACAGAGCAGGTATCCCACTCATAATAATAATACCAACCTCCACCACAAACACAAACACAGACCAGGCTGAGGGGCTCAGTCTGGCATCCTGGCCCTTCTGAGGCCCAGGCGAGTGGTAGACTTGAGTCTGTGGCATTGACACCAGCGCGGGACTCGGAACGAGACCTCGTCTCGACCATCAAAACTAAATCCAAATATTAGCCGAGCTTGGTGGCTCAGCCATGTGGTTCCAGACACTTGGGTGGCTGATGTGGGAGGATTGCAGGAGCCCATCAGGTGGAGTCCACAGAGGCCTTGAGCATTCCCCTTCTCTCCAGCCTGGGTGACAAAGTGGGATTTTGACTCCAAATAATAATAATCACCACCACCGGGTTGGAGGACACTGCATCCTGTGTAGCTGAGACCATGGGTGCCACCATGTGTGACTCGAGTGTTTACATTCTGGGGAGTGTTAGGTCTTGCTATGTGACCCAGGCTAGTCTTGAACTCCCAGGCTCCTGGGGTTCCCCACCTCGGACAGACTGATTGTCAATCCACCGCCTTTTGGGAACCCTGGGACCAAGGCTTAGACCTCCTTCCCCAATGATCTCTCTGTTCACGATGAACCCAACTCCATACACAAATGGATGCTTTTTTCTTTCATTTTATATGATTTTTTTGAGTCGGAGTTTTACTCCTTTGCCCAGGCTGAAGGGTGGTGGCTTGCTCCCAGCCATCACAACATCAGCCCACTGGGCTCTGGTGAGCTGTTCCCCACAGGCCTTCCAAGCAACCAGAATGACAGGGGCACACCAACATGCCCAGTTCTTTTGTATTGGAGGGTAGAGACTATTTCTCACCGAGTTACCTAAGTATGTCTCGGACTCGTGGGCTCTGGCTGGCCCTTGCCTCGGTCTTACAAAGCACTGGGATGATGAGGTTGAACCCCCAAGCCTATCCTCGATCCTTCATCGAAAACAAACCAGAAGGTCAGGGGTGGCAGCCCATGCCTGGAATCTCAGTGCTCTGGGAGGCCGAATCAGGAGGATGACTGTAGCCCAATAGCTCAAGGCCAGCCTGGGCCATACAGGAATAACCTATTTCCACATTCACTCAAACAGGGGGTCTGGGGTCAAAGGACTAGTGGTTTCAGAGACAGAAATAATGGGACTTGGGGGGAAGAAATATCACCGGGTGAGGGATGTGTCCCTGGCCTTTCTTGGCAGAAGGTCCTCATTACCGAGTAGGAGTGCTGGCCTACCTGGGATACATTTCTCACCTCAGAGAGCAGAGCTTGCAGGAACCCGGCCAGGGATCCTATGGAACTCCTGTACCAAAGCAGGGGCAGCCATTGGGCTGAGTTGGGCTGAAAGGTACCTAGCTTGTGGGGGAGACAGTAGTGGAAAGGACTGTGGACAGAATGTTTGAAGGCGAATGGATTTCTTTGTTGACTGAGAATTTCATTCTCCTTTCTTTCTTTCTTTCTTTCTTTCTTTCTTTCTTTCTTTCTTTCTTTCTTTCTTTTCCTCTCTCTCTCTCTCTATTTCCTCACTAGGTAGCCCTGACTGCTCTAAAATCGCCCAATTTGAGCCTTGTTCTTGGCCTTGGCCTCCCAAACTGCTGCGATCACAGACTTTCCCTTTGGTTGACATCCTTGTCTTCCTGCCTAGTCTTGAACTCTGGGCCTGAGGCAATCCTTTTGCTGAGGCCTGTCCTTATGCAAGGTATTCTGGATTTTGCTTGGGGTCAAGGTGGGGGCTTGCTATGGTGTAGACCCTGGTCTCAGCTACAGGACCCCAGCCATCTTTCCATCTTGGCCTCCCCAAGTGCTGAGGAGACAGGTATGAGTCACCCGGCTGGTCCTGCCACCCTCAATGGTTTGAGAATCACAAACTCCCTTTTCTCAAGGTGGTACCTGGGAGGAGCGAGTGGGTCCACCCTTGGGAACGCGGTGGGTGGAGGGGTGGTTGCCCCAGTGGAGACATGCCCCTGTGCCAGGGGCTTGCTCAGGTGGGCTTGGCAGTCAACTCACACTGCCTTCTCTGGGTCCCGGGTCATCTGAGGGGAGTGGGCCTGGCAGTGGGGCCCAGAACGGGGTGTGAATGCCAGATGTTCATTATCAGGCCTGTCACACCAGCCCTTTTGAAGGCCAAAGCAAGAGGATGGCCTGAGCCCCCAGGTTCAAGACCACCCCAGCATGTTGGCGAGACCTCATCTCTACAAAAAACCAAAAAGATGAGTCGAGCATGTTGACACATGCCTGTCATTCTGGACACTCAGATGGCCATGGCTGAAGGATCACTGGAGTCCAGCCAGTGAACGCAGAAGTGGCTGAGAGCAGGCCCCTTCACTCCGGGCTGGGTGACAGAGCAGGACTCTGAATCAGAATAATAATAATAACCACCACCACCTCAACCACAGGCTGGGCACTAGGGCTCAACCTGGCATCCTAGCCCATCGGAGTCTGAGGCTAGTGGACACCCTGAGCCTGTGCTTTGAGACCAGGCCGGAACACTGGGTGAGACATCATCTCTGCCATCAAAATTAAATACAAATATTAGCTGGGCATGGTGGTGAAGGTCTGTGGTTCCAGACACTCTGGGGACCGAGGTGGGAGGATCACCTGAGCACAGCAGGTGGAGTCCGCGGTGGCCGTTAGCATGCCCCTGTGCTCCAGCCTGGGAGACAGAATGGGATTCCGACTCCAAAGAATAATAATCACCACCACCTTTCCAGCCATACAGCGTGAGGAGTCACCCTCAGGGATGGGAGAGGAATTTTCCACCTGACATTTGTGGGAAGTTTCAAAGGTGGCCATTGGGCACATTTGTCCCATGCCTTCAGGCACCCGTCACAGAAGGCCTGCCTCCACCCTCCACACTCGTGCTCCATGGCAAAGTCACGTGTGAGCTCAAGGAAGAGACAGCCCCAATTTGGGCGACTGTCGGGCACAGAGTGATCAAGGCAGTCCAGTAACCCTGCAGCCAGCCCAGGTTCTCATAGACCAGACTGCCACCTTCAGGCGAGGGGAGGACCCCTTCTTCTCCCTATCCCTCCATCATTCCCTGCCCATGCAGACATTTCCCTGGGGACCTGCACACACCTGTCGTGATGCATGTGGGAGGCATCTATTTTTTGCTGCAGTCACCATCTGCCGGGCTGGTGTGCAGCATCACGATCGTGGCTCCCTGGGCCTCAACCCGTGTGGCTCAGGCATTCCTCCTGCCTCGGGCACAAAGCAGATGGGACTCCATGGGCTATCACGCCTGACTCGATTTTGGGGACCTCTCACTAAAACGAGGTCTGTCCACTTCTCTCGGGCTGGTCTCCGACCCCTGGGCTTAGGCAGCCACCCGCCTCGGTCTCCCAGGTTACACAACTGATGGGCGTGAGACACAGTGCCCGGCCTGGACTCGCATGTTTTGTTGGCAGGAGTGATGCAAAGGAACACCCCAGGATGGAGGCCACCACATTACATGTAGCTGAGACCATGGGCTCCACCATGCGCAACTCCAATGTTGGCATTCCGGGGAGCGACGAGGTCTCACTACATGGCCCAGACTGAGCTCAAACTCTCAGACTCCAGCAGTCCCCCACCTCAGCCTCCCAAAGCCACAGCCCAATTGTCTGTTGATCCACCGTCATAGAGATCTAGGCCCAAGGCTGAGGTCTCCTTCCCTAAAGATGTCTGTCTATTCACTATGATCCCAACTCCTTACACAAATGGAAACTCTTCTTTCCTTTTTTTGAGTCAGAGTCTTACTCTGTCGCCCAGACTGGAGGTCAGTGGCTTGCTTACGGTACTGCAACCTCGGCCTGTAGGGCTCTGGAGAGCCTTCTCCCCTGGACTTCTGAGGAGACAGAAGGACAGGGGCAAACCACCACTCCCAGCTCAATTGGGATTGAGAATAAAGATGAGTTCTCGCTGTGTTGCCCATGTGCATCTTGGACCCACGGGCTCGGGCTGGCCGCTGGCCTTGGCCCACAATTCGCTGTGATAATGAGGCTGAGCCCCCAAGCACGGGCTCGATTCCTCATGAAAACAAACCAGAAGGCTGGAGACAGTGGCCCACACCTGGATTCCTAGTGCTCTGGAAGGCCAAGGCAGGAGGATGGCTGGAGTCCAGGAGTTCAAGGCCACCGAGGGCCACGCAGGGAGAGCCTGTCTCTGCACCCATCCAAACAGGTGGTCTGGTATCGTGGTGCCCATCATCCCAGCCACTCTGGAGGCTAATGCAGGAGAATCGCCAGAGCCCACAATTTCAAAGCTGCTGGAGAATGACAGTCATGACACCAGGCCCCAGCAATGGCATCAGCACCGGACCCTGTCTCCTAAAAACATCAGAATAGTTCACAGATTCTCCACTGCGCCTGGTGTATTCAAATGGTTACAGGCTTTAGAGTCAGAGAAAATGGGTCTGGGAGTGAATAAATGTCCCTGTGTGAGGGATATGTCTCTGGCATTTCTTTGTGGAAGATCCTCATTGCCAAGTCGGGGGGCCAGGCTGCCTGGGGCACATTTCTCACCTCAAAGAGGAGAGCTGGCAGGAACCCCACCAGGGAGCCTCGGGAACTTCTGCACCCAAGTGGGGGCAGCCATTGGAGAAGTTGGGACTGAAAAGTGCCAAGCTTGGGGGACCCTCACATGTGAAGGGGGGCAAGAGGAAAGGACTGAGGGTGAAAAGATTGCAGGAGAATGGATTTCTTCCTTTCTTTCCTTTCTTTCTCTTTCTTTCTTTCTTTCTTTCTTTCTTTCTTTCTTTCTTTCTTTCTTTCTTTCTTTCTATCTTTCATTCTTTCTTTTCTTTTCTCACTAGTTTGCCCAGAGTGCTCCCAAACCTTCCAAATTGTGCAATCCTCAGCCTGGGCCTCACAACCAGGTGCAATTACAGGCTTTTCATATGGTCTACATCCTAGTCTTCATGCCTGGTCTTGAACTCTGGGCCAGAGGAGATCTTCCTGGCAAGGCCTACCTTCACCCAAGGTTTCCTGGGTTTTGCTTCGGGTCACGGTGGGGGCTTGCTATGGTTTGCAGCCTGGTCTTGAGCTCCTGGGATCTGACTATCTTCCCGTCTTGACCTCCCTGAGTTCCGGGAGACAGGTGTGAGTCCCCCCACCATCTCGCCTCCCAAAGTTTTGAGATTCATGCACTCCCTTTCCATGATTCAGATCCTGGGAGGAGTGGCAAGGTCCGCCCTGGGGAATGAGGAGGGTGGAGGTGTGGGCGACATGGTGGAGACACATTTCAGTGCCAGGCACTCCCCCAGGGGAGTGCTCAGCGGGTGATTTAGGATGCCCTCTCTGGGGTCCGGGTCATCTGAAGGGAGTGGCCCCATGGTGGCTTCCCAAGAGGGGTGTGGAGCCTGGGTGCGGGGGTCTCACGCCTGTCATTCCAGCACTCTTGGAGGTTGAGGTGAGAGGATGACCTGAGGCCCGTGCTCGAGACAAGCCTGGGCACCTTGGTGAAATCTCGTCTCTACAAGAAACCAAAAAAATGAACCAAGCGTGGTGCTGCACACCTGTCATTCCAGTCACACAGGAGGCAGTAGTGGGAGGATAATCAGAGCCCAGCTGGTGAAGGCCATGGTGACCAAGAGTGATCTGATGTTCTCGAACCTGGGCAAAAAAGAGGGACTCTGACTTAGAATATTAATACCAACCACCACCACCACCACTTCCACAGGCTGGGGTCAGGGGCTCAGTTTGGCATCCTGACCTTTCAGGGGCCCAGGTGAGTGGATGGCCTGAAACTGCAGGTTCAACAACATCTCAGGACCCGAGATGAGACCTCATCTCAGTCATCAAAAGTCAATCCAAATATTAGCCGGGCATGGTGGTGCAAGCCTGTGATTCTAGCCATGCAGTAGGCCAAGATGGGAGGATCCCCTGAGCTGGGTAGGTGGATTCTGCGGTGGACGTGTGTGTGCCCCTGTGCTCTGGACTGGGCGACAGAGCAGGATTTTGACTCCAAATAATATTAAGTACCACCACCACCACCCCTGCCACACAGCATGAGGAATCACTCTCAGCGATCGGAGAGGAAATGTCACTTTCCAGCCTGTCCTTTGTAGGAGATTTCAAAGGTGGCCACCTGGCAGGTCCATCTTGTGCCTTTGGCCATGTGCCCCAGAAGGGTTGCCCCCATCCTCCACACTTGTGCCTCACTGCAAAGATGCATGTGAGCTCACTGAGCAGATGGCCCCGTGTTAGGGCAGCCATTGGCCACACAGAGATCAAGGTGGTCCACCAATGCCACAGCCAGCCCAGGTTTTGGTCACCTCTTCCAGCACATTCAGGTGGGGGGAGGGCACCTTCCTCTCCCAATTGCCCAATTGTCACCCGTCTACACAGATCTTTCCCTGGGGAGCTGGTGGATGCCCCTCTTGATACAAGTGGGGGGCATCTTTTTTGTTGCCAGAATCTCTGTCAGGTGGTCTGGGGTGCAGCGGCATGATTGTGGCTCTCAGTACTTCAATCTGCGGGGTTCAGGCAGTCCTCCTGCATCGGCCAACAAGCAGCCGGGACTCTGGGACCACCACACCTGACTCAACATTGAGGACTTTTCACCGAGAGGTGGTCTGGCCTCATTTCCTGGGCTGCTCTCTGACTCCTGGGCTCAGGCAACCTCCCGCCTCTGCAACCAAGGAAGCAGGACTGACAGCTGTGAGCCTCGGTGCCCAGTCAGAACTTGTACGTTCTGCTGGTAGGGGCAATGCAATGGAATCCCCCAGGACAAAGGCCACCACATCCTGTGTAGCCAGGACTGTGGGCTCCACCACACGCAACTCCAGTGTTTGCATTCCAGGGAGTGACGAGGTCTCACTACATGGCCCAGGCTGGTCTTGGACACACAGGCACCAGCTCTCTCCTGCCTCCTAAAGCCACACCCTGATTGTCTGCTATCCACCATCTTTTGGTAACTCTGCACCCAAGACTGTGGCCTTCTTCCCAAATGGTCTCCGTCTATTCACGATGATCTCCAACTCCATGCACAAATACATGCTCTACTTTTTTCCCTTTTTTCATTTTTTTCTTTGAGTCAGAGTCTCACTCTGTTGCCCAGGCTTTAGGGTGGTGGCTTGCTCACAGCAACCACAGCCTTGGCCCACCGGGCTCTGGGGAGTCTTTCCCCAACCTTCCGAGGAGCCAGAATGACAGGTCCATGCCACCACCCCCAGATCATTTTAGATGGAGGGTAGAGATCAGTTCTCGACGAGTTCCCCTGTGGATCTCGGCCCGTGGGCTTGGGCTGGCTGCTGGCCTCGGCCTCCCAAAGCGCTGGGATGATGAGGCTGAGCTCCCAAGCCCGACCTCAATCCATCATCAAAAACGAACCAAAAGGCCTGGCGCTGCATCCCACGCATGGAAACCCAGTGCTCTAGGAGGCCGAGGTTGGAGGATGGCTGGATCCCAGGAGCCCATGTCCAGGCTGAGCCATGCAGGTAGTGTGTATCTCTGCATCCATCCAAATTAGGTGTCTGGGGTCGAGGTGCCCATTGTCCTGGCACCACCACCACCTTCACAACCACAGGCCAAACTCAGGAGCTCAGTCTGGCATCTTTTGGAGGCCCATGAGAGTGGATAGCCTGAACCTGCAGGTTTGACAATAGCCAGGGACATGTGGTGAGACATCGTCTCAGCCATCAAAAATAAATCCAAAGATTAGCCATTTGGTGGGCCAAGGTGGGAAGATCGCCAGAGCTGGGCAGTTGGAGTTCGCGGTGGCCATGAGCATGGCCCTGTGCTTCGGCCTGAGCAACAGAGTGGGATTCCGACTCCAAATAGTATTAATCAGCACCACCACTGCTCAAAATGGAGGTCGCCATTGGGGCAGAGTTGGAGCTGGAAGCTGCCGAGCTTGTGAGACCTTCGTATATGGGGGAGGATTGGGAGAGAAGTACTGAGGGAAGAATGTTTCCAGGAGAATGGATTTCTTTGTTGACTTAGATTTTCATTTTTTCCTTTTCCCCTCTCCCTCTTTTGTGTCCTCATTGGTAGCCCTGGCAGCTCTCAAATCACCCAACTTGAGCCTTCATCTTGGCCTGGGCCTCCCAAGATGCTGTGATCACAGGCTTTCAATTTGGTTGACATCCTGTTCTTCCTGCCTGGTATTGAACTCTGAGCCTGAGGAGATCCTCCTGCCGAGGCCTGCCCTCACCCAAGTTTTTCTCGGGTTGTTTTGGTGTCAAGGGGGGCTTGCTATGGTGTTGAGCCTGATCGCAGTACCTGGGATCCAGCCATCTTCCCATCATGGCCATCCTGAGTGCTGAAGAGACTGGTGTGATTTGCCTGGTCAGACCCCCATGAAGCTTTGAGAGTCACACCCTCCCTTTCCCAGAGGCGACCCCTGGATTAGCGAGTGGGCCCAGGCTGGGGATAGAGGCAGACAGAGGGGTGGGCAACCCGTGAATACACAGTCCTAAGCAGGGCCTCCTCCAGGGTGGGATCTGCAGTCGAATCTGACTGCCCTCTTCGGAGTCCCGGGTCATCTGAAGGGAGTAGATCTTACGGTGGGTCCCTGAGAGGGGTGTAAAAGCTGGGTGTGGGGGCTCACGCGTGTCATCTTGGCACTTGGGAGGCTGAGATGAGAGGATGGCCTTATTGCCTAGGTTTGAGATCAGCCCAAGCACTTTGGCAAGAACTCATCTCTACACAAAGCCAAAAAAATGAGTTGATCATGGTGGCACACGCCTGTTGTTTCGGCCACTTGTGAGGCTGCGGTGGGAGGATCACTGGAGTCCAGCTGGTGGTAGTCACATTGGCTGAGAGTGGGACCCTGCACTCCAGCCTGGGTGACAGAATGGGACACCAACTCAGAATAATAAAACCAACCACCACCACCACCATAACTACAGGTTGGGCTCAGGACCTCAGACTGGCATCCCAGTTCTTAGGAGGCCAAGGAGGGTAGACGGCCTGAGCCTGCGGGGTCAAAACCAGCCTGGGACACAGGGCAAGAATGCGTCTCAGCTGCAAAATGAATACAAAGATAAGCTGGGTGTGGTATTGCAGGCCTTTGGTTCCAACCACTCGGGGGGTCGAGGCGGGAGGATCACCTAAGCGCAGTAGGTGAAGTCTGCGGTGCCCATGAGGGTGCCCCTGTGCTCTGGCCTGGGCAACAGAGTGGGATTCCAACTCTAAATAATAATAATCACCTCCACCGCCACCACCACCACCCCTGCCACACAGCGTGAGGAGTCAACCTCAAGGATGGGATTGGAAAAGTCACTTTACTGCCTGTCATTTGCAGGAGGTTTCTAAGGTGACCACTGGCCATGTCCTTCTTGTGCTTTTAACCATGCATCCCAGATGGTCTGCCTCCACCCTTCACACTCACGCTTCATGGCAAAGATGCATGGGAACTCATGGAACAGACGTCCCCGAGTTAGGGCAGCTATCAGGCACAGAGCCACCAAAGGAATCCAGTAAAGCTGCAACCAGCCCAGTTTCTGGTCACCGGTCTGCCACCTTTGAGTTGGGGAGGGCCACTTCCTCTCCCGATCACTACATTGTACCCAGCCCATGCAGAACTACCCAGGGAAACCATGGATGCCTGTCGTGATGTACATGGGAGGTGTCTTGACGCTGGAGTCACCGCCAGCCAGGCTGCATGCGGCATTTTGATTGTGGCTCCCAGGGCCTCATCCTGCGGGGTTAAGGGTTGTATTCTCACATCAGCTCCCAAGAAACTGGGACTCTTGGAGCCACCACGCCTGACTTGATTTTGTGGACCTCTCACCAAAATGAGGTCTGGCCACATTGCCTAGGCTGGTGACTGACACCTGGGCCCACGCAGCCTCCCACCTCGATCTCCTGGGACGCAGGGCTGATGGCTGTGAGCCAGGATTCCCAGTTTGAATTTGCACATTTTGTAGGTGGGGGCAATGCAAAGGAACACCCTGGGATGGAGGCCACCACATCCCGTGTACCTGGGACTACAGGTACCACCAGGCGTGACTCCAGTGTTTTCTTTCTGGGGAGCCATGAGGCCTCACTACGTGGCCCAGGCTGGTCTTGAAATCCCGGACTCCAGTGGTCCCTCACCTCAGTTTCCCAAAGCCACAGCATAATTGTCTGCCGATCCACCATCTTTTGGAAACTCTAGGTCCAAGACTGGGTCCTCTTTCCCAAATAATCTCTATCTGATCATGATGATCCCAACTCCATACACAAATAGATGATTTTCTTTTTATTCCTTTTTTCTTTGAGTCAGAGTCTCACACCATCGACCAGGTTGTAGGTCATTGGATTGCTCCTGGCCACTGCTGCCTTGGGCCACCAAGCTCCAGCGAGCCTTTCCCCAGCTTCTCGAGGAGCCAGAACAACAAGCACATGCCACCCTGCCTGGTTCATTTCAGATGGAGGGTAGAGACAAATCTCGCTGAGGCTCCCGGATGGATCTTGGCCCACAGGCTCAGGTCGGCCACTGGCCTCAGGCTCCCAAAGCTCTGGGATGATGAGGCTGAGCCCCAGAGCCTGGCCTTGATACTTTGTCAAAAATGAACCAGAAGGCCTGGCATAGTAGCCAACGTTTGGAATCCCAGAGCTCTGGGAGGATGAGGAGGGAGGATGGCTGGAGCCCAGGAACCCAAGACCAGCCAGGGTCACACAGCGAAACCCCTTTTCCACACCCATCCAAACAGGTGGTCTGGGGTAGAGGTGCCCATTGTCCTGGCAACTCTGGAGGCTGAAGCAGTAGGATCACCAGAGTCCATGATTTTGAGGCAGGGTGTGAATGACAGTTGTGTCCACGGGACCCAACCTGAGCCACAGAGCCAGACTCTGTCTCCAAAAACAACAGGAACATACACTGATTCTTAACTCCGTGTGGTGTGTTCACAGGGCAACTGGCTTTAGAGCCAGGAAAAATGAGAGTGGGGTAAGAAATGTTCCTGCTTGAGGGATGTGTCCCTTGTCTTTCTTGGTGGAAGGTTATCCTTGCCAATTCGGAGGGTTGGCCTGCCTGGGGCACATTTTACACCTCAGAGAGGTAGGAACCCAGCCTGGGATCCTTGGGAACTCCCAAGCCAAAGCGGGGGCAAACATTGGGGGGGTTGGGTTGAAAGGTGCCGAGCTTGTGGTACTTTCACTTATGGGAAGGACAGGGTGGAAGGACTGCCAGCAGAATATTTGCAGGAGAGTGGATTTCTTTCTTAAATTCATTCTTTCTTTCTTTCTTTTTCTTTTTCTTTCTTTCTTTCTTTCTTTCTTTCTTTCTTTCTTTCTTTCTTTCTTTCTTTCTTTCTTTCCTTCTTTCTTTCTTTCTTTCCTTCTTTCTTTTCTTTCCTCACTATGTTGTCCTGGCTACTCTCTAACCGCTCAACTCCTGTCATCCTCTCAGACTGGGCCTCCCAAACTACTGAGATCACAGACTTTCCATTTGATTGACACCAAGGTCTCCTGCCTGGTTTGAACTCTGGGCTGGAGGCAATCCTCCCCCCAAGGCCGGTCCTAACCCAAGTTTTTCTGGGTTTTGCTTGGAGTCTAGGTGGGGGCTTGGTATGGTGTACAGCCTGTCTGAAGCACCCAGGTTCCAGCCATCTTCTCGTCTCGACCTCCCTGAGTGCCAAGGAGACAAGCATGAGTTGCCTGGCCATTCCCACACCCCTGAAGTTTTGAGAGTCAGTCCCTCCCTTTCCCCGATGTATCCCCTGGAGGGAACGAGAAGGTCCACCTTGGGGAACAAGGAGAGAGGAGGGGTGGGTGCCCCAGTAAAGACACGTCCATCTGCTAGACACTCCTGCTAGGGAGGGTTTGGCGGGTGAAACCGGCCGCCCACTCCAGTGTCCCAGGCCGTCAGAAGGGAGCAGACATCACAGTGGGAGGCCGGATGTGGTGGCATACAACTGTCATCCTGGCACTCTGGGAGGCTGAGGCAAGATGATGGCCTGAGCACACAGGTTCGACACCAGTCTGGGCAACTTGGTCAGACCTCGTCTCCACAAGAAGTCAAAAAAATGAGCCAACTTGGTGGTGCAGGCCTTTCGTTCTGGCCTCTCCGGAGGCCACAGCATGAGGATATGCAGAGCCCAACCAGTGGCAGCTACTGTGGCTGAGAACGAGCCCCTGAGCTCTGGTCACTTTTTCTGACACTAAAGCCAGTTTCCCTTTGAAAACATCACGTGGAGTTGAGAATCTATATACATTTCTTATGTTTTTGGAGAAAACCACCACCCACTACCACCCATGCCACCTAGCACGAGGATTGACCCACAGGGATGGAGAGGAAAAGGCACTTTCCAGACTATTATTTGTGGAATGTTTCAAAGTTGGTCATGGGGCAGGTTCATCTTGTGCCTTTGGCCACATGTCCCAGAAGGCCTGCCTCCACCCTAAACACTGGTGCCCCATGGCAAAGACACATATTAGATCATGGAGCAGACAGCTCAGAATTAGGGTGGCCATCGGGCACAGAATGATAAAAGCGTTCCGGGAATGCCACATCCAGCCCTCTTGATGCACGTGGGAGGTGACATTTTTACCACCAGAGTCTCCGTCAGGTGGTCTGGGGCACAGCAGAGCAATCATAGCTCCTGGGGCCTCGACCTGCTGGGTTCAAGCAGTCCTCCCACCTTGTTTTTGTGTGTGTGTGTGTTGGAGTCTCACTCTGTAGCCCAGACTGGAGTGCAGTGGCCGCTCCTGGTCACTGCAGCCTTGACCTGCTGGACTCTGGCGATCCTTCCACCTCAGCCTTCCAAGTAGCCAAAATTACAGGCATGTGCTACCACACCCGGCTGATTTTTAGATTCACTGTAGAGATGAGGTCTTGCTGCCCAGACAGGTCTCGAACCCGTGGGCTGAGGCAATCCACTCATCTCAGCCTCCCAAAGGCATGGGATTACAGGCTGAGCCACCGAGCCCGGTTGTCCTCCTGCCTTGTAACCTGAGCAGCCAGGACTCTGGGAGTCACCACACCTGATTTGATTTAGGGGACCTCTCACTGAGATGGGGTATGGCCACGTCCTCCAGGCTGGTCTCCAAACCCTGGGCTCAGGAGGCCTCCTGCCTCTACCTCCCAGTGTGCAGGCATGGCAACTGTGAGCCATGGTGGCCGGCCTGGACTCTCACATTCTGTCATTGGGGGCAATGCAAAGGAATGCCCCAGGGCAGAGGTCACCGCATCCAGTGTAGCCAGGACCATGCACACCATCCATGTACATCTCCAGTGTTTGCATTCCAGGGAGCGACGATTTTTTGCTTGTGGCCCAGGCTGGTCTTGAACTCCCAGGCTCCAGTGATCCCCTGCTTATGCCTCCAAAGCCACAGGCTGATTTACAGCCGATTGACTGTATTTCGGGAATGCTTGGCCCAAGGCTGAGGTCTCCTTTCCAAATGGTCTATGTCTGTTCACAATGATGCCAACTCCATACACAAATGGATGCTCTTCTTTTTTTCCTTTTTCATTTTTTTCGAGTCAGAGTCTCACTTCATCACCCAAACTTCAGGGTGGTGGCTTGGTCCCAGCCACAGCAGCCTCTGCCCACCAGGCCCAAGTAAATCTTTTTCCAGCCTTCTGAGTAGCCAGAATGACAGGTGCGTGCCAACACGCTCAGATCATTTGGGATGGAGGGTAGAGATGAGGTCTCGCTGAGTTGCTCGGGTGTGGCTCAGCCCGCAGGCTCAGTCTGGTCACTGACATTGGCCTCCCAGAGCACTTGGATGAAGAGTCTGAGCTCCTGAACACAGCCTCAAACCTTCGTCAAAAATGAATCAGAAGGCCTGGTTTGGCAGCCCACGTGTAGAATCCCAGCAATCTGGGAGACCGAGGCAGGAGCATGGCTGGAGCCCAGGAGCCCAAGGTCAGCCAGGGCCATGCAGGGAGACCCCATCTCCACTCCCATCCAAACTAGGAGTCTGGGGTTGAGGTGCCTGTTGTCCCAGCCACTCTGGAGCATGAAGAAGGAGGATCACCAGAGCTTGTGATTTTGAAGTTGGCGGAGAACGATGGTCATGTCCCTGGACCCCAGCCTGGGGCACTGAGCCAGACCTGTCTCCAAAAACATCAGAATCATACACAGATTATCAACTGTGCATGGTGTGTTCACAGGGTGCCTGGCTTAAGATCCAGGAAAAATGGGATTGGGGGAAGACATGTCCCTGGGTGATGAATGTGTCCCTGGCCATTCAGGGTGGAAGGTCCTCATTGCCAAGTCAGATGGTCAGTCTGCCTGGGATACATGTCTCACCTCAGAAAGGAGAGCCAGCATGAACTGGGCCTGAGAGATTTAGGAACTCCCACAATAAGGTGGGGGAAGCCATTGGCTGGGGGTTTGTTGGGGCTGGAAGGTGCCGAGCTTGGGGAAGTCTCACATGTCAGGGAGTGGGTGGGGAAAGACTGAGGGCAGGTTTGCTTGAGAAGGGATTTATTTCTTTATTTTCTTTCCTCACTAGGTTGCCCTGGCTGCTCTCAAACCCCTCAATTTGGGCCATCCTCTCAGCCTAGGCCTTACAGACTGCTGTGATCACAGGCTTTCTTTCATCAACATCCTTATCTTCCTGCCTGGTTTTGAACTCTGGGCCAGAGGCAATCCTCCCACCGAGTCCTGCCCTCACCCAAGGTCTTCTGGATTTTGCTTAAGGTCGAGAAAGGGGCTTGCTATGGTGTCCAGCCTGGTCTCAAGCTTCCAAGATCTGGCCATTGTCCCATCTTGGCCTCTCTGAGTGCTGAGGAGACAGGCATGAGTTGCCCAGCTGTCCCTGCTCCCCCTGAGGTTTTCAGAGTAATGGCCTCCCTTTCCCCGAGGCAGCTCCTTGGAGGAGCAAGTGGATCCACCCTTGGGAACGAAGTGGGTGGCGCATTCCTGTTGACCCAGCCACTCGGGAGGCCATGCTGGTAGGATCGCCAGATCCCAGCTGGTGGAGGCCATGGTGATTAATAATGGGCTCCAGTGCTCCAACTTGGGCAAGAGGGTACTAGGGTCAGCATGTTTGGGTACATTTCTCACCTTGGAGAGGAGAGATGCCAGGAACCCGGCCAAGAAACCTTGGGAACTCCCACACCAAAGCGGGGGCAGCCATTGGGAGGGATTTTGGCTAGAAGGTGTCAACTTTGGGAGACCCTCACATGTGGGGCGGCGGGGGGAAGGACAGATGGTGAAAGACTTGCAGGAGAATGGATTTCTTTCTTTCTTTCTTTCCTTCCTTCCTTCCTTCCTTCCTTCCTTTCTTTCTTTCTTTCTTTCTTTCTTTCTTTCTTTCTTTCTTTCTTTCTTTCTTTCTTTCTTTCTTTCTGTCTTTTCTTTCCTCACTAGGTTTCTCAGGCTGCACTCTAACCACCCAACTCAGGCCATCCTCTTGTCCTGGACCTCCCAAACTGCTGTGATCACAGGCTTTCCATTTGGTCCACATACTGGTCTTCTTGCCTGGTCTTGAACTCTGGTCCAGAGGCGTTCCTTCTGCCGAAGTCTGGTCTCACCCAAGGTTTTCTAGGTTTTGCTTATGGTTGAGATGGGGGCTTTCTATGGTGTTCAGCTTGGTCTCAAGCTCCCAAGATCCGGCCATCATCCCGTCCTGGCCTCCCTGAGTGCCGTGGAGACAGGTGTGTGGTGCCCAGCCGTCCCCACCCCCCTGAAGTTTTGAGAATCATGACCTCCCTTTCCACGTGGCGGTCCCTGTGAGAAGCAAGCCGGTCCACCCTAGGGAAGTAGGCCCATGGCAGGTTTGGCTCCCCGGCAGAGACATGCCCCTGCACCTGGGACTAACACCAGTGTCCGGGTTTTCAGAAGAGAACAAGCCTCGTGGTGGGGTCCCAAGAGTTGTGGAGGCAGAGTGCAGGAGCTCACGCCTCTTATCCAGTCACTCTGGGAGGGCGAAGCGAGAGGATGGCATGAGCCTCTGGGTTCAAGACCAGCCCAGGAAACTTGGAGAGACCTCGTCTCTACAAGAAGTCAAAAATATGAGCTAAGCATGGTGGTGCACGCCTATCATTCCAGTAACTTGGGAGGTCGTGGTGGGAGGATCACCAGAACCCATTGGGTGGAGGCCTCAGTGGCCAACAGTGGGCCTCTGCGCTCCAGCCTGGGCGACACAGTGGGATTCCTACTCAGAATAATAATAACCACCACCACCACCACAACAACAACAGGCTGGCTCAGGTGCTCAGCCTGTCATCCTGGCTCTTCGGAGGAGAGTAGATGGTCTTCGAGGAGAGTAGATGGTCTGAGCCTTTGGGTTTGAGACCAGCCTGGGACACTCAGTGATACCTTTTCTAGGCCATTAAAAAAAATCCGAATATTAGCTGGGCGTGGTGCCTTGTCTCAGCTACCAGGCTCCTGCCATATTCCCATCTCTGTCTCCCTGAGTGCCAAGGAGACAGGCCTGAGTCACCCGTCCCCACCCCTGATGGTTTGAGAGTCACACCCTCCTATTCCACGAGGTGGCCAACGGGAAGAGTGAGGGGGTCCACCCTTGGGATTGAGGCAAGTGAAGGGGTGTGTACCCTGGCCCCTTCAGTCATGCATCTCAGAAGGTCTGCCTCCAGCCTCCACAGTCATGCTCCACATGAAAGACTAGTGTGATCTCAGGAACAGATGGCCCCGAGCTAGGGTGGCCATCGGGCATAGAGCAATAAAGCTGGCCTGGCAACACTGTGGCAGACCAGGTTCCAGTTGCCCAGTTCTGCTATCTTCGGGTGGGGTGAGGCCCCATTCGTCTCCTGATCACTCCATCATCCCAAGCCCACATGGACCTTTCCCTGGGGAGCTGTGGACACCCGTTGTGATGCACATGGGAGGCATCTTTTTTGTCACCAGAGTCTCCATCGGCTGGAATGGGGTGCAGTGGCATGATGGTGGCTCCCGAGACTTTGACCTGAGTGCCCCAGGCAGTTCTGCCACTTCAACCACCAAGCATCCGGGTCTCTGGGGATCACCACCCCTGACTCGATATTGGGGACCTCTCACCGAGATGAGGTCTGGCCAAGTCACCCGGCTGGTCTCCAAACCCAGGACTAAGGCAGCCTCCCGCCTCGGCTTCCCAGGGCACAGGGCTGAAGACCATGCCTCACAGTGCCTGGCCTGGACTCACACATACTGTCAGTAGGGCGATATAAAGTCATGCCCTGGGATGGAGGTCACTGTATCCTGTGCAGCCGGGACTGCACACAACACCACATGCGACTCGAGGGTTTGTGTTCAGGGGAGCAACGAGGTCTTGTTATGTGGCCAAGGCTGGTCTCTGACACCCAGGCTCCAGTGGTCCCCGCCTTGCCCTCTCAAAGTCACAGCCCATTCAGAATGTCTGCTGATCCACCGTCTTTTGGAAACTCTACACCCAAGTTTGTGGCCTCCTTCCTCAATGATCTCTTACTTTTCATTATGATCCTAACTCCATATACAAATGGATGCTCTTCTTTTCTTTCCTTTTTCTTTTTGAGTCAGAATCTCACCCTGTTGCCCAGACTGGAGGGCGGTGGCTTGCTCCTGGCCATTGCAGACTCAGCACACCAAACTCTGGTGAGCCTTCCCCCACCAACCTTCCGAGGAGCTGGAACAATAGGCGTGTGCCCAGCTCCCTTGGGATGGAGAGTAGAGATGAGGTTTTGCAGAGTTGCCCAGGTGCATCTTGGACCCACATACTTGGGTCAGCCACTGGCCTTGGCCTCCCAAAGTGCTGGGATGACAAGGTTGAGCCCTCAAGCCTGGCCTCTAACCATCGTCATAAACAAAACAGAAGGCTGGGCACAGAGGCGCAAGCCTGGAATTCCAGCACTCTGGGAGACTGAATCGGGATGATGGCTGTAGCCCAGGAGCTCAAGGCCAGTCCAAGGCACTCAGGGAGACCCCTTCTCCACACCCATACAAATAGGGGGTCTGGGTTCATGGTGCCCATCATCCTGGCCACTCCAGAGGCTGAGGTGGGGGATCACTGGAGCCCAGGCGGTGGAGGCCATGGTGGCCGAGAGCGGGCCTCCGCACTCTGGCTTCAGTGACAGAGCAGGACTCCGACTCAGAATAATAATACCAACCACCACCACAACAACCACAGGCCAGGCTCAAGGGCTCAGCTTGGCATCCTGGCCCTTTGGGGACCGAGGTGAGAGGACGGCAAGAACCTGTGGGTTTGAGACCATCCCAGGACACTGGGCGAGATCTCATCTTGGTCATCAAAAAAAGTCCCAAATTTTAGCCGGCCGTGGTGGCAATGGCCTGTGGTTCCAGGCACCCAGGAGTCTAAAGCATGAGGATCGCATGAGGCCGGCAGGTGGAGTTTGCGGTGGCAGTGAGCATGCCCTTGCACTCTGACCTGGGTGACAGAATGGAATTCCGACCCTGAATAATAATATTCACCACCACTACCACCACCACCCCTGCCACCCAGCATGAGGAGTCACACTCAGGGATGGGAGAAGAAAAGGCATTTTCCCGCATGTCGTTCACGAGAGGTTTCAAAGGTGGTCACCAGGCACATCCGTCCCTCATCTTCAGCCACCAGTCCCAGAAGGCCTGCCTTCATTCTCCACACTCGTGCCTCATGGCAAAGACATGTGTGAGGTCATGGAACAGACGTCCTCTAGTAAGGGCGGCCATCAGGCAAACAGTAATCAAGGTGGTGTGTTAATGGCGCAGTCAGCCCAGGTTCCGGTCACCAGGTCTGTCACTTTATTGCAGGGGGAGTGCCTCCTCTGTCCTGATCACTACATCGTCCCCCGTCCACACTGACCTTTCCCTGGGGAGCCGTGGACGCCCATCGTGATGCACGTGGGAGGTGACTTTTTTGTCTCCTGAATCTCCATTGGATGGGCTGGGATGCAGCTGCACAATCATGGCTCCCGGGGCTCAGGTAGTCCTCCCACCTCATCCCCCGAGCAGCCAGCAGTCCAATGGCTACCATGCCTGACTCGATTTTGGGCACTTTTTGCCAAGATGAGGTCTGGCCATGGTACTCTGACTGGTCTCTGAATCCGGGACTCAGGGAGTCTCATGTCTCAGAATCACAGGATGCAGGCCTGATGGCCGTAAGCTACAATTCCCAACCTGGACTCACACGTTCTTTTGGCAGGGGCGACACAGAGGAACACGCATTGATGGAGGGCACCTAATCCTGTGTAGCTGGGACCAGGGGCTTCACCAGGCATGACTCCAGTTTTTGCATTCTGGGGAGCGATGAGATCTCGCTACATGGCCCAGGGTGGTCTCAAACTCCTGGGCTCCAGCGGTCCCCCACCTCAGATTCCCAAAGCCACAGCCAAATTGTATGCCCATACACCATCTTTTGGGAACTCTAAGCAGAAGGCTGGGTCCTCCTTCCCAAATGATCTCTGTTCACACTGATCCCAAATCCATACACAAAAGGATGCTCTTCTTTTTTCCTTTTTTCATTTTTTCTTTGAGTCGGAGTCTCACTACTTCACCCAGGTTGGTGGGCGGCGACCTGCTTACGTCCACCACAGTCTTGGCCTGCTGATCTCCCACAAGGCTTTTCCCGGCTTTCCAAGGAGCCAGAATGACAGACATGTGACACCACACTCGGTTCATTTGCGATGGAAGGTAGAGCCAAGTCATGCCAAGGATCCCAGGTGGGACTCGGCCCACGGGCTCGGGCCAGCCACTGGCCTTGGCCTCCCAAAGAGCTTGGATGATGAGGCTGAGCCCCAGAACCCAGCCTTGGTCCTTTGTCGAAAATGCACCAGAAGGCCTGGTGCAGCAGTCCATGTTTAAAATAACAGTGCTCTGGGAGACCAAGGCAGGAGGATGGCTGGAGCCCAGGATACCAAAGCCAGCCTGGGCCATGCGGGGAGACCCAGTTTCCACACCCATTCAAACAAGGGATCTAGGGTCACGGTCCCCATTGTCCCCTCCTCTCCAGAGGCTGAGGTGGGAGGATCCATGGAGCCCGTCATTTCAAGGCTGGCAGTTAACAACGGTTGTTTCCTCGGTTCCCAGCCTGGGCCACAGAGCCAGAACCCCTCTCCAAAACATCAGAATCGTACACAGATTCTCAACTGTGTGGGGTGTGTTCACAGGGTGACTGGCTATACAGCCAGGAAAAATGAGATTGGGGAAAGAAAAGTCCCTGGTGAGGAATGTGTCCTTGGCCTTTCTTGGCAGAAGGTCCTCATTGCTGAGTCGGAGGGTCAGCCTCTCTGGGGCACATTTCACACCTCGGAGCAGGGAGCCAGCAGGAACCTGGCCAGGGAGTCTTGTGAACTCCTGCACCAAAGTGGGGGCAGCCATTGGGGTGGTTGAGGTTTAAAGATGCCCAGTTTGGGGGACATTCACATTTTTTGAGGGGGAGGACTAGGACAGAATATTTGCAGAAGAATGGGTTTATTTCTTCCTTTTCTTCCTTCCTTCCTTCCTTTCTTTCTATCTTTCTTCCCTTTCTTTCCTTTCCTCACTAGGTTGCCCATGCTGCTCTCAAACCACCGAACTCAGGCCATCCTCATGGCCTGGGCTTCCCAAACTGCTGGGATCACATGTTTTCCATTTGGTCGACATCCTGGTCTTCCTTTCTCATCTTGAACTGTGGGCCAGAAGCGATCCTCCCACTGAGGCCTGCCCTCACCCAAGGTTTTCTGGGTTTTGCTTGGGATCGACGTGAGGGCTTGCTATGGTGTCCAGCATGTTCTCATGCTCCCAATTCCATCCATCTTCTCGTCTTGGCCTCCTGACTGCCAGGGAGACAAGCGTGAGTTGCCTGGCCATCCCCACTCCACATGTTTGATAGTCATGCCCTCCCTTTCCCCGAGGCTCCCCTGGGGCTGTGTGAATGGGTCCACTCTGGGGAACAAGATGGGTGGAACAATGGTTGCCCTGGGAGACAGATGTCCATGTGCCAAGCGCTCCCCCTGTGGAGGACTTGGTGGGCAAATTTGGCTGCCCGCTCTGGGATCCCAGGTCATTGAAAGGGAGTGGGCCTCATGGTAGGGCCCAGAGAGTGGAGTGGAGAACCGGAAGCAGGGGCTCACCACTGTCATCCTGGTGCTCTGGTAGGCTGAGGCCAGACGATGGACTGAGCCCCCTGATTCGATACCACCCTGGGCACCTAGGAGAGACCTTGTCTCTACAATAAGCCAAAATATGAGCCAAGCTTGGTGGCACAGGCCTTTCCTTCCGGCCACTTGGAAGCCTGCAGTGGAAGGATTGCTGGAGCCCAGACAGTGGAGGCTGCGGTGGCTGAAAGCAGGCCCAGGTACTCTGGCCTGGGCGATAGTGCAGGAATCCTACTCAGTATAATAATATCAACCACAACCACCATGAAAACCATAGGCCAGGCTTAGGGGCTCAGCATGGCATCCCTGCCTTTCAGAGTCCCAGGTGAGTGATCGTCTGAGACTGCGTGTTCGACATCAGCCCAGGACATGTGCGAGACCTCTTATCATCCATCATAAATAAATCCAAAGTTTAACCAGGTGTTGTGGCGCAGGCCTGTGGTTCCAGCCAATATGTGGACTGAGGCAGGAGGATCACCTGATCCCGGCAGGTGAAGTCTGTGGTGGCCATGAGTGTGCCCCTGTACTCTAGTCATGCAGAGTGGGATTCCGACTCAAAATAATAATAATTATCATCACCACCACCACCACCACCACCCCTATCACCTGGCATGAGGTGTCACCCTCAGGGATGGGAGAAGAAAATGTACTTTCTGGCCTGTTGTTCATGGGAGGTTTCAAAGGTGGCCACCGGACATGTCCTTCTTGCACCTTTGACCATGCATCCCAGAAGACCTTCCTCCACCATCCACATTCCTGCCCCACAGGAAAAACGTGTGTGAGTTCACAAAACAGATGGGCCTAGCTAGGGCAGCCATCGGGCAAAAGCAGTCAAGGCAACTCAGTAAGGCCAGCCCGGGTTCCTGTCACCCTGTCTTCCACCTTCGGGTGTGGGGAGGGTTCCCTCCTCTCCTGATCGCTCCTTTGACCCCACCCATGCAGACCTTTCCCTGCGAAGCCAGGGATGCCAATACTGATGCACATGGGAGGCCTCTTTTTTGTCTCCAGAGTCTCTGTCGGCCATGCTGGAGTGCAGCAGCATGATCATGGCTCCCAGGGCCTCAATCTGTGGAACTCAGGATGCTCCTCCCGCCTCGGCCCCAAGCAGCTGGAAACCTGGGGTCCACCACGTCTGACTCGATTTTGCGGGCCTCTCACCGAGATGAGTTCTGGCCAAGTAACTCAGGCTGGTCTGGGACCCCCAGGCTCAGGAAGCCTCACATCTCAGCCTCCCAAGGTGGGTGGTTGATGGCCATGAGCCACGGTGCCTGGCCTGGACTTGCACATTCTGTCAGTGGGGGCCACACAAAGGAATGACCCGGGATGGAGGCCCCTGCATCCCATGTAGCTGAGATCACAAATGCCACCATGTGTGAATCCAGTGTTTGCATTCTGGGGAGTGACGAGGTCTCACTACGTGGCCCAGGCTGGTCTCGAACTCCCGGGCTCCAACAGTCCCCCACCTCGGCCTCCCAAAGTCACAGCTGATTTTCTGCTGATCCACCATCTTTCAGGAATTCTAGGCCCAAGGCTGGGACTTCCTACCCAAATGACCTCTGTTTGTCCACAATGATCCCCAAACCATACAAAAATGAATGCTCTTCTTTTTTTCCCCCCTTTTTCCTTTTTTCTTTTGAGTTGGTGTCTCAATCTGTTGACCAGGCTGGAGGGCAGTGGCTTGCTCCTGATCACTGCAACCTCAGCCCACCAGGCTTCAGTGATCCTGTCCCTGGCCTTTCGAGGAGCCAGAACAACAGGTGGAGGCCATCACACCCGGCTCATTTTGGATGGAGGGTAGAGACGAGGTCTGGCTCTGTTGCCTGGGTTAGAGGGTTTGCCTGACTGGGACACATTTCTCATCTTGGAGAGGAGAGCTGGCAGAAACCTGGCCAGGGAGTCATGGGAACTCTGATACAACTGCAGGGATAGCCATGGGGGGGTTGGGCCTGGAAGGTGCCAAGCTTGGGGGATCTTCACATGTTGGTGGGGCAGGGTGGAATGCCTGAGGGCAGAAGGTTTCCAGGGGAATGGATTTCTTTCTTTCTTTCTTTCTTTCTTTCTTTCTTTCTTTCTTTCTTTCTTTCTTTCTTTCTTTCTTTCTTTCTTTCTGTCTTCCTTCCTGTCTTTCTTTCTTTCTTCCTGCCTTTTTTTCTTTTCTTTTCTTTTTCTTTCTTTCTTTTCTTTTTTGTCTTTCTTTCTTTCTTTCTTTCTTTCTTTCTTTCTTTCTTTCTTTCTTTCTTTCTTTCTTTCTTTCTTTCTTTCTTTTTCTCTCCTCACTCGGTTGCCCAGGCTGCTCTCAAACTGCCCAACTCGGGAAATCCTCTCAGCCTGTACCTTCCAAACTGCTGTGATCATAGCTTACCATTTGGTTGATATCCTGGTGTTCCTGACTGGTGTTGAACTCTGGGCTGGAGGCAATCCTCCCGCCAAGGACTGCCCTCACCCAAGTATTTATGAGCTTTGCTTGTGGTCGAGGTGGATGCTTGCTATGCTGCCCAACCTGGTCTCTAGATCCCTGGCTCTGGCCATCTTCACGTTTCAGTCTCCCTGTGTGCCGAGGAGACAGGTGTGAGTCGCCTGGCTGTTCCCACCCCACTGGAGGTTTGAGAATCAAGCCCTCCCTTTCCCAAGAGTGCCCCTGGGGTTGTGAGTGGGTCCACCCTGGGGAACAAGATGGGAGGAGTGGTGGGCACCCAGGCAATGCACCAGGTGCTCCCGCTGGTGAGGGCTATGCAGGACAATCTGGCCGCCCTTTCTGGGATCCCAGGTCATTGGAAGGGAACGAGCCATGTGGTGGGGCCTCATGAGGGGCATGGATGTCAGGAGCAGGGGCTCAAATCTGTTATCCCGGCCCTCTGGTATGCCAAATTAAGAGGATGGCCTGAGCAGCCAAGTTTGAGATCAGTCCAGGCACCTTGGCGAGACCTCATCTCTAAAAGAAGCCAAAAAAATGAGCTGAGCTTGGTGGTGAGGGCCTTTTATTGTGGCCACTCAGGAGAACATGGTGGGAGTATCACTGGAGCCCAGTCGGTAGAGGCCATGGTGGCTGAGAGCCGGTCCCTGCTCTCCAGCCTGGGCGACAGAGTGGAACTCTGACTCAGAATAATACCAACCACCACCACCACCACACCCACAGGTCATGCTCAGGGTCTCAGCCTGGCATCCTGTCCCTTCAGAGGCCCATTGAGTGGACAACCTGAGCCTGCATGTTCGACACCAGCCCGGGACACAGGGTGAGGCCTTGTCTCAGCCATCAAGCATAAATCTAAAAAATATCTGGGTGTAGTGGCCCTGTGAACACACCATGCCCACTTGAGAATCTGTGTACGATTCTGATGTTTTGGAGACAGTGTCTGGCTCTGTGGCCCAGACTGGGGCCTGGGGACACAACTGACGTTCACTGCCTGCCTCAATTTTGCGAGTTCCTGTGATGCTTCCACCTCAGCCTCCAGAATGGCTGGGATGATGTGTACCATGACCCCAGACCCACTGTTTGAATGGGTGCTGAGATGGGGTTTCCCTGCATGGCCCAGGCTAGCCTTGGGTTCTTGGGTTCCAGCCATCTT
>NW_007260385.1:495994-562156 GCF_000164805.1 Carlito syrichta
AGTCTCCTTGGTCGGGTTCCTGCCAGCTCTCCTCTTTGAGTTGAGAAATGTGCCCCTGGCTGGCTGACCCTCTGACTCGGCAATGAGGAACTTCCACCAAGAAAGGCCAGGGACATCTCTCACCTAGGAAAATTTCTTCTCACCCAATCCCATTTTTCCTAGTTCTAAAGCCAGTCGCCCTGTGAACACACCATGCCCACTTGAGAATCTGTGTACGATTCTGATGTTTTGGAGACAGTGTCTGGCTCTGTGGCCCAGACTGGGGCCTGGGGACACAACTGACGTTCACTGCCTGCCTCAATTTTGCGAGTTCCTGTGATGCTTCCACCTCAGCCTCCAGAATGGCTGGGATGATGTGTACCATGACCCCAGACCCACTGTTTCCAATCCCTGGGTTCAGGCAACCTCCTGTCTCAGCATCCCAGGGTGCAGGGATGATGGCCATGAGTGACAGTGACCAACCTGGACTCGCACATTCGGTTGGCAGGAGTGACGCAAAGGAACGTCCTGGGGCAGAGGCCACCACATCCCGTGAAGCCAGGACCATGAGCACCACCATGCGTGACTCCACTGTTTGTGTTCTGGGGAGTGAGGATGGTTTACTACGTGGCCCAGACTGGTCTCCAACTCCTGGGATCCACCATTCCCCCGCCTCAGCCTCCAAAAGCCACAGCCCAGTTGTTTGCCAATTCACCATGTTTCAGATCCTCTAAGCCCAAGGCTGGGGCCTCCTTCCCAAATGATCTATGTCTTTTCACGATGATCCCAACTCCATACACAAATGGATGTGCATCCTTTTTTTCCTTTGTTCTTTGAGTCAGAGTCTCACTCTGTTGCCCAGGGTAGAAGGAGATGGCTTGCACCTGGCCACCACAGCCTTGGCCCGCAGTGTTCTGGTGAGGTTTTACCTGGCCTTCCAAGGAGATGGAATGACAGGTGCGTGCCACCACACCTGGTTCACTTGGAATGGGGGTAGAGACAAGGTCTCTCGAGTTGCCCTGGTGGTATTGAACACCACCCCTGGCTCATTTGGGATGGAGGTTAGAGACGAGGTCTCGCCAAGTTGCCTGGGCAGGTCTTGGCCTGGGGGCTGGGACCGACCACTGGCCTTGGTGTCCAAAGCACTGGGATGATGAGGCTGAGCCCCTGAACCTGGCCACGATCCTTCATCGAAAACGAACCAGAAGGCCTGGTGTGGCATCACCCGCCTGGAATCCCAGAATTCTGGATGACAGAGGCAAGAAGATGGCTGGAACCCAAGAACCCAAGGCTAGCCTGGGCCATGCAGGGAAACCCCATCTCAGCACCCATTCAAACAGTGGGTCTGGGGTCATGGTACACATCATCCCAGCCATTCTGGAGGCTGAGGTGGAAGCATCACAGGAACTCGCAAAATTGAGGCAGGCAGTGAACGTCAGTTGTGTCCCCAGGCCCCAGTCTGGGCCACAGAGCCAGACACTGTCTCCAAAACATCAGAATCGTACACAGATTCTCAAGTGGGCATGGTGTGTTCACAGGGCGACTGGCTTTAGAACTAGGAAAAATGGGATTGGGTGAGAAGAAATTTTCCTAGGTGAGAGATGTCCCTGGCCTTTCTTGGTGGAAGTTCCTCATTGCCGAGTCAGAGGGTCAGCCAGCCAGGGGCACATTTCTCAACTCAAAGAGGAGAGCTGGCAGGAACCCGACCAAGGAGACTTGCACCAAAGTGGGGGCAGTCACTGGTGGGGGTTTGGGCTGGAAGGTGCAGAGCTTGAAGGACCCTCACATGTGGGGGTAGCAGAGGAGAATTACTGAGGGCAGAAGGTTTGCTCAAGAATGAATTTCGCTCTTTCTTTTTTCTTTCACTCATTCCTTTTTTCCTACCTTCCTTCCTTCCTTTCTTTCATTTCTTTCCTCACTAGGTTGCCCAGGCTGCTCTCAAACTGTCCAACTCGGTCCATCTTCTCTGTCTGTGCCTCCCAAACTGCTGCAATCACGGGCTTTCAATTTGGTTGACATGATGGTGTTCCTGCATGGTCTTGAACTTTGGCCAGAGGTGATCTTCCAGCTGAGGCCTTCACTCTCCCAAGGACTGGTGTGGTGGCCCACAGCTGAAATCCCATCGCTCTGGTAGGCTGAGGCAGGAGGATGACCAGAGCCCAGGAGCCCAAGGCCAAACTGTGCCACACATGGCCACCCCATCTCTGCACCCATCCAAAGAGGGAGTCTGGCTTTGAGGTATAGGTCGTCCAGGCTACTCTGGAATATGAGGTGGGAGGATCACTGGAGTCCACGATTTCAAGCTTGGTGGTGAATGACGGTCGTGTCCTGGGTCCCCAGCCTGGGACACAGATCCAGACCCTGCCTCCCAAAACATCAGAATTATACACAGATTCTCAACTCCGCCTGGTGTGTTCACAGGGAGACTGGCTTTAGAACCAGGAAAAATGGAACTGGGGGAAAGAAATGTCCCCAGGTGAGAGATGTGTCCTGACCTTTCTTGGTGGAACTTCCTCGTTGGCAAGTTGGATGGTCAGCCTGACTGGGGCACATTTCTCAACTCAGAGAGGAGATCCGGCAGGAACCCAGGGAACCTCAGGAACCAATGCCATGAAGTGGAGGCAGCCAATGGGGGGGGGTTGGACCTGGAAAGTGCCAATCTAGGGGAACCCTCCTATGTGGGGGTGACAGGCGGTGAAGGACTTTGGGCAGAATTGCAGGAGAATGGATTTCTTTTATTGATATCTTTTTTTCTTTATTTTCCTCTCTCTCTCTTGTTTCCTCACTTGGTGGCCCTGGCTGCTCTCAAACCACCCAACTCAGTCCTTACTCTCAACCTTGGCCTCCCAGACTGCTGCTATCACAGTCTTTCCATCTGGTTGACATCCTGGTCTTCCTGGTTGGTCTTGAACTCTGGAACTGAGAGGATCCTCCTGCTGAGACCTGCACTCACCCAAGTAATTTTGGGTTTTGCTTGGGGTCAAGGTGGGGGCTTGCTATGGTTTCCAGCCTGGTCTCAGCTCCCAGTCTCTGGCCATCTTCTCATCTCAGCCTCCTAGAGTGCTGAGGAAACAGGCATGAGTCGCCTGGGCAGGCCCCCCTATTGTTTGAGAGTCATGCCCTCCCTTTCACTGAGGAGGCACCTGGTAGGAGTGAGCAACTCCACCCTGGAGATCGTGGAGGGTGGAGGGGTCTGCACCACAGCAGAGACACACCCCTGTGCCAGGCACTCCCCAGGGGTGGGTGACTCAAGCTATCCTCTCCAGGGTCCCAGGTCGTCTGAAGAGAGTGGGCCTCATGGTGGAGCCCTGAGAGGGGTGTGGAGGCTGGGCACTGGGGCTCAGATCTGTCACCCTGGCACTTTGGGAGGACAAGGTGAAAGGATGGCTTGAGGCCAGCAGGCAAGGCTACAGTGGCTGGGAGTGGCCACTGCACTCCAGTCTGGGTGACAGTGAGACTTCAACTAAAACAAAACCCTAACTAAATAAATAAAAGTAGTCAAAATAGTGAGCCAAGATTAGTGGTGTATGTTTTCGCTCCAACCACTTGGGAGGCTGTGGTGGGAGGATCACCAGAGCCCACCTGATGGAGGCCATGGTGACTGAGAGTGGTCCCCTGTGCTCTAGGTTGGGCAACAGGGAGAATCTGACTCAGATTAATAATACCAACCACGACCACCACAACAAACACAGGCTGGTCTAGTGGCTTAGCTTGGCATCCCGGCCCTTCAAAGTCCCAGGTGACTGGATGGCCTGAGACTACGGGATTGACACCAGCCCAGGACACGGAATGAGAACTCGACCCAGTCATCATAAATAAATCCAAACATTAACCAGGCACGGTTCACAGGCCTGTGGTTCCAGTCACTTAGGGGGCTGAGGAGGGAGGATCACATGAGCCCCACAGGTGGTGTCTGTGAGCATGCCCCTGCACTCCAGCATGGGCGACAGACTGGGATTCTGATTCATATAATAAGTACCACCACCACCACCCCTACCACCCAGCACAAAGTGTAACCTCAGGGATGGGAGAGGAAAACGCAATTTCCCACCTGTCATTCATGGGATATTTCAAAGGTGGCTACAGGGTATGTCCATTCTTTGCCTTTGGCCACTTGTCTCAGAAGGCCTGCCACCACCCTTCACACTCGTGGCCCTCGGCAAAAACACGTGTGAGCTCATGGAATAGATGACCCCAAGTTAGGGCAGCCGTCGGGCACAGTGTGATCAAGGCAATCAGGCAATGCCACGTCCAGCCCAGGTTACAGACACCTGGTCTGCAACATTAGGGTGGGAGGAGGGCCGGTCCCATCCTCTCCTGATCACTCCATCATCCCCTGCCCGAGCAGACCTTTCCCTGAAGAGTGGTGCATGCCCAACGTGATGCACATGGGAGTCTTCATTTATGTCATTGGACTCTCCGTTGGCCAGTCTGGGGCACAGCGAAATGATCGTGGCTCCCAGGACCTCAACCTACAGGGCTCAGGCTGTCCTACCGAGCCCTGGTTGATAATATAAGGTCAGAGACCCCGCATCAATAATTTAAGAAACCAATTATCTCGTCATTTGCCATTCTTGGAAAATAAGATGGGCTATCAGTTACCATAGCTTTTATATGGGAGTTTAAACAACCCAAAATATCAAGGGAGCATTCTGATTTTTTAAGTAAACTAAAACTTATTGGAGGAGAACTAGAACTACCTGAAAAAAGAAAAAAATATGATTAATAACAATTTTGACTGGTTATGAAAAAAGAGTGGGGCCTCCTAATAAAGAGAAATGATTAGTAAAAACAGTAATAATCTCAGCATCCCATGTAACAGGCTTGAAGACTGGAGGGTTTGGGATATAAGCCCAATAAGTTTTTTCCGAAAAAATACATCCCTCCTGGCACGCTATAATAGCCAGCATAGCAAAAAAAAAGTAGAGGTAGTGAGAGCAGTGTTTTGAGAGTGAACCAGAACTTCAATGTTGTGGCTGAGTGCCTTGATTTGTCCCCATATGGGTGGTTTGCACTATCTAGTCGAAACTGCTCAACAGTAACATCTGGGTTGAGGAGTGGAAGATGATGAATGATGAGATGTCTTTGGTCGAGTTGGTGGAGGTGGAAGTGGTTGTTGAATGGTGAGACGTTTCACCATTGACTCCAACATCTTCTCCTCATCATCTCGCTCTGATTCAGACTGATGGCGTGATTTATGTCTTGTCTGGCTGTACCTCGACGGGGGTAGGGGGCTGTACATCTATGATTAGAAAATCCTGTACCCAAAGGTGAAGGTAAGTCCTGGGGGAAAACACAAGCATATTCTCTCCTGCATGTTAAAAGGACATCGGGCCCCAACCATTGACAGGTAAGAAGATCTTTCCATTTTACCTTTGGTTTAACAGTATTCTCAGGACTCCAATGTCTTATCATGGCTGGATGTACTTGAGAGTCCAAATTAGGATGATTCATTACAAACATGGCATGATTTATGATATGATTGGGAGAACTATATTCCAATTCCCCTTCCTGCAATTTAATTATTTGATTTTTTAATGTTTGATAGGCTCTCTTGACTATAGATGATCTTGAGGATTATATGGAATTCCTGTAGAATGAGTGATGCCAAACTATGTACAAAATGACTGAAAAGCTTTGGATGCATAAGAAGGAATATTATCAGTTTTTAATTGTTTAGGAATACACTGCTGTGAAAAACAAAGGAATAAATGCTGCACTGTATCTTTATAAGGCTTCTGCAGTTCTGGCCGAGGCTAAAATTACATAGGAAAATGTATCCTCTGTCATATGTACAAATGACAATTTTCCAAAACTTTGGAAATGAATAACATCCAATTGCCACAAAACATTGGGTTTTAATCCACGGAGATTAGCTCCTGAGTGGAGGGGTTTATTAGAAGTAGGACACGATGTAATTTTTTTAATGATTTGTCTAGTCATTGTTCTTGGAATGTGAAACTGTTGCCTTAAAGCTACAGCATTTTGGTAATGAATTTTATGGAATTGCTGAGCTTGATTGACTAAAGAACCTACAAGGAGAGGGCACATGACCAATTTTGTCAAGGCATCTGTTTATTGATTACCTTGATGTAGAGGTACAGGGAGTCTTGAATGAAATCTAATATGACCTTGAATGAAATCTAATATGAAAAATGGTTGGATCGTAACAATTATTAATTGCTGTAATTGGATAAGTAAATCAAGAATAGTTGTCTTATTAACAGGAATGGTGACTATTTTAATAAGAGGAAACAGCCCTTTTATATAACAGGAATCAGTATAGAAAGAAAATTAGCTCCTCTTAAATCAAGACTGTCACAAATCACAATCCCTCCCCTCCTGGCACCACTTGCCAGAGGTCTTTTCGTGCCAAGGGCCAAATTTAAATTATGTGGATTTTTTCTTCATGGTACCTTGGTGCTTCTTCTTTTAAGTTTTCCTCATCCTCAGGGGGTAGTGGATCATCATCAACAGGGGCAGTGGCTAACAATGCCTGGGATGTACAAGGGTTAGTAAGGGAGTTCTTTCACCTGGTTCCTCTTTTACTTTAATGGGCGTTTTATCAACCTTTCGTTGTGGATTTAAGACATCTCTAAATATATTCTATAATTCAAAAGTATTTACAGGCACTCATTCTGGACTGTCGAGACTGTAATACAGTATCAATCTTTCCCCAAACTTTGTCCATGTATCTAAATTAATGATGAATTCTTCAGGAATCCAGGGGCACTGTTATGCACAAGATGAATAAAACAAGATAATCATGTAGATGAAACTTTAATTCCTCTTTTAGAAAGCATATGCACAAAAATACTTATGAACAATTTTCTTTCTTTAGATTCACTCTGGCCAATGATCGCATCATGGCTCTAAAACTGCTTCTCCTTCCTAACTCTTCCTATGTCTACAAAGGGATCTACAGCATCGTAGGCAAGGTCCTATCCGTTCTGATTAAAATAAGGCTTTGCTTTCGGGTCCCTGTTCAGGTACCATGTAACAGAGTCCAACTCCAGCAGTTCAAAGTTTCCTGAAGGAGGAATAGCGTTGGCATAGACCAAAACTTGGACACTGTCTCTGTTTTTATGCAAGACAGATGCCGATTTATTTTTCTTTTCAAGTACTTTTTATACTTTGAGTTACATATAGGTTGACCTTCAAAACCAGATGTATTTATTTTGTTTTGATCATCTAACCATGATGAAATACTGTCTGTCTTCCCTCAAATTTGTAATATTGTATCCACTAAGAATCTTTAAAGAATGTAACTTATCACAATGAGTTTTCTCTAACTATTAACCCTAACCATCTAAACTATTTAATCCCACGCCCAGGATTTGAGTTGGAGTCTCACTCTGTCACCCAGACTGGAGTGCAGTGGCTGCTCCCGGCCACCACAGCCTCTACCTGCTGGGCACCGGTGATCTTTCCTCCTCAGCCTTCCAGGTAGCTGGAATTACAGGCATGCACTACCATGCCCAGCTGACTTTTTTATTTATTGTAGAGATGAGGTCTCGCTGCCCAGGTGGGTCTTGAACCTGCAGACTCAGACAATCCACTCACCTCAGCCTCCCAAAGACATGGGATTACAGGCCGAGCCACCGAGCTCGGCTCATCTAAACTTTTAACAACTTAATTCCTAACTTACGTTTTCCTAACATTTTGTTTTTTTCTAAAAAAAATTGCAAAGCTTTTTCTACTATTTCAACCTTTCTATGTAAATCATGTACTCTAGAATGCAAAATGTTTCTGTATACTGCCAATTATAGGGTCATTCATCTGTTTTCTTGCATAAATGGATGCACTTAAAATTAAAACACTTGTAATCATCACAACGATATTTTTCGTTATGCTAAAAATACCTATAAAACACTTCAAAATTAGCAAAATGAAAACAGCATCCCCAAAGCTCCTAAATAGCAACAAACTTAAAAACTGAAACTGAAATTAATAAGCTTATTATGATGCCAAACATGATATTTATAATTTGCGTCTAAAATCCCCTGACAGAGATAACGAGACCCTAATGCACATTCAACCCAAAGCTCCCAGGGGTAGGAGAGTGCCATCTGCAGTTTTTAATCATTGTTTCTGGTTCAAGGACCAAAAGGGTGGTGACAGAGAAACTCAAGTGGAGGGTATTATCTCCATAGAAAAATTTCCATATCACTAACAGCTTGTTTCTACTAATAGATTTTTTTAGTGGACTACTATTTTTTGCATCTCCCAACTCTCCGGATACCAATGGCAAACAAAACAAGATGAGTAGAAGAAGCAGGGCCGATATCTGCCCAGAGTTGCCCTACAATTTGGGGTTTTTGGCCTTCCCGACTCTGTCAACCTGAAGGCCTCTGAGGCTGGCTCCCAACACCCATTCGTCAGAAGGGAGCAGGCCTTGTGGTGTGGCCCTGAGAGTGGTTTGGAGGCTGGGTGCATGGATTTAGAACTGTCATCCTGGCGCTCTGGGAGGGCAAGGCTAGAGGATGGCCTGAGACCCTGGGTCGAGACCAACATGGGCTCATTGGCAAGACCTTGTCTCTAAAAGTAGCCAAAAAAAATGAACAGAGCATGGTGGCTCATGCCTGTCATTCCTGCCACTCGAGAGGCCCTTCTGGGAGGATTGCCAGAGCCCAGCTGGTTTAGGCCACGGTGGCTGAGAGTGGGCCCCTGAGATCAGGGCTGGATGACAGTGAGGGACTCTGAATCAGAAAAATAATACTAACCTCCACCACCTCCACAATCACAGGCCCGGCTCAGGCACTCAGCCTGGCAACCCGGCACTTCGGAGGCCCAGGCATGTGTATGGCCTGAGTCTTTGGGTTCAACACCAGCCCAGGACACAGGGAGAGACCTTGTCTCGGCCATCAAAAATAAATCCAAAGATTAGCCGGGCATGGTGACACAGGTCTGTGTTTTCAGTCACTCAGAGGGCTGAGTTGGTAGGACCCCCTGAGCCCAGCAGATGGAGTCCACGGTAGCAGTGAGTGGGCCCCTGCACTCTGGCCTGGGCTACAGATGGGGATTATGACTCCAAATAATAATACTCACCACCACCACCACTGCCACCACCCCTGCCACCCAGTGCGAGGAGTCACCATCAAGGATGGGAGAGGAAAAGGCACTTTAAGGACTGTCATTCATGGGAGGTTTCAAAGGTGGCCACCAGGCACATCCATCCTGTGCCTTCCGCCACATGCCCCAGAAGGCCTGACACCACCCTCTACATTCAGGCCCCACAGCAAAGACATGTGTGAGCTCAGGGAACAGACGTCCCAGAGCTAGGGAGGCCATCAGGCACAGAGCAATCAAGGTAGACTGGCAATGCACTGGCTAGCCCAGGTTCTGGGGTGCCCTGTATGCCACCATTGGGTGGGGAGAGGTACCCCTCCTCTCCTGATCACTGCATCATTCCCAAGTCACAAGGGCCTTTCCCTGGGGAGCCATGGACCCCCATCGTCACATATGTGGGAGGTGTTCTTTTTGTCGTCGGAGTCTCTGTCAGCCTATCTGGGGTGTGGCAGCATGATCCTGGCTCCTGGAGCCTCGACCTGCTGGGTTAAGGTGATCCTTCAGCCTTGGGCCCTGAGCAGCTGAGAATCCATGGGCCACCAAGCTTGACTCGATTTTGGGCCCTCACACCAGGATGAGGTTTGGCCATGTCGCCTGGGCTGGTCTCTGACACCTGGGCTCAGGCAGCCTCCCACCTTGGCCTTCTAGAGTGCATGGCTCAATGTCGTGTGCCATGGTTCCCAGCCTGGACTCACGTGTTCTGTAGGCAAAAGAACACCACAGGATGGAAGCCACCACATCACATGTAGCTGGGACTGTGGGTGCCACTATGTGTGACTCCAGTGTTTGCATTCTAGGGAACGATGAGGTTTCTCTACATGGCCCAGGCTGGTCTCGAACTCCCGGGCTCCAGCAGTCCCCTGACTGTCTCCCAAAGTCACAGCTCGATTGTCTGCCAATCCACAGTCTTTTGGGAACTATAGGCCCAAGACTGGGTCCTCCTTCCAAATGATTTCTGTCTGTTCACGATGATCCCAACTCCATCATAAATGGATGCTCTTTTCGATCACTTTTTTCCTTTTTTTGAGTTGGAGTCTCAATCTGTTGCCCAGGATGGAGGGCGGTATCTCTCTCCCAGCCACTGCAATCTTGGTTCTCCAGGCTCTGGCAAGGCTTTTCCTGTCCTTCCAAGGAGTCAGAATGATAGGTGCACACCCCCAAGCCCAGCTCAGTTGGAATGGAGGGTAGAGATGAGGTCTCACCAAGGTGCCCAGGTGGTGGTGGTGTGCAGGCTAGGGTCAGCCACCGGCCTCAGCCTCCCAAAGCACTGGGATGATGAGGCTGAAACATTGAGCCTGGCCACTATCCTTCATCAAAAATGAACCAGAAGGCATGACGTGGCGGTCCACGCCTGGTCATCCAGAGCTCTGTGAACCAGAAGTGGGAGGATGGCTGGAGACCATTAGCCCAAGGCCAGACTGGGCCATGCAGGGAGACCCCATCTCTGCACACATACAAACAGGGGAATTGGGGGTAAGGAAATGAACCTGGTGAAGGATGAGTCCCTGGCTTTTCTTTACAAAAGGTCCTCATTGCCGTGTTAGAGGGTTTGTCTGCCTGGGTCACATAACACACCTAGGAGAGGAGAGTCTGCAGGAACCCAGCCAGGGAGCCTCAGGAAATACTGCAGCAAAGTGGGGGCAGACATTGGTGGGTTTGGGGCTGGGAAGTGCCGAGTTTGGGGGAACCTCCCATGTGGGGCATCGCAGGGACGAAGGGCTGAGTGCAGAAGGTTTACAGAAGAATGGATTTCTTTCTTTCTTTCTATCTTTCTTTTCTTTTGAGTCAGAGTCTCACTCAGTCGCCCAGACTGGAGTGCAGTGGCTGCTCCCGGCCACCACAGCCTTGACTTGCTGGGCACCAGCTATCCTTCCACCTCAGCCTTCCAAGTAGCAGGAACTACAAGCAGGCGTTCCCACACCTGGCTTTTTTTTATTTATTGTAGAGATGAGGTCCCATCAAGTTTCCCAGATGGGTCTCAAACACGCAGGCTCAGACAATTCACTCACCTCAGCCTCCCAAAGTGTGGGATTACAGTTTGAGCCACCGAATCTGGCCTCTTTCTTTCTTTCTTTTCTTTCCTTACTAGGTTGCCCAGGCTGCTCTCAAACATCCCAAATTGGGCCATGTGCTCAGTCTGGGCCTACCAAAATGCTGCAATCACAGGCTTTCCATTTGGTTGACATCCTTGTCTTCCTGACTGGTCTTTAACTCTGGGCGAGAGGCAATTCTCCCACTGAGGCCTGCCGTCACCCATGGTTTTCCAGGTTTTCAGTGGGGTTGAGGTGGGGGCTTGCTATGGTCTCCAGCCTGGTCTTGAGCTCCCAGATTCTGGTGATCTTCCCATCTCAGCCTACCGAGTACCAATAAGACAGGTGTGAGGCACCCAGCTGTCCCCGCTACCTGAAGTTTTGAGAGTCATGCAATCCCTTTCTCCGAGGTGGCCCCAAGGAGGATCAAGCGGGTCCACACTGGACACAAGGCAGAGGGAGGTGTGGGCAACTCGGCAGAGACACACCCCTGCACTAGGCACTCTCCCCGGGGAGAGCTCAGTGGGCATCACCTGCCACCTACTCTTGGGTCATGGATCGTCAGAAGGGAGTGGTGTTCGTGATGAGGCCCTGAGAGGGGTGTGGAGGCTGGGCGTGAGGGCTCATGCTTGTCATCGCTGGGCTCTGGGATGCCATGGAGAGAGGATGGCCGAAGTCCCCATGTTTGAGACCAGCCTGGGCATCTTGGCGAGACCTTGTCTCTACAAGAAGCCAAAAATGTGAGCTGAGTGTGGTGGCGCACATCTGTGGTTCTGGCCACTTGGGAGACCATAGCAGGAGCATCACTGGACACCAGCTGGTGGAGGCTGCGGTGACTGAGAGTGGGAATCTGCTCTACGGCTTGGGCGACAGTGTGGGATTCCAACTCACAACAATAATACCAATCACCAAAACCACCACCACAACCCCAGGTCATGCTCAGGGGCTCAGCCTGGCATCCCTGCCCTTTGGAGCCCCAGGCTAATGGACAGCCTGAGCCTGTGGGTTTGACAACAGCCCAGGACATGGGGTAAGTCATCATCTCGGCCATCAAAAAAAATCCAAATATTAGCTGGTCCTGGTGGCACAGGCCTGTGGTTCCAGCCACTGGGGGTCAAAGGCAGGAGGATTGCCTGAACCCGGCAAGTGGATTCCACGGTGACTGTGAGTGTGGCCCTGAACTATGGCCTGAGAGATAAAGTGGGATTCAGACTCCAAATAATAATAATCACCACCACCACCAACACCACCAGCAGCCTTGCCATCCAGCATGAGGAGTCACCCTCAGGGATGGGAGAGGAAAAGGCATGTTCCGGCCTGTCGTTTGTGTGAGGTTTCAAAGGTGGCCACCGGGCACGTCCTTTATGTGCTTTCAGCCATGTGCCCCAGAAGTCCGGCCCCACACTTCCACACTTGTGCCCCATGGCAAATACATGTGTGAGTTCACAGAACAGACGGCTCCGAGCTAGGACTGCCGTTGGGCACAGAGCGATCAAGGTGGTCCAGTAACGCCCTGGCAAGCCAGGTTCCAATTGCCCTGTCTGGCATCTTCATGTAGGGGAGGGACCCTTTCTCTCCTGAACACTCCATTGTTCCTCACCCACTCAGACCTTTACCTGGGGAGTCGTGGATGCCCATCTTGATGCACATGGATGTCTCTTTTTTGTCACTGGAGTCTCCATGGGCCGGGATATGGCATGGCGTCATGATCGTGGCTCACAGGGCATCGATCTGTGGAACTCAGATGGTCCTCCCACATTGGCCCCCGAGCTGCTGGGACTCCTGGTTCCACCATGTCTGACTCCATTTTGGGAGCCACTCACCAAGACGAGATCTGGCCATGTTGCCCGGTTTGGTCACCGATCCCTGGGCTCATTCAGCCTCCTGCCTCAGCCTCTCAGGAGGTGGGGCTGATGGCCGTGAGCCACGGTGTCTGGCCTGTACTCATATGTTCTGTCAGTGAGGGGACACAGAGCAATGGCTGGGACAGAAGCCACCACATCCCGTGTGTCCGGGACCGTGGAACACTCAATGCACAACTCCATTGTGTTCCAGGGAGCGATGGGGTCTCCTTACGTGGCCCAGGCTGGTCCAAACCCCTGGGCTCCAGTGGTCCCCTACCTCAGCCTCCCAAAACCAACACCCGATTTTCTGCTGAACCACCATTTTTCGGGAATTCTAGGCCCAAGTCTGGTGCCTCCTACCCAAATGACATCTATTTGGTCACTATGATCCCCAAACCATACACAAATTGATGTTCTTATTTTTTTCCCTCTCTTTCTTTTTTTCTATGAGTCAAAGTCTCACTCCATCACCCCGGCTGGAGAGTGGGGGCTCACTCCCAGTCAATGCATCCTTGGCCTGCCAGGCTCTGGTGAGCCTTTCCCCAGCCTTCACAGCAGCCAGAATGACAGGCTTGTGCCACCATGTCTGACTCATTTGGGATGGAATGTACAGAAGAGATCTTGCCAGGTGTCCAAGTAGTTCTCCACCTGTAGGCTCGGGTCGACCGCTCTCCTCTGCCTAGCAAAGCAATGTCATAAAGAGGCTGAGCTCCTGAGCCCAGCCTTGGTGCTTTGTCAAAATCGAACCAGAATCCCTGGTGTGGTGGTCCATGACTGGAATCCCAGCTCTCTGTGAGCCCGAGGAGGGAGGACGGCTGGATCCCAGGAGCACAAGACCCATCCGGACCATGCAGGGAAACCCTGTCTCTGCACCCAACCAAACAGGGTGACTGGGGTCGATGTGCCCACCGTCCTGGTCACTCCAGGCTGAGGTGGGAGGATCACCAGAGCCTGTGAAATTGAGACTGTTGGTGAATGATGGTCTTGTTCCTGGGCTTCAGCCTGGGTCTCACAACTGGACCCTGTCTCCAAAACCATCAGAATCATACACAGATTCTCATCTGGGCATGGTGTGTTCACAGGGCAACTGGCTGTAGGGTCAGGAAAATGGGATTGCAGGGGAAGAAATATCCCCAGGTGAGGGATGTGTCCCTAAAATTTCTTGGCAGAAGGCCTTCATTGCCAAGTCAGAGGGTTGGCCTGCCTGGGGAACATTTCTCACCTCAGAGAGGAACGCTGGCAGAAGCCCTGCATGGGAGTATCAGGAACTCCCACATCAAAGCAGGGGCAGCCATTGGGAGGGTTGGGGCTGGAATGTGCCGACCTTGCAGGACACTTTTATGTGGGGGGGGCAGGGGGAAGGACTGAAAGCAGAAGGTTTGCAGGAGAATGGATTACTTTCTCTTTCTTTGTTTCTTTGTTTCTTTCTTCTTTTTCTTTCCTCACTAGGTTGACCAGCCTGCTCTCATACAGCCCTACTTTGGCCATTCTCTCATCCTGGGCCTCCCAAACTCCTGCGATCACAGGTTTTCCATTTGGATGACATCCTGGTCTTCCTGTCTGGTCTTCAAATCTGGGCTGGAGGCGATCCTCACACTGTGGTCTGCCCTCACTCAAGGCTTTATGGGTATTGTGTGTGGTCGAGAAGGGGGCCTGCAATGATGTCCAGCCTTGGCTCGAGCTCCTGGGTTCCTGCCATCTTCCTGTCTCAGACTTCCCGAGAGTTGAGGAGACAGGTGTGCCGCCATCCCCGACCCCTCAGGGTTTGAAAGTCACTCCCTCCCTTTACCTGAGGCAGCCCCTGGCAGGAGCCTGCTTGTCCACCCTGGGGATCAAGGCAGGTGAAAGTGTGGACACCCTGACAGAGACACATCCCTGCTCCAGTTGCTCCCCATGGGTAGGGCTTGGTCAGTGACTCCAGTTGCCCTCTACTGGATCCTGCATCATCAGAAGACAGTGGTCTTCATGGTGGGGCCCTGAGAGGGGTGTGGAGGCTAGGGTGGGGGCTCAGGTCTGTCATCCAAGGGCTATGGGAACTCGAGGCTAGAGGATAGCCTGAGCCCCTGGATTTGAGACAAGCCCAGACACCTTGGTGAGACCACATCTCTACAAGAAGCCAAAAAAATGAGGCGAATGTGGTGGTGCACACCTGTCTTTATGGTCACTTGGGAGAACACTCAGGGAGGGTCCCCAGAGCCCAGTCTGTGGAGACTGCGGTGGCTGAGAGCTGGCCCCTGCACTATGACAGGGATGACAGAGCAGTACTCAGAATCAGAATATAAATACCAATCACCACCACCACTACAACCACAAGCTGAGATCAGGGCCTCAGAGTGGCAACCCGGTCCTTCGGAGGCCCAGTCGAGTGGACAGCCTGAGCCTGTGGGTTCAACATCAGCCTGGGACATGGGTCTAGATCTCATCTCGGCCATCAAAAATTAAGCCAAAGATTAGTCAGGCAAGGTGGCGCAAGCCTGTCATTCCAGCCACTCAGGGGGCCAAGGCGGGAGGATCACCTGTGTCCCACAGGTGGAGTTCATGGTGGCCATGAAGGTTCCCTGTGCTCTGACTTGGGTGACATAGCGGGATTCCACTTCCAAATAAGAATAATCACCACCACCTCCACCACCACCACCCCTGACACCCAGCACTAGGAGTTTCCCTCAGGGATGGGATAGGAAAGGCACTTTCCAGCCTGTCTGTCGCAGGAGGTTTCAAAGTTGGCCACTGGACACATCCAGCACTCGCCTTCGGCCACGTGCCCCAGAAGGCATGCCTCCACCCTCCACACTCATGCCCCATGGCAAAGATGCATGTGAGCTCATGGAACAGACAGCCCCAAACTAGGGTGGCCATTGGTCACCGAGCTATCAAGGCAGTTCAGCAACACAGTGGCCAGTCCAGATTCTGGTCTCCCTGTATGCCATTTTCAGGTGGGGGTAGGGCTTCTTCCTCTCCCTATCAATCCATCATCCCCGACCCACGTGGACATTCCCTGGGGATCCGTGGATGCCCATTGTGATGCAAGTGGGATGCGTCTTTTTTTTTGAATTGGAGTCTCACTCTGCCACCCATACTGGAGTGCAGTGGCCACTCCTGGCCACCACAGCCTCGACCTGCTGGACTGCAGCAATCCTTCTGCCTCAGCCTTCCCTGTAGCCACAATTACAGGCATGCCCTATCATGCCCAGCTGATTTTTTTTATTTATTGCAGAGATGAGGTCTCGCTGCCCAGGCAGGTCTCGAACCCATGGGCTCAGGCAATCCACTCACCTCAGCTTTCTAAAGGCGCAGGATTACAGGTTGAGCTACTGAGCCTGGCTGGGATGCATCTTTTTTGTCACTGGATTCTCCATCGGCCAGGCTGGTGCATGGCAGCATGATCGTGGCTCCCAGCACCTCGACCTGCAGAGCTAAGGTGATTCTCCCGAGCCCTGGTTGATAATTTAGGGTCAGAGTCCTCAGGTACCAATAATTTAAGAAACCAATTATATCGTCATTTGTCATTCTGGTAAGATAAGAGGGGCTATCTGTTACCATAGCTTTTATACGAGAATTTAAAAAACCTGAAATATCAACGGAGCGTTCAGATTTTTTAGGTAAACTAAAACGTATTGGAGGAGAACTAGAACAACCTGAAAAAAGAAAAATTATGATTAATAACAGTTTTGACTTGTGATGAAAAAAGAGTGGGACCTCTTAGTAAACAGGAATGATTAGTAAAAACAGTAATAATCTCAGCATTCCATGTAACAGGCTGCAAGAGTGGAGGGTTTGAGATTTAAGCCAAATAAGATTTTTCCAAATAAATGAAATACTCCTGGAAAAATATAATAGCTAGCATAGCAGAAAAAAACAGTAGAGTGAGCAAGAGAAGTGTTTTGAGAGCAAACCAGATCATCAGCATCATGGGTGAGCACCTTGATTTGCCCCCATGTGGGTGGTCTTCACTGTCTAGTTGAAATAGCTCGATGGTAATGTCTATGTTGAGGAGTGGGAGTTGACGAATGATGAGGTGTCTTCTGTAAAGTTGGTGGAGTGGGAATGGTTGTAGAATGGTGAGACTTTTTAGCTATGACACCAACACCTTCTTTTCATCATCTGCATCTGACTCAGACTGATGGTGTGATTTATTTCTCGTCTGGCTGTACCTCGATGGGGGCTGGGGGGGCTGGTCATATCTAATTAGACAATCCTGTACCCAAAAAGTTGAGGGCAAGTCCTGGGGAAATACACAAGCATATTCTCTCCTGCATGTCAAAAGGACATCGTATCCCTTCCATTGACCTGTTACAAGATCTTTCCATTTTAACATTGGTTTAACAGATTTCTCAGGAGTCCAAAGTCTGATCATAGCTGAATGTCCTTGAGAGTCCAAATTGAAATGATTAATTAAAAACATGGCTTTATTTACGATATGATGGGGCAAACTATATTTGTATTCCCCTTCTTGCAATATACTTATTTGATTTTTAACGTTTGATGGGCTCTCGACTATTGCTTGACCATGAGGATTATACGGGATTGCTGTAGAATATGAGATGCCAAACTGGGTACAAAACGACTGAAAAGCTTTGAATGCACAAGCAGGATCATTATCAATTTTTAATTGTTTAGGGATACCCAGCTGTGAAAAACAAAAGTATAAATGTTGGACTACATCTTTATAGGCTTCCCCATTTCTGGGCGAGGCTAAAATTACATGGGAAAATGTATCCACTGTCACATGTAGAAATGATGATTTTCAAAAATTTTAGAAATGAGTAACAGCCCTTTGCCACAAAGCATTAGGTTTTAATCTGCAGGGATTAAATCCTGTAAGGAAGAGGTTATTAGAATTAGGAGACAAATTACCACAACCACAGGATGGGCTCAGGGACTCAGACTGGCGTCCCGGCCCTTCGGAGGCCAAGACGAGTGGATGACTTGAGGCTGTGGGTCCAAGACCAACTCGGGACACTGGGTGAGAACTTATCTCGGTCATCAAAAGTAAATCCAAAGATTAGCCAGTCATGGTGATGCAGGCCTGTGTTTCCAGCCACTCAGGGGGCCAAGGCAGGTGGATCTCCTGAACACACAGTCACAGTCCACAGTGACTGTGAGTGTTCCCCTGCACTGTGTTCTGGGCGACAGAGCCAGATTGTGACTCCAAACAATAATAATCAACACCATGACAACCACCAGCAACTCTGCCACCCAGCGTGAGGAGTCACCCTCAGGGATGAGCAAGGAAGAGGGACTTTCCTGCCTGTATTCACGTGAGGTTTCAAAGGTGGCAACCAGCACATCCATCCCGCCATTTAGTCAAATGTCCCAGAAGGCTGGCCTCCAACCCCCACAAAAGTGCCCCATGACAAAGACGTGTGGGAGCTCTCAGAACAGATGACCCTGAGTTAGGGCAGCCATCAGGCACAGAGCGATCAAGGTGGTTTGGCAACACTGCACCCAGACCAGATTCTGGTTGCTCGGTCTGCCACTTTTGGGCGGGACTGGGCCCCTTCATCTCCTGATCACTCCATTGTCCCTTGCCCACAGGGACTCTTTCCAAAGGAACCGTCGATGCCCATTGTGATGCACGTGGGAAGACCTTTTTTGTCACTGGAGTCTCTGTAGGCTGGGCTGGGGTGTGACGACATGATCGTGGCTTCTGGGGCCTTGATTTGCAGAGCACATAGGTTTTCCTGCCTCAGCCCCTGATAAGCTGGGACTCCGGGGGCCACCACACCTGGCTCGAATTTGGGGAACTATCACCGAGTGAGGTCCGGCCACATTTCCCTGGCTGGTCTCTGAACGCTGGACTCAGTCAGCCTCCCACCTCAGCCTCCCAGGGCACAGGGTTGATGGCCATGAGCCACAGTGTCTGGCATGGACTCGCACATTGTGTCAGCAGGGGCAATGCAAAAGAAGGACCCAAGACAGAGGCCACTGCCTCCAGTGTAGGCAGGACTGTGGGGACCACCAGTCACAGTTCCAGTGTTTGCATTACAGGGAGCAACGAGGTCTCGTTATGTGTCCCAGGCTGGTCTTGAACTCCCATGTTCCAGCGGTCCCCTGCCTCAGCTCCCAAAGTCACAGCCCGTATGTCTGCTGATCCACCATCTTTCGGGAACTCTAGGCCCATATGGTGCCTCCTTCCCAAATTATCTCTGTCTGTTTACTATGATCCAATCTCCCTACACAAGTGGATGCCTTTATTTTTTCCTTTTTTCCTTTTTTTCTTTGAGTCAGAGTCTCACTCCGTCTCCCAGGATGGAGGGTGGTGTTTCTCTCCTGGCCACGACAGCCTTGGACCATTGGGCTCTGGCAAGATTTTCCCTGGCCATCTGAGGAGCCAGAGGGACAGGCGGTCGCCACCACACTTGGCTAATTTGGGATGGATGGTAGTGAGGATTTCTCACTGAGGTGCTCAGGTGGGTCTCATCCCTTGGGTTCAGGCTAGCTGCTGGCCTCAGGCTCCCAAGACACTGAGATGACGAGGCTGAGTCCCCAAGCACAGCTTTGATCCATTGTCGAAAATGAACAAGAAGGCCAGGTGTGGCAGCACATGCCTGGAATCTCAGCACACTGGGTGGATGAGTCAGGAGGATGTCTGGAACCTAGGAGCCCAAGGCCAGCCCTGTATTTTGCAGGGAGACGCTGTATCTGCACCCATCCAAACAGGGGGTTTGGTGGCGAAGTGCCTGTCATGCCGGCCACTCTGGATGCAGATGAGGGAGGATCACCCGAGCCCGCTATTTCAAGTCTGGCGGTGAATGAGGGTCCTGTCCATGAGCCCAGAGACGGGCCACAGAGCCAGACCCTGTACATAAATATTATCAACTGCACATTGTGTGTTCACAGGGCGAGTGGCTTTACAGCCAGGAAAAATTGGATTGGCAGTAAAGAAATGTCCCCGGCTGAGGGATTTGTCCCTGGACTTTCTTGGCAGAAAGCGATTGGGAGGGTTGGTCTGCCTGGGGCACATTTCTCTTCTTGGACAGGACAGCCGGCTGGAACCCAGCCAGGGAGCCTCAGGAACTGCCTCACCATAGCCAGGACAGCCATTGGGGGGTTTGGGGATGGAAGGTCCCGAGCTCTGGGAACCCTCACATGTGGGGGTGGGGGGGGAAGGACTGAGGGCAGAATGTTTGCAGGAGGAATGGATGTCTTTCTTTCTTACTTTTCCTCTCTCTCTCTCTTTTGTTTCCTTCTAGGTAGCCCAGGTTGTTCTCATACTGCCCAACATGGGCCTTCTTATTGGCCTCGGCCTCCCAAACTGCTGCAATCATGGGATTCCCATTTGGCCATCATTCTGGTCTTCCAGCCTGGTCTTGAACTCTGGGCCTGAGGAGATCCTCCTGCCGAGGGCTGCCTTCAAGCAAGGTTTTTTGAGTTTTGCTTGGGGTCAAGGTTGGGGCTTTCTATGGTGTGCAGCCTGGGTCAAGCTCTCGGGCTCTGGCCATCTTCCTGTCTCAGGCTCCCAGAGTGTCGAGGAGACAGGCATGAGTAGCCCAGCTGACCCACTCATGGTTTGAGAATCACGCCCTCTTTTTCCCCCAGGGAGGAGTGAGCGGGTCCACGCTTGGGGACGAACCTGCAGAGGGTTGGGCTCCCAGGCAGGACAAGCCCCTGCACCAGGTGAATTTCCAGGGTAGGCTCGGCAGGTGACTCTTCCTGCCTTATCCTGGGTCGTGTGTCATCTGAAGGGAGTGGGCCTCATGGTGCAACCCCGAGAGGGGTGTGAAGACTGGGTGCAGGGGCTCATGCTTGTCATCCTGGCATTTTGGGAGGCCAAGGCGAGAGGATGGCCTGAGCTCCAGGTTCAAAACAAACCTGGGCACCTTGGCGAGGTCTCATCTGTACAAGAAACTAAAAAAATAGGCTGAGCATGGTGGCAAATGCCGGTTTTTCCAGCCCATCAGGATGCTGTGGCAGAAGCATTGCTGGAGCCCACCCGAGAGTGGGCCCCTGAGCTCCAGCCTGGGAGACAGAGCAGGACTCTGACTCACAATAATAATGCCAACCACTACCACCACAACCACAGTTCCAGCTCAGAGGCTCAGCCTGGCACCCCAGTCCTTCAGAGGCCGAGATGAGTGGACGGCCTGACCTCCGGGTTTGAGACCAGCCTGGGCCATAGGGCAAGCCCTCATCTCGGCCATCAAAACTAAATCCAAGAATTAGATGGGCGTGGTGGTTCAGACCTGTAGTTACAGGCATTTGGGGACCGAGATGGGAGGATAGCCTGAGCCCGGCAGGTGGAGTCTGCGATGGCTGTGAGCATACCCCTGCGCTCTGTCTTGGGTGACAGAGTGGGATTCTGACTCCAAATAATAATAATCACCACCACTGCCACCCTCACCACCCCTGCCACTCAGCGCGAGGAGTCACACTCAGGGATGGGAGAGGAAAAGGTACTTTCCCAATTGTCGTTTGCAGGAGGTTTCAAAGGTGGCCACTGGGCATGTATGTCCCACGGCTTCAGCCACGCATCTCAGAAGGCCTGCCTCCACCATCCATAATCGTGCACTATGGCAAAGACACGTGTGAGCTCACAGAACAGATGGCCCCGATATAAGGTGGCCATGGGGCACAGAGTGATCAAGGCGGTACGGCAACACTGCAAGCAGCCCAGGTTATGGTTGACCAGTCTGTCAAATTCAGGCGGGGGGAGGGTGTCTTCCTCCTGATCACTACATCGTCCCTTACCTACACGGACCTTTCCTTGGGGAGTCATAGACGCCTGTTGTGATGCACGTCAGGGGTGTCTTTTTATTGCCAGAGTCTCCTTCGGCCAGGCTGGGTCATGGGGCACTATTGTGGCTCCCAGGGTCTCAACCTGTGAGGCTCAGGTGGTCCTACTGTGTCGACCCCCTAGCAGCCGGGACTCCAGGGGTCACCACGCCTAACATGATTTTGGAGACCTCTCTCTGAGACGAGGTCTGGCCACGTTGCTAGGGTTAGTCTCTGATCTTTGGGCTCAGGAAGCCTCCTGCCTCAGCCTCCTAGGGCAAGGGGCTGACGGCCCTGAGTAACGGAGTCCGGCCTGGACTCACATGTTCTGTCATTGGAGGTGACCCAAAGGAGTGCTCCAGGATGGAGGACACTGCAACCAGTGTAGCCAGGACCCCAGGAGACTCCAGTGTTTGCATTCCAGGGAGTGAAGAGGTCTTGCTACATGACCCAGGCTGGTCTCGAACTCCCGGCCTCCAGCATTTCCCTGCCTTGGCCTCCCAAAGCCACAGCCCAATTGTCTGCTGATCCACCATCTATCGGGAACTCTAGACCCAGGGGTGGGGCCTCTTTTCTGAATGATCTCTGTCTGTTCAGGGTGATCCCAACTCTATACACAAATGGATGTTCTTTTGTTCTTTATTTCCTTTTTTTCTTTGAGTCAATGTCTTACTCCATTGCCCAGGCTGGAGAGCAGAGACTCGCTCTCAGTCACCTCAGCCTCACCCCACCGAGCTCTGGCATGCCTTTATCCAGCCTTCCCAGGAACTGGAATGACAAGCATGTGCCACCACGCCCGGCTCATTTGGGATGGAGGGTAGAAATGGGGTCTTGCCATGTTGCCCGGGTGGGTCTCTGCCCGCCAACTCATGCTGGTCACTGGCCTTGGCCTCCCAAAGCACTGGGTTGATGAGTCTAAGCTCCTGAACTCAGACTCAGTTCTTCAACAAAAACAAACCAGAAAGCCTGGGCCAGCAACTAATGCCTTGGATCCCAGTGCTAGAGGCCAACACGGGATGGTGACTTGAGCCCATGAGACCAAGGCCAGCCCAATCCAGGCAAGTAGACATCATCTCTGCACCTATTCAAACAGGGGTCTCGTTTGTCCTGGCCACTCCAGAGACTGGGGTGGGAGGACCATCAAAACTCACAACTTTGAGGCTGGTGTTGAACGACGTTGTGTCCCTGGGCCCCAGCCTGGGACACAAAGCCAAACCGTGTCTCTGAAAACACAAGAATCGTACACAGAGTCTCATCTGGGCATGTTGTGTTCACAGGGCAACTGGCTTTAGAGCCAGGAAAAATGGAATTGAGGGGAAGCAATGTCCTCAGGTGAGAGATGTGTCCCTGAACTTTCTTGATGGAAGGTCCTCATTGCCAAATCGGAGGGTCAGCCTGCCTGGGGAATATTTCTCACCTCAAAGAGGAGAGCCGGCATGAACCAGGCCAGGGAACCTCGGAAACTCCCACACCAAAGTGGGGGAAGCCATTGGGGGAGGTTTGGGCTGGAAGGTGCCAAGCTTGGTGGACCCTCATCTGTGGGCAGGGTGGGGGGGAAGGACTGAGGGTAGAAAGTTTGCAGGAGAATGGATCTTTCTTTCTTTCTTTTTCTTTCTTTCTTTCTTTCTTTCTTTCTTTCTTTCTTTCTTTCTTTCTTTCTTTCTTTCTTTCTTTCTTTCTTTCTTTCTTTTCTTTTCTCACTAGGTTAGGCAGGTTGCTCTCAAACCTCCCGAATCTGGCCATCCCCTCGTGCTGAGGCTCCTAAACTGCTGTGATCACATGCTCTCAATTTGGTCGACAACCTGGTCTTCCTGCCTGATCTTTACTCTGGGCCATAGGTGATACTCCCACTGAGATCTGCCCTCACCAATGGTTTTCTGGGGTTGCTGGGGGTGGAGGTGGGGAATTTCGATGGTGTCCAAACTGGTCTTGAGCTCCCAGGCTCCAGGCATCTTTCCCTCTCGGCCTCCCCGAATGCCAAGGAGACAGATATGAGTTGCCCGGACTTCCCCGCCCCCCAAAAGTTTGAGATTCACGCCCTGTGTTTCTCCAAGGTGGCTTCTGGGGGGAGCGAGTGGGCCCACCCTGGGGAACAAGGTGGGCAGAGGTGTGGGCACCCCAGTGGAGACACTCCCTGGTGACTGGCACTCCCCATGGGGAGGGCTCGGCCTGTGAATCCAGCCTCCATCTCCGTGATCCTGGGTTGTCAGAAGGGAGTGGGCCTTCATCCCAGGCACTGAGTGGGATCTGGATGCTGGGCATGGGGGCTCACACCAGTCATCCCAGTGAACGGGGAGGCCATGGTGAGAGGATGGGCTGAGTCCCCGAGTTCGAGACCAGCCTGAGCACCTTGGCAAGACCTCGTCTCTAAAAGAAGTCCAAAATATTAGCCGAATGTGGTGGTGCAAGCCTGGCATTCCGGACACTCAGTAGGTTGCAGTGGGAGATATGCTGGAGCTCAGCCAGTGGAGGCCACATTGGCTGTGAGCAGGCCCCTGTGCTCCAGCCTGGGTGACAGATCGCTACTCCTACTCAGAATAATAATACCAAGCACCACCACCATCACAACCAAAGTCCTGGCTAAGGAGCTCAGTCTGGTATCCCGGCCCTTCAGAGGCCCAGGTGAGTGAATGACCTGAGCCTGCAGCTTTGACACCAGTTCAGTACACAGGGTAAGACCTCTTCTCGGTCATGAGAAATAAATCCAAAGATTAGCCGAGCATGGTAGTGCAAGCCTTTTGTTCCAGCCACTTCGGGGGCTGAGGCAGGAGGATTGCCTGAGCCCGGCAGGTGGAGTCTGCAGTGGCCGTGAGCATGCCCCTGTGGTCTCTTCTGGGCAACAGAGCAGGATTCTGACTCGAAATAATAATAATCACCACCACCACCACCATCCCTACCACCTAGCATGAGGAGTCACCCTCAGGGATGGGAGAGGACAAGGCACTTTCTGGCCTGTCGTTTGTGGGAGGTTTGAAAGGTGGCCCGTGGGCATGTTCGTCCTACACCTTGAGCCACGTGCCACAGAAGGTCTGCTTCCACCCTCCATGCTCGTCCCCCACAGCAAAGATGTGTGTGAGCTCACTGGACAGATGGCCCCAATCTAAGTTGACCATCGGGCACAGAGTGATCAAGGCGGTATGGCAATGTAGCAGCCAGCCCAGGTTCTGGTCGCCCTGTCTGCCACTTATAGGAGGGGAGAAGGCCCTTTCCTCTCCTGATCACTCCATTGACACCTGCCCATGCAGACCTTTCTCTGGGGAATCGTGGACGCCTGTCATGATGCACGTGGGATACATCTTTTTTATTGCTGGAGTCTCCATTGGCAGGGATGAGGCATGGCAGTATGATCATGACTCCTGGGGCTTCAACCTATGGGGCTCAGGTGGTCCTCCCACCTAGGTTTCCGAGTACCCAGAACTCCGGGGGCCACCACACCTGACTCGATTTTGGGGACCTTTCACCAAGATGAGATCAGCTCACTTTGCCAGGGCTGGTCTCTGACACCTGTGCTCAGGCAGTCTCCCACATTGACCTCCCAGGTTACGGTCCTGATGGCCTTTACCCACACTGCCCAGCCTGGACTCACACATTCTGTTGGCAGGGGTGATGCAAAAGAATGCCCTGCAGGTGGGATCACATGTGCTGGGATCCCATTTAGCCAGGATCACATGTGTCACCATGCACAACTCCAGTGTTTGTGCTTGGGGAACAACGAGGTCTTGCTACATGGCCAAGGCTGGTCTCAAATTGCCGGGCTCCAGTGGTCCCATGCCTCAGCCTCCCACAGCCACAGCTTGATTGTCTGCTAATCCACCATCTTTTAGGAACTCTAGGCCCAAGGCTGGGGCCTCTTTTCCTAATGATCTCTGATCCCTGTCTGTTCATAATGATCCCAATTCCATACACAAATGGATATGCTTCTGTTTTGCTTTTTTTTCTTTGAGTCAGAGTCTCACTCCATCTCCCAGACTCACTCCCGGCCACTGCTGGCTCAGCCTGCCAAGCTCTGGCGACCCTTTTCCCAGCCTTCTGAGGATCTGGAATGACAGGCATGTGACACCACGCCCAGCTCATTTGGGATGGAGGGTAGAGACGAGGTCTCACCATGGTGTCCAGGCAGGTCTTGGCCCATGGACTTGGGTTTGTCACAGGCCTCAGCCTCCCAAAGTACTGGTATGATAAGGCTCAATCCCCAAGTCTGACCTCTATCCTTTATCAAAAACTAACCATAAGGCCTGGCACGGTAGTCTACGCCTGGAATCCCAGTACTCTGGGCATCCGAGGTATGAGGATGGCAGGAGCTGAGGAGTCCAAGGCCAGCCCAAGCCACACAGGGAGTCCCCGTCTCCACACCCAACCAAACAGGTGGTCTGGGGTGGAGATGTCTATCTTCCTAGCTGCTTCGAATCTGAGAAGAGAGAATCCCCGTGATTTCTAGACAGGCAGAGAACAACAGTCATGTCCCTGGACCCCAGGCTGAGCCACAGAGCCAGACCCTATCTCCAAAATCATTCACAACTGCATGTTGTGGGTTCACAGGGTGACCGGCTTTAAAGTCAGGAAAAATTGGATTGGGGGTGAAGAAATGTCCGCGGGTGAAGGATGTGTCCCTGGGTTTTCTTGGCAGAGGTCTTAGTTGCCGAGTTGGAAGGTCAGCCTGCCTGGGGCACATTTCTCACCTCGGAGAGGAGAGCCGGCAGGAATCCGGTCAGGGAGTTTCTGGAACTCCTGCACCAAATAGGGGGCAGTCATTGAGGGTTGGGTTGGGGCTGTTAGGTGCTGAGCTTGACAGACACATGTGGGGGGACAGTGGTGGAAGTACTGAGAGAAGATTTGCAGAAGAATGAATTTCCTTCCTTCCTTCCTTCCTTCCTTCCTTCCTTCCTTCCTTCCTTCCTTCCTTCTTTCTTTCTTTCTTTCTTTCTTTCTTTCTTTCTTTCTTTCTTTCTTTCTTTCTTTCTTTCTTTCTTTCCTTCTTTTCCTTCTCACTAGGTTGCCCAGGTTGTTCTCAAACGTCTGACTCTGGGTCAGAGGCAATCCACCTGCTGAGGCCTGCCTTCACACAGGGTTTTATGGGTTTTGCTTGGGGTCTATGTGTGGGCTTGCTATGGTGTCCAGCCTGGTCTCAAACTCCCAGTCTCTGGTCATCTTCCCAGCTCAGCCTCCCCGAGTGCCAAGGAGACAGGCGTGAGTCACTCGGCTAGCCCTACAACCCTGAATGTTTGAGAGTCATTCCCTCCCTTTCACCAAGGTGGCCCCTGGAAAGATCGAGTGGGTCCACATTGGGGAACAAGGCAGGCAGAGGGCTGGCCGCCCCTGTAGAGAAACGCCCCTGTGACAGGCTCTCCTCCTGGGTGGGCTCTTTGGACAACTCTGGCTGCCGTCTCTGGTGTCCAGGGTCGTCTGAAGGGAGCAGGTCTTGTGGTGGGGCTCTGAGAGGTGTGTGAAGGTTGGACGTGGGGACTTACACTTGGTACCCAGCACTTTGGGCAAGAGGATGGCCTGATTCCCTGCATTTGAGATGATCCCAGGAAAATTGGCGATACCTCATCTCTACAAGAAACAAATAAAATGAGCTGAGCGTGGTGGCACACGCCTGTCTGACCATGCAGGAGGCCATGGCAGGAAGATAGCCTGAGTTCAGCTGGTGGAGGCTGCTGTGGCTGAGAGCAGCCCCTGAGCTCTGGCCTGGCCAACAGAGCAGGACTCCAACTCAGAATAATAATACCAACCACCACCATCACAACCACAGGCCAGGCTCAGGGGCTCAGCCTGGAATCCCAGCCTTTCTAGGGTGAGGCAAATGGACGGCCTGAACCTGGGAATTCTAGAACAACCCAGGACCCTGGGGTCGACCTCGTCTCAGTCATCAAAAATATATCCAAATATTCAATGGGTGTGTTGTCACAGGACTGTCATTCCAGCCACTTGGAGGGCCAAGGTGGGAGGAACACCTGAGCCCAGAGTCCATGGTGGCCATGAGCTAGCCCCTGCATTCCGGCCTGGGTGACAGAGCAGGAGTCCAACTCTAAATAATAATAATTTCCTGCCACCACCACCCCACCACCCAATTTGAGGAGTCACCCTCAGGGAGGGGAGAGGAAAAGGCACTTTCCCACCTGTAGATCACAGGAGGTTTCAAAGGCGGCCACTGGGCACATCAGCACTGTGCCTTTGGCCACACTTCCCAGAAGTCTTGCATCCACCCTCTACACTCATGCCCCACATCAAAGATGCATGTGAGCTCACAGAAGAGATGGCCCCATGATAGCGTGGGTGTCAGGCACTGAGCATACAAGTCGGTCCAGTAATGCTGCCAACCCAGGTTCTGGTCCCCCGGTCTGCCACTTTCAGGTGGGGAGGGCCCCTTCCTCTCCTGATCACTTCATAATCCCTCACCCATGTGGAGCGTTTCCTGAGCAGCAGTGGACTCCCTTCATGACACACGTGGGAAGTGTTTTTTTATCACTGGAGTCTCCATCGCCTGGGCTGGGGTGCGCCGACATGATCGTAGATCACAGGGCATTGACCTGTGGGACTCAGACGATCCTTCTTCCTTGGACCCCGAGCAGACAGGACTCCAGAGGCCACCACGCATGACACGATTTGGGGGCCCTCTCGCCAAGATGAGGTCTGCCCACTATGCCTGGGCTGGTCTCCAAAACCTGGGCTGAGGCAGCCTCCCACCATGGCCTCCCAGGGACCTGGCTGAAGGCCTTGGTCCAGGGTGCCTGGCCTGGACTTTCACGTTCTGTTGGTGGGGCAATGCAAGAAATGCCCCAGGAAGGTGATGCCACATCCTGTGTACACGGGACCACGTGAGCCACCACGGGCGACTCCAGTGTTTGCATTCTGGGAAGCAATGAGGTCTCACTATGTGTTCTAGACTGGCCTCAAGCTCCCAGGCTCCTGTGGTACCCTGCCTCAGCCTCCCAAAGCCACAGCCCGAATGTCTGCTAATTCACTGTCTTTTGGGAATCTATGGCCAAGGTTGGGGCCTCCTTCCCAAATAATCTCTGTCTGTTCACAATGATTCCAGCTCCAAACACAAATAAATGCTCTTCTTTTTTTTCTTTTTTCCTTTTTTTTTGAGTCGGAATCTCACTCCATTGCCCAGGATGGAGGGCAATAACTTGCTTCCGGCCACTGCAGCCTCGGCCTGCCAGACTCCAGTGAGCCTTTCTCTGGCCATCCAAGGAGCTGGAAAGACAGGTATGTGTCAATACGCCCGGCTCATCTGGGATGGAGGTTAGAGACTCACTGAGACTCACTGAGCTCACTGAGGTGCCCATGTGGGTCTCTAACCACAGGCTCATGTTGGTTGCTTGCCTCGGCCTCCCAAAGCACTGGGATGACGAGGCTGAGCCCCAAAGCCCAGCTTCAATCTTTCATCAAAAATGAACTAGAAGGCCTGGTGTGGCAGCCCATTCCTGGAATTCCAGTGCTCTGCAAGGCTGAGGCAGAATGACTGGAACCCAGGATCCTAAGGCCAGCCAAGACTACACTGGGTGACCCTTTCTCTGAACTCATCCAAGCAGGATATCTAGGGTGGAGGTGACTGTCATCCCAGCCACTCCAGAGGTTGAGGCAGGAGGATCACCAGAGTCCACGATTTTGAAGTTAGTGGTGAATGACAGTCGGGTGCCTGGGCTCCTGTCTGGGCCACAGAACCAGAACCTGTCTCCAAAAACATTAGAATCGTACACACATTCCCAACTGCAGGTAGCATGTTCACACGCTGACTGACTTTATAGCCAGGAAAAATAGGATTGGTGGGGAAGAATTGTCCCTGGGTAAGGGATGTGTCCCTGGTCTTTCTTGGCTGAAGGACTTCATTGCCTGGGGCACACTTCTCCCCTTGGACAGGAGAGCTGGCAGGTACCCGCCCAGGTATTCGGGAACTCCCACACCAAAGTGGGGGCATCCATTGGGGGGGTGGGGCTGGAAGTTGCTGAACTTGGGGGACACTCACATGTGGGGGGTGTGGGGGAGGAAAGCCTGAGGGCAGAAAGTTTGCATAATAATGGATTTTTTTTTTCTTTCTTTCTTTCTCTGTGCCCCACAATAAGGACTCGTTTAAATTCAAGGAACAGACAACCTCAAGGTAGGGTGGCTGTTGGGCACAGAGGGATCAAGACGGTCCATCAATGCCACGACCAGCTCAGGTTCTGGTTGCCCTGTCTGCCGCCTTTGGGTGGGGGGAAGGCCCCTTCCTTTCCCAATCCCCACATTGTTCCCCACCCACGCGGACCTTTCCCTGGGGAGCTGAGGACATCTTTCATGATGCACGTGGTAGGTCTCTTTTATGTTGTTAAAGTCTCTGTCAGCCAGGCTGGGGCACGGCAGCATGATCATGGCTACTGGGAACTTGACCTGCATGGCTCAGGCAGTCCTCCCACCTCCACCCCCGAGCAGCTGGCACTCCGGAGCCACCACTCTTGACTCAATTTGGGGAATTTCTCACTGAGTCGAGGTCTGGCTATGTCACCCGGCCTGGTCTCTGACCCCCTCTCAGGCAGCCTCCTGCCTCGGCTTCCCAGGGCACAGGGCTGACGGCTGTGACCCACGGTGCCCAGACTCGACTCGCATGTTCTGTCAGTGGGAGCAATGAAAAGGAATGCACAGGATGGAGGTCACCACATCTCATGTAGCCAGGACCATGGGCGCCACCAGGTGTGACTCCATTGTTTGCATTCCGGGAAGCAATGAGGTCTCCATACTTGGACCAGGCTGGTCTCGAGCTCCTGGGCTCCAGTGGTCCCCCATCTTAGCCTCCCAAAGTACAGACCAAATGTCTGCCAATCCATTGTCTTTTGGGGACTTTAGTCACAAGGCTGGGGCCTCCTTCCCAAATGACCTCTGTCTGTTCACGATGATCCCAACTCCATACACAAATGGATGCTCTTATTTTTTTCCTTTCTTCCGTTTTTTTCTTTGAGTCAGTGTCTCACTCCATGGCTGAGAGTGGAGAGTGGTGACTTGCTTTTGACCACCACAGCTTCAGCCCAATGGGCTATGGATAGCCTTCCCAGGCCTTCCAAGGAGCTGTAATGACAGGTACGTTCCACCATGCCTGGCTCATTTGGGATGGAGGGGAGAGACGTGGTCTCATCAAGTTTCCAGGGCTAGACGCGGCCTGTGGGCTGGGGTCAGCTGCTAGCCTTCAACTCCCAAAGTGCTGGGATGACGAGGCTAAGCCCCCTAGCTCAGCCTCAATCCTTTGTCAAAAATGAACCAGAAGGCCTGGTGTGGAATCCCAGTGATCTGGGAGGCCAAGGCGAGAGGAATCCCACTCATGGAATCCCAGTGATCTGGGAGACCGAGGCGAGAGGATGGCTGGAGCCCAGGAACCAAAGGCCAGCCCAGGCCATGCAGGAAGACCCCATCTCCACATCCATGCTAAGAGGGGGTATGGGGTTGTGGTGCCCCTCGTCCCTGACACTGTGGAGACTGAGGTGGAAGGAATGCCAGAGCCTGCAATTTGGAGGCTGGTGGTGAACAATGGTCATGTCCTCAGGGCCCAGTCTGGGCCACAGAGTCAGACCCTGTCTCAAATACATCAAAATCATACACAGATTCTCAACTGTATGTGGTGTGTTCACATGGCGATGGGCTTTAGAGCCAGGAAATATGGAATTGGGGGGGAGAAATGTCCCCATGTAAGGAATGTGTCCCTGGCCTTTCTTGGCAGAAGGTCCTCATTGCCAAATCAGAGTGTTGGCCAGCCTGGGGCCCATTTCTCTCCTCAGAGAGGAGAGCAAGCTTGAACCCGGCCAGGAAACCTCTGGAACTTTTGAACCAAAGTGGGGGCAGTCATTGTGATGGTTGTGGCTGTAAGGTGCTGAGCTTGGGGGACCCTCACTTTGGGGAGGTGGGGGATGGACTGAGGGCAGAAGGTTTGCAGAATGGATTTCTTCCTTCCTTCCTTTCTTCCTTCCTTCCTTCCTTCCTTCCTTCCTTCCTTCCTTCCTTCCTTTCTTTCTTTCTTTCTTTCTTTCTTTCTTTCTTTCTTTCAATCTTTATGTCTTTCTTCTCTTCCCTCACTAGGTTCCCCAGGGTGTTCTCAAACTGCCCAACTCAGACCATCCTCTCAGCCTAGGCCTCCCAAACTGTTGCTAACACAGGTTTTCTGTTTTGTCGACATCCTAGTCTTCTTACCTGGTCTTGAACTCTGGGCTGGAGATGATTTTCACAGTGAGGCCTGCCCTAACCCAAGGTTTTCTGGGTTTTGTTGGGGTCGAGGTGGTGACTTGTTATGGTGTCCACCCTTTTCTCAAACTCCCAAGCTCCAGCTATCTTTCTGTCTTGGCCTCCCCTAGTGCCCAGGAGACAGTCGTGAGTCACTTGTCCATCCTGGCCCCCCTGAAAGTTTGAAAGTCACACCCTCCCTTTCCCTGAGGCAGCCCCTTGGGAGGAGCGAGTGGGTTTACCCAGGGGAATGAGGCAGGCAGAGGTGTAGGTGGAGGCACACCTCTGTGCCAGGCATTCCCCACAGGGAGGGTTTGGTGGTCTAATATGGCCACACTCTCCAGGTTCATTGGAAGGGAACGGGCCTCATGGTGGTGCCCTGAGAGGTGTTTAGAGGTCTGGTGCAGGGGTTTATGCTGGTCATACCAGCACTCTGGCAGTCGAGGCGAGAGGAAGTCCTGAGACCCAGCTTCAAGACTAGCCCAGGCACATTGATGAGATTTAATCTCTAAAATAAGACAATAAAAAGAGCCGAGCATGGTGGCACATGCCTGTTGTTCCAGCCAAACAGGAGACCAAGGTGTGAGGATCACCGGGAACCAGCCAGTGGAGGCAGTGGTGGCCAAGAGTGGACCTCTGTGCTCCAGTCTGAGCGACAGAGTGGGACTCCGACTCAGAATAATAATTCCAACCAACTCCACCACCACTAACACAGGCCGGGCTCAGGGTCTCAGTCTGGCATCCTGGCCCCCAGAGGCCCAGGCAAGTGGACGGCCTGAGCCTGCGGGTTTGACACCAGTGCAGGACACAGGGAGAGACCTTGTCTCAGTCTTCAAAAATAAATCCAAAGATTAGCTGGGTGTGGTAGCCAAGACCTGTGATTACAGTCACTAGAGGGGCAGAGGCAAGAGGGTCACCTGAGCCCAGTAGGTGGAGTCCGCAGTGATCTTAAGTGTACCCCTGTGCTCTGGCCTGAGAGAAAGCATGGGATTTACACTCCAAATAATAGTAATCACCATCACCATCCCTGCCACTCAGTGTGAGGAGTCACCCTCAGGGATGGGAGATGAAAAAGCACTTTCCAGCCTGGGCCACAGAGCCAGACCCTGTCTCCAAAAACATCAGTTGTACACAGATTCTAAACTGCACGTGGTGTGTTCACAGGGTGACTGGATTTAGAGCCAGGAAAAATGGGATTGGGGGAAGAAATGTCCCCAGGTAGGGATGTGTCCCTGGCCTATCTTGGGGAAGGTCCTCGTTGTCGAGTGGATGGGTCGATCTGCCTGGGGGCATATTTCTCACCTCGGAGAGAGAGCCAGCAGGAACCTGGCCTGAGAACTTCAGGAACTCCCACACGAAAGTGGGGGCAGTCATTGGGGGTGGTTGGGGCTGGAAGGTGCTGATCTTGGGGGATGTTCACATGTGGGGGTGGAAGGACTGAAGGCAGAAAGTTGACAGGAGAATGGATTTCTTTCTTTCTTTCTTTCTTTCTCTCTCTCTCTCTCTTTCTTTCTTTCTTTCATTCTTTCTTTATTTTCTTCCTCACTAGCTTGCCCAAGGTTGCTCTTAAGCCACCAACTCAGGCCTTCCTCATGGCCTGAGTCTCCCAAACTGCTGCAATTACAGGCTTTGCATTTGGTCAACATCCTGGTCTTCCTGCCTGGTCTTGAACCCTAGGCTGGAGGAGACCCTCCCACTGAGGCCTGCACTCTACCAAAGTTTTCTAGGTTTTGCTTGGGATTGAGGTGGGGGCTTGCTATGGTTTCCATCCTGGTCTGCTGCTCTTGGACTTTGGTGATCTCTGCATCTTGGTTTCCTCGAGTACTATGGAGACAGGCGTGGGTCTCCTGGAGGTCTCCACCACCCCACAGGTTTGAGAGTCAGGCCGTCTCTTTCCCTTTGGCAGACCGTGGGAGAAGCAAGCAGTTCCATCCTAGGGTACAAGACGGGAGGAGTGGTAGGTGCCCCAGTGGAGACAAGTCACTCTGTCCAGTGCTCCCTCCAGGAAGTGCTCCATCCAGGAAGTGTCTCTTCAGGGCCCTGGGTTGTTACAAGGGAGCAGACCTTCCACTGGGGCCTTGAGAGTGGTGTCGAGGCCAGGCTTCAGACTCACATCTGTCATCCTGGCACTCTAGGAGGCTGAGATGATATTATGGCCTGAGCCTCCAGTTTCAAGACCAGCCCGGGCACCTTGGCAAGACCTCGTCTCTACCAGAAGCCAAAAGAATGATCAGAGCATGGTGCTGCATGCCTGTCATTCTGGCCATTCAGAAGGCTACAGCAAGAGGATAACTGGATCCCAGATGCTGGAGGCCGCATTGGCCAAGCGTGGGCCTCTGCACTCCAGGCTGGCCGACAGAGTGGGTCTCTGACTCAGAATAATAATACCAACAACCACCACTACCACAACCACAAGCCGGGCTCAGGGGCTCAACCTGGCATCCCAACCCTTCAGAGGCCTAGAGGAGTGGACAGCCTGAGCATGCAGTTTCAACACCAGCCTAGGACATGGGGTGAGATCTCATCTCGGCCTTCAAAAATAAATCCAAAGATTAGCCAGGCATGTTGACACAGGCCTGTAGTTACAGGGATTTGGGGGCCGATGCAGGAGGATCGCCTGAGCTCAGCAGGTGGAGTCCGCAGTGGCCGTGATTGTGTCGTTGCACTCTGGTCTGGGCAACAGAGCGGGATTCTGACTCCATATAATAATAATCATCACCACTACCCCTTCCACAGTGTGAGGTGTCACCCTCAGGGATATGAGAGAAACGGCACTTTCCGGTTCGTTGTTCCTGTACATATCAAAGCGTCCACCAGGCACATCCATCTCTCACATACTGCCACTCACCCCAGAAGGCCTGCCTCCAACTCCACACTCATGCTCCACAGTAAAGACGTGTGTGAGTTCACGAAACAGATAACCCCGAGCTAGGGATGCCATCAGGCAAAGTGCGATCAAGGCAGTCTGGCAAAGGCATGGTCAGTCCAGTTCCAGATGACCTGTCTGCCACCTTCAGGTGGGAGGAGGGCCCATTCCTCTCCCGATCACTCCATCGTCCCCTACCCATGCGGATCTTTCCTTGAAAAGTGTGGAGGCCCATTGCGATGCACGTGAGAGGCATATTTTTGTCACCAAACTCTCTGTCAGACAGGCTGGAGCACAGTGGCACAATCGTGACTCCCTGGGCCGTAACCTGCGGGGCACAGGAGGTCCTCCTTCCATGGACCCTGAGAAGTTGGGACTCCAGAGGACACCAAGCCTGACTTGATTTGGGAGACCTCTCACCATGATAAGGCCTGGCCATGTCGCCCGTGCTAGTCTTTGACCCCTGTGCTCAGGCTGCCCCCGCCTTGGCCTCCCAGGGTGTGGGGCTGATGGCCATGTGCCATGGTGTCCAGCCTGGACACACACATTCTGTCTGCGGTGGTGATGAAAAGGAGCACCCCTGGATGGAGGCCACCACATCCTATATATTCGGGACCTTGGGGGCCACCACACACGACTCAAGTGTTTGCGTTACGGGGAACTACAAGGTCTCGCCATGTGGTCCAGGCTGGTCTCAAACTCCAAGTCTCCAGCAATCCCCTGACTCGGCCTCCTAATGCCACATCCCAATTGCCTGTTGATCCACCATCTTTTGAAAACTCTGGGCCCCAGGCTGGGGCCTCCTTTCCAAAGGATCTCTGTCTGTTCACGACGATCCCAACTCCATACACAAATGGATGCTCTTGTTTTTTTTCCTTTTTTCCTTTTTTTCTTTGAGTCAGAGTCTCACTCCGTCTCCCAGGCTGGAAGGCAGAGTCTCACGCCTGGTCACCAAAACCTCGGCATGCCAGGCTCTGGTGAGCCTTCACCTGGCCTTCCAAGGAGCCAGAATGACAGGTGTGCTCCACCATGCCCAGCTCACTTGGGATGGATGGTAGAGACAAGGTCTCACTGAGATGTCTGAGCAGGTCTCAGCACATGGGCTTGGGCCAGCTGCTGGCCTCAGCCTCGCAAAGCACTAGAATGACGAGGCTAAGCTCCTGAGCCCAGCCTCTATGTTTTGTCGAAAATGAACCAGAAGTCCTGGTGTGGCAGGCCATGCCTGGAATCCCAGTGCTCAGGGAAGCCTCCTCAGGAAGGAGGATGACTGGAGCACAGGAGACCAAGGCCTCCCCTGACCATGCAGGGAGATCTCATCACCACACCCATTGCAACAGGGGATGTGGAGTCTAGGGGCCAGTCATCCTGGCCACTCTGGAGGCTGAAGTGAGAGGATCACTGAAGCTCATGATTTCAAGGCTGGTGATGAATGACGGTTGTGTTCCCGGGCCCCAGCCTGTGTCAAAGAGCCAGACCCTGTCTCCAACCACATAAGAATCGTACAATGATTCCAACTGCGTGTGGTGTGTTCACAGGGAGACTGGATTTAGAGCCAGGAAATATGGGACTGGGGGGAGGAAATGTCCATGGGTGAGGGATGTGTCCCTGGCCTTACTTGGTGGAAGGTTCTCATTGTCGAGTAGGAGGGTTGGCCTGTTTGGGGCACATTTCTCACCTCAGAGAGGAGTGCCAGCAGATACTTGGCCAACAAGCCTCGGGAACTCCTGTACCAAATGGGGGCAGTCATTTGGGGGATTGGGGCTGGAAGGAGCCAAATGTGGGGGCTACTTACATGTGGGTTTGTGGGGGGGAATGGACAGAGAGCAGAAGGATTGCAGGAGAATTGATTCCTTTCTTTCTTTAGTTCTTTCATTCTATCTTTCTTTCTTCATTTTCTTCCCTCACTAGGTTGGCCTGGTTGCTTTCAAACTGCCCAACTTGGGTCATCCTCTCGGACTTGGTCTACTAAACTGCTGCGATCACAGGCTTTCAATTTCTTTGACATCCTGGTCTTGCTGCCTGGATTAAGCAGTGGGCCAGAGGAGATCCTCTTGCCGAGACCTGCCCTCACCCAAGGTTTCCTGAGTTTTGCTTGGGGTCAAGGTGGGGGCTTGCTATGGTGTCCATCCTGGTCTTGAGCTCCCTGGCTCCATGCATCCTCCCATCACAGCCTCCTGAGTGCCAGGAGACAGATGTGAGTCGTCTGGCTGTCTTGCCCCCCAAAGGTTTGAGAGTGATGCCCTCCCTTTCCTGGGGACATCCCCTGGGAGGCGTGAGGGGTTCCACCATGGAGAATGAGGCAGGTGGAGGGGTAGATGCCCCAGTAGAACCTCCCACCTGGACCAGGCGCTTTCCCCAGGGAAGGCTCAGTGGGTGACTCTGGCCACCCTCGTCAGGGTCCTGGGTCATTGGAAGGGGTGGGCCTCTCAATGGGGCCCTGAGGGAATGTGGAGGCCAGGCACCGGTGCTCACACCTGTCATCCCGGTATTCTGGGGGCAGAGGAAAGAGAATAGCCTGAGTCCCCGTGTTTGAGATCAGCCCGGGCACCTTGGCAAGACCTCGTCTCTACAAGAAGCAAAAAAAAAATGAGCCGAGCATGGTGTCACACACCTGTCCTTTTGGCCTCTTGTGAGGCCACAGTGGGAGGATTGCTGGAGTCCTGCCAGTGGAGGCCACAGTGTCCGAGAGTGGGCCCCTGCACTCTGGCCTTGGTGACAGAGTGGGACTCTGACTAAGAATAATTATACCAACCACCACCACCACAGCAAACAAAGGCCAGGATCAGGGTCTCAGGCTGGCATCCCCACACCTCAGGGGTCCAGGCGAGTGGGTGACCTGAGTCTGTGGGTTTGACACCAGCCCAGGATATGGGGCAAGACCTCATCTCGGCCATCAAAAGTAAATCAAAAGATTAGCTGGATGTGGTGGGGCAGGCGTATGGTTCCAGCTACCCAAGGGGCCGTGGTAGGAGGATGTCCTGAGCCCAGAGGATGGAGCACTCGGTGGTTGTGAGCATGCCCTTGTGCTCCTGCCAGGGTGACAGGGTGGGATTCTGACCCATAATAGTAATAATCACAACCACCACCATCACCAACACTCCTGCCACCCAGAGCGAGTATTCACCCTCAGGGATGGGAGAGGGAAACGCACTTTCCAGCCTGTCATTTGTGGGAGATTTTAAGGGTGGCCACTGGGCAGGTACATCCTTCACCTTCAACCATGCACCCCAGAAGACCTGCCTCCACCTTCCACAGTCGTGCCCCACAGTAAAGATGTGTGTGAGCTCAAGGAAAGGATGACTCAGAGCTAGGGTGGCCATCAGGTACAGAGTGAACAAGGAGGTCCAGCAATGCCACGGTCAGCCCAAGTTCCAGTCACCCTGTCTGCCACCTTCAGGTGGGGGAAGCTCCTTCCTCTCCCGATCACTACATCCTCCCTCTCCAGGTGGATCTTTCCCTAGGAGCCAAAGACGCCCGTCATCATGCACTTGGGAGGCCTGTTTTTGGCACTGGAGTCTCCGTTGGCCAGGCTGGGACACGGTGGCACAATAGTGGCTCCCAGGGTTCTTGACCTGTGAGGCTCAGGAGGTCCACCCTCCTCATCCCCCAAGCAGCCGGGACTCTGGGGGCCACCATGCCTAACTTGATTTGGGGGAATTCTCACTGAGATGAGGTTTGGCCATATCACCTGGGCTGGTCTCTGACCCCTTCTCAGGCAGCCTCCTGTCTCTGCTTCCCAGTTCACAGGGCTGACGGATATGAGTCACAGAGCCCATCCTGGACTCGCATGTTCTGTTGACAGGGGTGATGAAAAGGAATGCCCCAGTATGGAGGTCACTCCATCCAGTGTAGCCAGGACCTGTGGGAGCCACAATGCGTGACACCAGTATTTGTGTTCCGGGGAGTGACGAGGTCTCAATATGTGGACCAGGCTGGTCTCGAACTCCTGGACTCCAGTGGTCCCCTGCCTCGGCCTCACAAAGTCACAGCCCAATTGTCTGCCGATCCACTGTCTGTTGGAAACTCTAGGTACAAGTCTGCGGCCTCCTTCCCAAATTTCCTCTGCCTGTTCACGATGATCCCAACTCCATACAAAACTTGATGCTCTTCTTTTTTTTCCTTTTTTTTCTTTGAGTCATAGTCTCACTCCATCGCTGAGGCTAGAAGGTGGTGGCTTGATCCCAGCCACCACAACCTCAGCCCGCCAGGCTCTAGTGAGACTTCCCCGGCCTTCTGAGGAGCCATAAAGACAGGTGTGTGCCATCACGCCCACCTCATTTGAGATGGTGGGTAGAGAAGAGCTCTCACTGAGTTTCCTAGGTGGGTTTCCACCCGTGGGCTCGGGTTGGCTGCTGGTCTCCACCTCTCAAAGCACTGGGGTGACGAGGCTGAGCCCCCAGTCAGACTTCGATCCTTTGTCAAAAAAAAAGTCTGGTGTGGCGGCCCACACCTGGAATACCAGTGATCTGGGAAGCCAAGGCAGAAGGATGAATGGAGCCAAGGAGCCCAAGGCCAGCCAGGGTCACGCAGGGAGACCCCATCTCCGCACCCATCCAAACAGGGGTTCTGGGGTCATGGTGACCATGGTCCCTGACACTCCAGAGACTGAGGCTGGGGGATCAGCAGAGCCTGCGATTGGAGCCTGGCAGTGAATGAAGGGCGTGTCTCTGGGGCCCAACCTGGACCACAGAGCCAGACCCTCTCTCGAAAACATCAGAAACTTACACAAATTCTCAACTACGCATGGTGTGTTCACAGGGTGACTGACTTTAGAGTCAGGAAAAATGGGATTGTTGGGGAAGAAATGTCTTCAGGTGAGGGATGTATCCCTGGCCATTCTTGGCGGAAGATCCTCATTGTCAAATTGGAGTGTCAGCCAGCCTGGGCACATTTCTTCCCTCAGAGAGGAGACCCGTCAGAAACACGGTCTGGGAGCCTTGGGAGCTCATGAACCAAAGCTGGGGAAGCCATTGGGAGGGTTGGGGCTGAGAGGTGCTGAACTTAGGGAACCCTCACATTTCATTGGGTAGGGCGTAAGGACTGAGGGCAGAAGGTTTGCAGGAGAATGGATCTCTTTCTTCTTTCTATATTTCTTTCTTTTTGTTCCTCACTAGGTTGCCCAAAAAGCTCTCAAACCACCCAACTCGGGCCATCCTCTCAGCCTAGGCCTCCCAAACTGCTACTATCACAGGCTTTCCATTTGTTCGACATCCAAGTCTTCTTGTCTAGTCATGAACTCTGGGCCAGAGGCAATCCTCATGCCGAGGCCTGCCCTCACCCAAGGTTTTCTGGGTCTTGCTTAGTGTCAAGGTGGTGGCTTTCTATGGTGTTCCGCTGTTTTCAAGCACCTGGGCTCTGGCCATCTTCCCATCTCAACCTTTCCGAGTGCCAAGGAGACAGGTGTGAGTTGTCTGGCCATACCCATCCCCATGAAGGTTTGAGAGCCATGCCCTCCCTTTACCCAAGGCAACCCCTGGGAGGAGCAAGTGGGTTCACCAAGGGGAATGAGGTGGGTGGAGGTGTGGACACACACCTGTGCCAGGCGCTCCCTATGGGGGAGGGCTCGGTAGGTGACTCTGACCCCACTCTCTAGGGTCCCAGGATGACAGAAGGGAGTGGGCCTCGCAGTGGTGCCCCGAGAGGTGTTTAGAAACAAGGTGCAGGGGCTCACATTGATCATCCTGCTGCTCTGGGTGGCCAAGGTGAGAGGATGGCCTGAGACCCAGGTTCGAGACCAGCCTGGGCACTTTGGCAATACCTCCTCTCTACGAGAAGCCAAAAAATTGAACCAAGCATAGTGGCACATGCCTGTAATTCCAACCACTTATGAGGCCAAAGCGTGAGGATTGCTGGGACTCAGTCAGTGAAGACTGTGGTGGCTGAGAGTGGGCTCCTGCACTCCAGCCTGGGTGCCAGAGTGGGACTCCGACTCAGAATAATAATATCAACCACAACCTCCCCCACTACCCCAAGCCAAGTTCAGGGGCTCTTGGCCCTTCAGAGGCCCAGGCGAGAGGATGGCCTGAGCCTGTGGGTCTGATACCAGCCCCAGATATGGGGAAATACCTCATCTCAGCCATCAGAAATAAATCCAAAGATTACCCGGGCATGGTAGTGGAGACCTGTGGTTCCAGCCATGCGGGGGGCTGAGGTGAGGGGATTACCTGAGCCCGGCAGGTGGAGCCCACAGTGGCCTTCAGCATGCCGCTGTGCTCAGGCCTGGGTGACAGCACAGGATTAAGACTCCAAATAATAATAATCACCATCACCAACACCAATACCACTCCTGCCACCCAGCATGAGGTGTCAACCTCAGGGATGGGAAAGGAAAAGGCACTTTCTGCCCTGTCATTCATGGAAGGTTTCAAAGGGGGCCACTGGTCACATCCATTCCACACCTTCAGCCACACACCCCAAAAGATATGCCTCCACCCTCCACACTAAAGTCCCACAGCGAAGACGTGTGTGAGCTCATGGAACAGATGGCCCGAACTAGGATGTCTGTCGGGCACAGAGTGATCAAGGCGGTCCATCATTGCTGCGGCCATTCCAGCTTCTGGTTGCCCTGTCTGCCACTTCTGTGTGGGGGTATGGCCCCTTCTTCCCCGATAACTTGATCATCCCCTGCCGATGCAGATTTTTCCATGGGAAGCCATCAACGCCCATCGTGACGCACGTGGAGGGGTCTTTTCTGTCACTGGATTCTCTGTCAGCCGGGCTGGGGCATGGTGGCATGATCATGTCTCCCGGGACCTCAACATGCGTGGCTCAGGCAGTCCTCCCTCCTTGGTACCCAAGCAGCTGGGACTCTGGGGACCACTAGGCCTGACTCGATTTTGGGGACCACTCACTGAGATCAGGTCTAGCCACGTTTCCCAGGCTGGTCTCCAACCTCTGGTCTCAGGCAGACTCCCGCCTCAGACTCCAAGGGCGCTGGGCTGACAGCCGTGAGCCACGGTGCCTGACCAGGACTTGCAAGTTCTGTCAGCAGGGGCAACACAAGGGAATGCCCTGGGATGGAATCCACTGCATCATGTGTAGCTGGGACCGAGGTGGCCACCAAACCTGTGACTCCATTGTTTGCATTCTAGGGTGTGATGGGGGCCTCGCTACATGTCCCAGGCTTTTCTAGAACTCCAGGGCTCCAGCAGAGCCCCGCCTCAGCCTCCCAAAGCCACATCCCGGTTGTCTGCCAATCAAGGGTCTTTGGGGAACTAGACCCAAGTTGGGGCCTCATTGCCTAATGATCTCTATCTGTTCACGATGATCCAAACACCATACATAAATGAATGTTTTTCTTTTTTTCCTTTTTTTCTTTGAGTCAGAGTCACACTCCCTCACCCAGGCTGGAGGACAGTGACTTGCTCCTGGTCACCACAGGCTCGGACCACCAGGCTCTGGGGAGCCTTTCCCAGCCTTCCAAGGAGCCAGAATGCCAGGCATGTGCCACCACAAATGCTTCATTTGGGATGGAGAGTAGAGACGAGGTCTCACTGAGGTGCCTGGTCAGGTCTAAACCTGCAAGATCAGGCCAGCAGCTAGCCTTGGCCTCCCAAAGGGTTGGGGTCATGAGGTTGAGCCCCCAAGCACGATCTTGATCCTTCATCGAAAATGAACGAGAAGACCTGGTGTGGTGGCCTACACCTGGAATCCCAGCACTCTGGGAGGCTGAGGCGGAAAGTTGGCAGGAGTCCAGGGCCCAAGGCCAGCCCGGGCCACGCAGGGAGACAGTGTCTCCACACTCATCCAAATAGGAGGTCTACAGATGACATGCCTGTCATTCTGGCCACTCCAGTGGCTGAGGGGGGAGGATCACCAGAGCTTGCGATTTCGAGGCTGGTAGTGAATGACTGTCGTGTCCCTGAGCTCCAGCCTGGGCTACAGAGTCAGACCTTGTCTCCAAAAACATCAGAATCATACACAGATTCTCAACTGTGCATGGTGCGTTCATAGGGCAACTGGCTGTACAGTCAGGGAAAATGAGATTGGGAGAAAGAAATGTTCCTGGCTGAGGGATGTAATCCTGGTATTTCTTTGTGGAAGATCCTCATTGCCGAGTCAGAGGTTTAGATTGCTTGAGGCAAATTTCCAACTTCGGAGAAGAGAGCTGGCAGGAACCCAGCCAGGGAACTCACACACTAAAGTGGAGACTGCCATTTGGGGGGCTGTGGCTGGAAGGTGCCGAGCTTGGGGGATCCTCACATGTGCGGGGCAGGAGAGAGGAAGGAGTGAGGGGAGTAGGTTTGCAGGAGAATTTCTTTCTTCTTTCTTTTCTTTCCTCACTAGGTTGCCCAGGTTCTCAAACAACTCAAATCAGGCCATCCTCTTGGCATGGACGTCCCAAACAGCTGTGATCACAGGTTTTCCATTTGGTTGACATCCTGGTTCTCCTGCCTGGTCTTGAACTCTGGGCCAGAAGCAATCCTCCCGCCAAGGCCTGCCCTCAACCTAGGTTTTCTGGGTTTTGCTTGAGGTCGAGCTGGGAGCTTGCTATGGTGTCCAGACTGAACTCAAGCTCCCGGTCTTGTGCCATCTTCATGTCTCAGCCTCCCCAAATGCCGAGCAGAGAGGTGTAAGTCACCTGATTGTCCCCCCACCCTCAAATGTTTGATAGTCACACCCTCCCTTTTCCCAATGCAGCCCCTGGAAGGAGCGAGCGGATCAACCCTGGGGAATGGGATGGAGGGAGGGTTGGGTGCCCTGCCAGAGACCTCCCCTGCACCAGGCACTCAGCCCGGGGAGAGCTCAGCAGGCACCTCTGGCTGCCATCTCCACGGTTCCGGGTCTTTGGAAGGGAGTGGGCCTCATTGTGTGGCACCAAGAAGGGTGTGGAGGTAAGGCGCAGGGACTCAGGCCTGTCATTCCATCACTCTGGGAGGCCAAGGTGAGAGGACGGCCTGAGATCCTGATTTCAAGACTGGTCCGGCCAACTTGGCGAGACCTCATCTCTACAAGAAGCCAAATAAATGAACCGAGCATCGTGGAGCATGCCTGTCATCCCAGCCACTCGGGAGGCCATGGTGGGAGGATGGCTGGAGCCCAAATGGTGGAGGCCACAGTGGCTGAGAGTAGGCCCTGCACTCCAGCCTGGGTGACACAGTGGGACTCTGACTCAGAATAATACAAACCACCACCACCATCACAATTACAGGCTGGGCTCAGGGGCACAGCCTGGCATCACAGACCTTTGGAGGCCCAGGCGAGTGGAGGGTCTAAGCCTGCGAGTTTGACAACAGCCTGGGACATGGACTGAGACCTTGTCTGAGTCATCAAAAATAAATCCAAAGATTAGCCAGGCGTGGTGGTGCAGGCTTGTGGTTCCAGCCATTCGGGGGTCCATGGCAGGAGGATTGCCTCAGCCCGGCAGGGGTACACTGCTTTGGCCCATAGTATGCCCCTGTGCTTCAACATGGATGACGTCGCAATTCTGACTCCAAATAATAATAACCACAACAAATACCACCACCACCCCTGCCATACAGTGCGAGGGTCACCCTCAGTGATAAAAGAGGAAAAGTCACTTTCCAGTCTGTCATTCAAGGGAAGTATCATAGGTGGCCACCAGGGATGTCTGTCCGGACCATACGGCCATGTGCCTCAGAAGGCCTGCATCAACACTCCATACTTGTGCCCCACAGCATAGACATGTGTGAGTCATGGAACAGGTAACCCACAGCTAGGGCGGCCATCAGACACAGGGCAATCAATGCAATCTGGCAGTGCCATGCCAGCCCAGGGTTCGGACTCCCTGTCTGCCACCTTTGGGTGGGAGGAGGGCCCCTTTCTCTCCTGATCACTTCATATTACCCCGCCCATGTGGACCTTTCCCTGGGGAGCAGTGGACACCCTTCTTGATGCACATGGGAAGCATCTATTTTTTGTCAAGTCTCCGTCAGATGGGCTGGGGTCTGGCGGCATGACATGGCCCCTTGAACCTTGACCTGGGGGGCACAGGAGATCCTCCTTCCTCAGTCCCCCAGCAATCAGGAATCCAGAGGCCACCATGCTTGACTCAATTTGGGGGACCTCTCGCTGAGACAAGGTCTGGCAACATCCCTGGACTGGTCTCTGACCCCTGGACTCAGGCAGCCTCCCACCTCGGCTTCCCAGGGTTAGGGGCTGACAGTCGTGTGCCACAGTGCCTGGCCTGGATGTGCACATTCTGTTTGTGAGGACGATGCAAAGGAATGCCCCTGGATAGAGGTCACCACATCCCATGTAGCCGGAACCGTGAGCGATTGCCATGTGTGACTCCAGTATTTGGATTACATGAAGCAATGAGGTCTCACCACATGGCCCAGGTTGGTCTTGGAGTCCCAGGCTTCAGCGGTCCCCCTCCTTGGCCTCCCAAAGCCACAGCCCAATTGACTGCCGATTCACCATCTTTCTGGAACTCTGGGCCCAAGCCTGGGACCTCCTTTACAAAGGATCTCTGTCTATTCACGATGATCCAAACTCCATACACAAATGGGTGCGCTTCTTTTTTTTTCCTGTTTTCCTTTTTTTCTTTGAGTCAGAGACTCACTCTGTAGACCAGGCTGGAGGACAGAGGCTCGCTCCCGGACACTGCAGCCTCAGAACGCTGGAGCCCAGCCGGTGGAGGGCACTAAGTCCGAGAGAACACCTGCGATCTGGCCTTGGTGAAAGAGTGGGACTCCGACTAAGAATAATAATACCAGTCACCACCACCACCACAATCACAGGCCGGGATCAGCATCTCAGACTGGCATGCCCACCCTTCTTAAGCCCAGACGAGTGGATGCCTGAGCCTGCAGTTCTGACACTAGCCCGGGACATGGGGCAATACTTCGTCTTGGACTCCAAAACAATCCAAGATCAGCCAGACGTGGTCGTGAAGGAGTATGGTTCCATCCACTCAGGGGTCCAGAGTGGTTGGATTGCCTGAGACCAGCAGGTAGAGTCTTCGATTGCTGTGATCATGACCCTGTGCTCCAGCCTGGGTGACAGGGTGGAATTCCGACTCCAAATAATAATAATCACCACCACCACCAACACCACCACTCCTGCCACACAGCACGAGGAGTCACCCTCAGGGATAGGAGAGGGAAAGTCACTTTCTGCCCTGTCATTTGTGGGATTTCAAAGGTGGCCACCCGGCATATCCATCCTGTGCCTTTGGCCACACACCCAAGAATTCCTGTCTCCATCCTCCACACTCAGGCCCCACAGACGTGTGTGAGCTCATGGAACAGATGGCCCCATGCTAGGGCAGCTGTTGGGCATAGAGTGATCAAGGTGGTCTGACAATTCCACAGCCAGCCCAGGTTCCTGACGCCCTGTCTGCCACCTTCTGGCAGAGGGAAAGCCCCTTCCTCTCCTGATCACTCCATCTTCCCCCGCCCATGTGGACCTTTCCCTGGAGAGCAGTGGACGCAGGTCGTGACGCATGTGGGAGGCATTGCTTTTGTTGCCAGAGTCTCCATCGCCTGGGCTGGGGCACAGCGGTACGATTGTGGCTTCCTGGGCCTCAACATGTGGAGCTTGGGAGGTCCTCCTGCCTCAGACTCCAAGCAGCTGTGATTTCAGGGGCCACCATGCCTGACTCGATTTTGGGGACCTCTCACCAAGACAAGGTCTGGCCGGGCTAGTTTCTCACCCCTGGGCCCTGGCAGCCTCCCATATTGGCCTACCAGGATGCGGGGCTGATGACCATGAACCACGGTTCCCGACCTGGACTCGCACATTCTGTCAGCAGGGGTGATGCAAAGGAATGACTCTGGATGGAGGCCACCACATCCCGTTTAGCCGGGACCACAGTTGCCACCATGCGAGACTCCAGTGTTTGCATTATGGGGTGTGACGAGGTTCCGCCAAGTGTCCCAGGATGGTCTCCAACTCCAGGGCTCCAGCGTTCCCCCACCTCGGCCTCCCAAAGCCACAGTCTGATTATTGCCAATCCACCATATTTCAGGAACGTGAGGCCCAAAGCTGGGGCCTCCATCCCAAATGATCTCTGTCTCTTCAGCATTTTCCCAACTCCATACATAAATGGATGCTCTTCTTTTTTTCTTTTACATTTTTCTTTGAGTCAGAGTCTCACTCTGTTGCCAAGGCTGGAAGGGGGATGGCTTACTCCCAGCCACTGCAGCTTTGGCATGTTGGGCTCTGGTGAAACTTTCTCCCACCTTCCAAGAAGCTGGAACGACAGACCCATGCCACCATGCCAGCTCGTTTGGGATGGAGGGTGGAGAAGAGGTCTTTTTGAGGTGCCCGGGCAGGTCTTGGTCCACAGGCTCAGGTCAGTAGCTGTTCTTGACCTCCCAGAGTGCTGGGATGATGAGGTTGAGCCCCCAAGCCCGGCCTCAATCCTTCATCAAAAACAAACCAGAAGACCTGGTGAGGCAGTCCCCTCTTGAAATCCCACCAGTCTGGAAGGACAAGGTGGAAGAATGGCTGGAGCCCAGGAGCTCAAGGCCAGCCCGGGTCACGAGGGAGAACCCTTCTCTGCACCCTTCTAAACAGGGCATGTGGGTTAGAGGTGCCCATCGTCCCGGCCATTCTGGAGGTTGATGCAGGATGATCACCAGAGCCCAGAATTTCGAGGTTGGTGGTGAATGACGGTTGTTTTCCCAGTTACCAATCTGGGCCACAGAGCTAGACCCTGTCTCCAAAAACATCAGAATCTTACACAGATTGTCAACTGTGCGTGGGGTTTTCACAAGGAGATTGACTTTAGAGCCAGGAAAAATGGAATTATGGGAAGAAATGCCCCTGGATGACAGATATGTCCCTGGCCTTTCTTTGCTGAAGGTCCTCATTGCTGTCAGAGAGTTGGTCTGCCTGGGGCACATTTCACATCTTGGAGAGGAGAAATGGCAGGAACCCGGCCAGGGAGCTTCGGGAAATCCCTTACCAAAGTGGAGGAAGCCATAAGGGGGAGGACGGGGCTGGAAGGTGTCGAGCTTGGGGGACCCTCACATGTGTGGGGGACATTGGGGGAAAGACTGAGGGCAGAAATTTGCAGGAGAATGGATTTCTTTCTTTCTTTCTTTCTTTCTTTCTTTCTTTCTTTCTTTCTTTCTTTCTTTCTTTCTTTCTTTCTTTCTTTCTTTCTTTCTTTCTTCTCTTTCCTATTAGGCAGCCCAGGCTACTCTCAAACCACCCAACTCCAGCCATCCTCTTAGCTTAGGCCTCCCACATTGTGATCACTGACCTTCCATTTGGTTGACATCCTGGTCTTCCTGCCTTGTCTTGAACTTTGGGTCGGAGGTGATCCTCACACTGAGGCCCTCCCTCAACCAATGTTTTCTGCATTTTGCTTGGGGTCATGGTGGGGGCTTGCTATGGTGACCAGCCTGGTCTCGAGCTTATGTTCTCCGGCTATTATTCCATCTTGGCCTCCATGATTACCAAGGAGACAGGCATGAGTTGTCCAACTGTCCCCACTCCACCAAAGGTTTCAGAGTAATACCCTCCCTTTCTATGAGGCAGCACCTGGGGGAAGCTAGCAGGTCCACCCTGGGGAATGTAGGGGGTGGAGGTGTGGAGCCCCAGCAGTGACACAATTCTGAGCCAGGCCATACCCTGGGGAGAGCCTTGCGGGCAACTCCAGTTGTCCTCTCCGGGGTGCCGGGTCATTGGAAGGGAGCAGACCTCGTGGTGAGGCCCCAAGATGGGTGTGGAGGCCAGGCTCAGGGATCACACCTGTTATCCCAGTGCTCTTAGAGGCTAGGCAAGAGGTTGGCCTGGGCCCTCGTGTTCGAGACAAGCCCAGGCTTCTTGCTGAGACCTTGCCTCTACAATAAGTCAAAAAATGAGCCAGGCATGGTGGCACACGCCTGTCATTCTGGTCGCTCAGGAGGCTGCAGCGGGAGTATCACCAGAGCCCAGCTAGTGGAGGCTTTGGTGGCCGAGAGCGGGATCCTGTGTTCCGGCTTGTGCGACAGAGTGGGACTCCAACTCAGAAAAATAATACCAACCACCACCACCACCACAACCACAGGCCAACCTCAGGGGCTCAGCCTGGCATCCTGGCCCTTCGGAGGCCCAGACAAGTGGATGGAATTAGCCGGAAGGTTCAACACCAGTCTGGGACATGGGGTGAGACCATGTCTCAGTCATCAAATATAAATCCAAAGATTAGCCAGGCAGAGTGTCACAGGCCTGTTGTTCCAACCACTCTGGGGGCCGAGGAGGAGGAATTGCCTGAGCCCAGCAGGTCGAGTTCTAGGTGGCCATGAGCATGCCCCTGTGCTCTGGCCTGGGCAGTAGAGTGAGATTTCGACTCCAAATAATAATCACCACCACCACCACCACCACCACACATGCCACACAGTGTGAGGATTCACCCTCAGGGATGGGAGAGGAAAAGGCACTTTCTGGGCTGTCTTTTGTGAGAAGTTTCCAAGGTTGCCACCAGGCACATCCCTTCCATGCCTTCAGGCACATGACCCAGAATGCCTGCCTCCACCCTCCACATTTGTGTCCCACAGCAAAGACATTCATGAGCTCACGGAGCAGACGGCACCTAGTTATGGCAGCCATTGGGCATAGTGCGATCAATGTGGTCAGACAAAGTCACAGCAAGACCAGGATCTGGACTCCCTGTCTGTCACCTTTGGGCAGGTGGAGGGCCCCTTCCTCTCCTGATCACTCCATCATACCACACCCACAAAGACATTTCCCTTGGGTGCTGTGGACACCCATTGTGATGCATATGGGAGCTGTCCTTATTGTTGCTGGAGTCTCCATCAGCCAGGCTGGGGCACGATAGCGCAATAGTGGCTCCCTGGACCTTGCCCTGCTGGGCTCATGAGGTCCTTCCCCCTCTGGTCAAAGGCAACCGGGACTATGGAGGCCACCACACCTGACTCAATTTTGAGAACGTCTCACCGAGACGAGGTCAGCCCATGTTGCCCGGGCTGTTCTCCATCCCTTGGGCTCAGGCAGCCTCCCACCTCATCCTACCAGGGTGTGGGGCTGACGGCTTTGTGCTAGGGTGCCCGGCCTGTACTTGTGCATTCTGTCTGAGGGGGTGATGTCAAAGGCCACTGCATCCCATGTAACCAAGGCCATGGGCTACACTACGTGCAATTGCAGTGTTTGCATTATGGGGAGCGATGAGGTCTTGCCACATGACTCAGGCTGGTCTTGAAATCCTGGACTCCAGCAGTCCCCTGCCTCAGCCTCTCAAAGCCACAGCCCAATTTTCTGCCACTCCACTATCTTTCAGGAACTCTGTGCCAAAGGCTGGGGCATTCTTGCCAAATGATCTCTGTTCACGATGATCCCAACTCCTTACACAAATAGATCATCTTTTTTTTCCTTGTTTTCTTTGAGTTGGAGTCTCACTCCATTGCCCAAACTGGAGGGCAGTGGCTTGCTACTGGCCACCACAGCCTTGGCACGCTGGGCTCTGGTGAGACTTACACCTGCCTTCCATGGATCCGGAAAGACAGGCGTGTACCACGTCTGGCTCATTTGGGATGGACAGTAGAGATGAGGGCTCACTGAGGTGCACAAGCATGTCTCAGCCCATGGGCTCCAGTCAGTCACTGGACTCGTCCTCACAAAGCACTGGGATGATGAGGCTGAACCCCTGAGTATGGCCTCGATCCTTCATTGAAAACAAACCAGAAGCCCTGGCTTGGCAGCCCATGCCTGGAATCCCAGCATTCTGTGAGTCCAAGGGGGAGGATAGCTGGAGCCCCGGACCCCAAACCAACCCTGACCACACAGGGAGACCTCGTCTCTGCACCCATCCCAACAGGGGGTCTGGGGTCGAGGTGCACATTGTCCTGGCCACGTTGGAGGCTGAGGTGGGAGAATCGCTGAAGCTTGCAATTTTGAGGTTGGTGGTGAATGATGGTCCTGTCCCTGGGCCCAAGCCTGGGGAACAGAGCCAGACACTGTCCCCAAAATCATCTGAATCTTACACAGATTCTCAACTGCGTGTGATGTGCTCACAGGACGACTGGATTTAGGGCCAGGAAAAATGGGATTGTTGGGAAAGAATGTTCCCGATTGAGGGATGTGTCCCTGGGCTTTCTTGGTGGAAGATCTTCATTGTCGAGTCAGAGGGTCAACCTGCCTGGGGCACATTTCTCACCTCGGAGATGAGAGCTGGCAGGAATCTGGCCAAGGAGCCTCAGGAAATTCTGCACCAAAGCAGGGCAGCCATTGGGTGGGGGTTGGGCCTGGAAGGTGCCAAACTTGTGGGACTCTCACATGTGGGGGGGGCATTGGGGAAGGACTGAGGGCAGAAGTTTTGCAGGTGAATGGATTTCTTTCTTTCTTTCTTTCTCTTTCTTTCTTTCTTTCCTTCTTTTCTTTCTTTCTTTCATTTCTTCTCTCTGTCTCTTTTGTTCCCTCACAAGGTAGTAGTGGCTGCTCTAAAACTGCCCAATTTGGATCTTCCTCTCAGCCTTGGCCCCCCAAACAGCTGTGATCACAGGCTTTCCATTTGGTCGACATCCTGGTCTTCCTTCCTGGTCTTGAACTCTGGGCCTGAGGTGATGCTCCCGTCGAGGCCTGCCCTCACCCCAGCTTTTCTGGTTTTTGATTGGGGTCGAGGTGGGGGCTTGCTATGGTGTCCAGCCTGGTCTCGAGCTCCCAGGTTCCAGCCATATTCCCGTTTTGGCATCCTGGAGTCCTGAGGAGACAGGCATGAGTCGTCTGGCACTCTCCACCCCACTGAAGTTTTGAGAGTCATATCCTCCCTTTCCCTGAGACAAGCCCCTTGGAGAATCAAGTGGTTGCAACCTGGGGAAGGAGGTGAGTGGATGGGTGGTGCCCCAGCAGAGAAACACCCATGTGCCAAGCTCTCCTCCTGGTAAGGGCTCGGTATGCGACTCCTGCTGCACTCTCTGGGGTCACCGTCATTGGAAGGGAGCCAGACTCATGGCGGGGCCCCAAGGTGTGTGGAGGCTGGGTGTGAGTGCTCATGCCTGTGATACCATCACTCAGGGTGGCCGAGGTGGAGGATGGCCTGAGCCCCGGTATTCAAGACCAGCCCAGGCACCTTTGCAAGACCTCGTCTCTACAAAAAACAAGAAAATGAGCCAAGTATGGTGGTGAACGCTTGTCGTTATGGCCACTCAGGAGGTCAGGGTGGGAGGATCAATGTAGTCCAGCCAGTAGAGGCTGTATTGTCCAAGAGTAGGCTCCTGCGTTCTGACCTTGGTGACAGTGCAAGACTCCGACTCAGAATAATAATACCAACCATCTCAACCACCACAAACACAGCACGGGATCAGGGCCTCAGCCTGGCATCCCCACCCTTTGGAGGCCCAGGTGAGTGGACAGCCTGAGCCTACAGGTTCAACACCAGCCTGGAATATGGGGTGAGACCTCATTCAGCCATCACAAATAAATCGATAGATTAGCTGCGCATAGTGGTGCAGGCCTCTGGTTTCAGCCACTCATGGGGCCAAGGTGGGAGAATCGCCTGATCCCAGGAATTGGAGTCTGCAGTGGTCTTGAGCATGCCCCTGCAATCCGACCTTGGTGCGAGGGTGGATTCCAACTCCAAATAATAATCACCACCACCCCGACACACAGGGCAAGGAGTCACCCTCAGGGATGGGAGAAGAACAGGCACTTTCCAGCCTGTCAATCACGGGAGGTATCATGGGTGGCCACCAGGGACATCCATCTCATACCTTCACCACATGTCCCAGAAGGCCTGCACACACCCTCTACATTCTTGCCCCACAGCAAAAACATGTGTGAGCTCACGGAACAAATGACCACGAGTTAGGGTGGCCATTGTGCACACAGCAATCAAGGCGGTCCAGCAGTGACATGGCCAGCCCAGGTTCAGATTGCCCTGTCTGCCACCTTTGGGTGGGGGTAGGGCCGCTTCCTCTCCCAATCACTCCATCTTCCCTCATCCACAGGACCTTTTAATGGGGAGACGAGAATGTCCATTGTGATGCACATGGGGGGCATCTTCTTTGTCACCCTAGTCTCCAATGGCTGGGCTGGGACTCAGTGGCATGACTGTGGTTTCTGGGACCTCAACCTGTGGGGCTCAGGTGGTCCTCCCCCCTTGGCCCCTGAGCAGCCCAGACTCCGGGGGCCACCACATCTGAATTGATTTTGGGGACCTCTCGCTGAGATGAGTTCTGGCCATGTCACATGGGCTGGTCTGCGATCCTTGGGCTCAGGCCACCTCCTGCCTCCGCCTACAAGGGTGCTGGTCTGACAACCATAAGCTACAGTTCCTGGTCAGGATTCACACATTTGGTTGATGGGGGTGATGCAAAGGAATGCTCTGGAATGGATGCCACTGCATCACATGTAGCTGGGACCATGGGTGCCACCACATGTGACTCCAGAATTTGCCTAACATAGAGCGATGAGGTCTCACTACATGGCCCGGGCTAGTCATCCACAGTCCAACTGTCTACCGATTCACCATTTTCCAAGAACTCTAGGACCAAGACTGGATGCTTCCTCAATGATTTCTGTCTGTTCATGATGATCACAACTCCATATACAAAAGGATGCTCTCTTTTTTTTCCTTTTTTCCTTTTTTTCTTTGAGTCGGAGTTGCACTCTATCACCCAGGCTGAAGGGCAGTGGCTCACTCCCAGCCACTGCAGCCTCGGCCCGTCTGGCTCTGGCAAGCCTATCATCACCTTCTGAGGAGCCAGGATGACAGGCACGTGCCACCACGCCTGGCTAATTTGGAATGGAGGGTCGAGATGAGGTCTTGCCAAGGTGCCCGGGCAGCTCTCTGCCTGCGAGCTCAGACCAGCCAGTGGTCTCAGCCTCACAAAGTCCTGGGATGACAAGGCTGAGCCCCTGAGCCTGGCTGTGGTCCTTCACCAAAAATGAATCAGAAGGCCTGGCACGGCACCCCAAGTCTGGAATTCTGGCTCTCTGGGTGACCAAGGCAGGAGGATGGTTGGCGTTCAGGAGCCCAAGGCCAGGTCAGGCCACGCAGGTAAACCCCATCTCTGCACCCATTCAGAGTCTGGTGTTGAGATGCCTGTCATCCTGGCCACTCCAAAGGCTGAGGGGTAAGTATCGCCAGAACCTGCGATATCAAGGCTGGTGGTGAATGCCAGTCTTGTCCCAGGTCCCAGCCTGGGCCACAGAGCCAGACGTGTCTCCAAAAACAACAGAATCGTACACAGATTCTCAACTGCATGTAGTGTGTTCAAAGATCGTCTGGCTTTAGAGTCTGGAAAATGGCATTGGGGGGAAGAAATGTCTCTGGGAGAGGGATGAGTCCCTGGCCTTTCTTGGCAGAAGATCCTCGTTGTTGAGTCAGATGGTTGGCCTGCTTGGGCACATTTCTCACCTCGGAGAGGAGGCCCAGCAGGAACCCGGGCAGGGAGCCTCGGGAACTTCCACACCAAAATTGGGGCAGCCATTGGGGGAGTTGGGCCTGGAAGTCGCCAAACTTGGGATACTCTCACATATGGGGTTGGTGGGAGGGACGTTTGAGGGCAGAAGGTTTGCAGGAAAATGGATTTCTTTCTTTCTTTCTTTCCTTCTCTTTCTTTCTTTCTTTCTTTCTTTCTTTCTTTCTTTCTTTCTTTCTTTCTTTCTTTCTTTCTTTCTTTTCTTTCTTTAGTAAGTTGCCCAGGCTGCACTCAAACCACCCAACTTGAGCCATCCTCTCAGTCTGGGCCTCCCAAACTGCTGCGATCACAGACTTTTCATTTGTTCAACATCCTGCTCTTCCTGCATTGTCTTGTATGCTGGGATGGAGGCAATGCTCCTGCTGATGCCTGCCCTTACCCAAGGTTTTGGGGGTTTTGCTTGATGTCGAGATGGAGGCTTGCTTTGGTGTCCAGCCTGGACTCAAGCATCTGGGCTATGACCATCTTCCTATCTCGGCCTCCCCAAGTGCTGAGGACACAGGCATGAGTCATCTTGCATTACCCACCCCCCAAAGTTTTGAGATTCACCATCTCCCTTTTCCCGGGGTGGCCCCTGGGAGGAGTGAATGGGTCCACCCTGGGGATTGAGTCAGGCCGTGGGATGGGCACCCTGGTGGAGACATGCCCATGAGCCTGGCCCTCCCCAGTGGAGGGTTTGACAGGCAACTCCAGCAGCCCTCTTCAGGGTCCTGGGTCATTGGAGGGGAGCGGGCCTCATGGTGGGGACCAGAGAAGGGTGTGTAGGACAGGTGCTGCAGCTCATACCTTTCATTCCAGCGATCTGGGAGGCCAAGATGAGAGGATGGTCTTAGCTCCCAAGTTCGAGACCACCCCGGGAACTTTGGCAAGCCTTGTCGCTACAACAAGCCAAAAAAATGAGTGGATCATGGTGGCCCATGCCTCTCCTTCCTGCCTCTCAGGAAGAAATGGTGGGAGGACTATGAAGGCCAGTCGGTGGAGGCTGCATTGGCCAAGAGTACATCACTGTGCTCCAGCCTGGGCAGCAGAGTGGGACTCCGACTCAGAATAATAATACCAACCACCACCACAACAACCACTGACCAGGCTCCGGGGCTAAGCCTGGCATCACAGCCCTTCAGAGTACCAGGCAAGTGGATGACCTGAGCCTGCAGTTCAGACACCAGCCTGGGTCGTGGGGCAAGACCTCATCTTGGCCATCAAAATAAATCCAAAGATTAGCCAGGCATGGTGACATAGGCCTGTGGTTCTAGTCACTCGGTGGTCCGAGGTGGTAGGATCACCTGAATCTGACAGGTGAAGTCCGTGGTGGCCGTCAGCGTGCCCCTGTACTGTGTCTGGGTGACAGAGCAGGATTCCCACTCCAAATAATGATAATCACCTCCACCACCACCACCGTCACTACTGCCACAAGAACAAGGACTCACCCTCAAGTCTGGGAGAGGAAAAGGCACTTTCTGGTCTCTCGTTTGTGGGAGATTTCATAGGTGGCCACCGGGCATGTCTGTCCCATGCCTTTGGCCTCGTGCCCCAGAATGCCAGCGTCCACCCTCCACACTCCTGCAGCACAGAAAAGACATGTGTGAGATAGCACATCAGACAGCCCTGAGCTTGTGCATCCATTGGGCACAGAGCAATCAAGGCGGTGCAACAACGCCACAGCCAGTCCAGGTTCTGGTCAACCTGTCTGCACTTAAAGGTGTCCAGATCACTCCATCATGTCCTGGCCACGTGGACCTTTCCCTGTGGAGCCCAGGACGCCCATGGTGAAGCACGTAGGAGGTGTCTTTTTAGTCCCTGGAGTCTCCCTCGGCCAGGTTGGGGCATGGCATCACGATCGTGGCTCTTGGGATCTCGAACTGCGGAGCTCAGGTGGTCCTTCTCCCTTGGTCACCGAGCAGCTGGGAACCGGGGCCCACCAAGCCTGACACAATTTTGGAGACCACTCGCCGAGATGAGGTCTGGCCATGTCACCTGGGCTGGTCTCCGATCCCTGGGCTCAGGCAGGAGCTGATGGCAATGAGCCACTGTGCCCGGCCTGGACTTACATGTTTTGTTGGTGTGTACAACAAAAAGGAATGCCCCAGGATGGAGGCCACAGCATCCCGTGTAACCAGGACTGCCATTGCCATCATGCATGACTCCAGTGTTTGCATTCCGGGGAGCAATGAGGTTTCACTACTTGGCCCAAGCTGGTCTCAAACTCCCGGGCGCCAACAGTCCCATGCCTCACCTCCCAAAGTCACAGTCAGATTGTCTGCCAATCCACTGTCTTTCGGGAACTCTAGATCAAAGGCTGGGGCTTCTTTCCCAAGTGATCTCTGTCTGTTCACAATGATTCCAACTCTATACAAAAATTGATGCTCTCCCTTTTTTTCTTTTTCTCTTTGGGTCGGAGTCTCACTCCGTTGACCAGACTGGAGGGAGATGACTCACTCCGGACCACTGCAGCCTCAGCCTGATGGGCTCCATCAAGCCACCACACCCACCACACCAAGATCATTTGGGGTGGAGGGTAAAGATGAGGTCTCGCCAAGGTGCCTGGGTGGGTCTTGGTCTGTGGACTCGGACTGGCCACTGGTCTCAGTCTCCAAAGGTGCTAGGATGACAGGCTGAACACCCAAGCCTGGCCTCAATCCTTTGTCAAAAATGAACCAGAACTCGTGGTGCAGCTGCCCACACCTGAAATCCCAGTGCTCTAGAGGCAGAGCGGGGAGGATGGCTGAAGCCCAGGAACTCAAGGCCAGCCCAGGCCACACAAGGTGACCCCATCTCTGCACCCATCCAAACAGGATGTCTGGGGTCGAGGTGCGGGTCGGCCCGGCCACTCCTGAGATTGAGGTGGGAGAATTGCCAGAGCCATGATGTCAAGGCTGATGGTGAATGACGGTCATTTCCCCAGGTCCCAGCCCAGGCCACAGAGCTAGACCCTGTCTCCAAAAACATCAGAATTGTACACAGATTCTCAATTGTGCATGTTGTGTTCACAGGGAAACTTTCTTTAGAGCCAGGAAAAATGGGATTGTGGGGGAAGAAATGTCCCTGGGTGAGGGATGTGTCCCTGGCTTTTCTTTCAGAATGTCCTCATTGCCGATGAAGGGTCAGCCTGCCTGTTGCACATTTCTTACCTTGGAGATGAGAGCCGGGAGGAACCCAGCCAGGGAGGTTTGGGAACTTCTGCACCAAAGTGGGGTCAGTCATTGGGGGGGTTGGTGCTGGAGGGTGTTGAGTTGGGGGAATGTCATATGTGGGGTAGTTGGGTGGAGAAGGACTGAGGGCAGACGATTTTCAAGAAATTGATTTCTTTCTTTCTTTCTTTCTTTCTTTCTTTCTTTCTTTCTTTCTTTCTTTCTTTTTTTCTTTCTCTCATTCTTTCCTTCTTCCTTATCTTTTCTTTCCTCACTAGGTTGCCCAGGCTGCTCTCAAACCACACAACTCAGGCAATCCTCTCACCCCATGCCTCCAAAATTGCTGCAATCACAGACTTTCCATTTGTGTGTCATCTTGGTTTTCTTGCCTATTCTTGAACTCTGGGCCATAGGTGATTCTCCACCCTAGCCTGCCCTCACCCAAGGTTTTCTGGGTTTTGCTTGGTTTCAAGTCAGGGTATTTCTATGGCGTCCATCCTGGTCTTGAGCTCCCAGGCTCTAGCCATCTTCACGTCTCACCCTCCCTGAGTGCTGAGGAGACATGCCTGAGTGACCTTGTGTTCTCTGCCACCCATAGGATTGAGAGACACCTTCCCTTTCCCCGAGGCTCTCCCTGGGAGGAGTGAGTGGGTCCAAACTGGGGAACAAGGTGGACAAAGGGGTGGGCTCCCCAGCAGAGATAAGTGGCTGCACCAGGCACACACAATGGGGAGGGCTTGGTGGGAAACTTTGGTCACCCTCTCTGGAGTCCCGGGACTTTGCAAGGGAGCGGTGCTAGCATTGAGGACCCAAGTGGGTTGTGGAGGCTGGGTGTGTGGGCTCAAGCCTGTCACCCTGGCTCTCTGGGAGGCTGAGGAGAGAGGATGGCCTGAGTCCCTGGGTTCGAGATCAGGTCGAGCACCTTGGCAATACCTCGTCTCTACAAATCAAAAAAATGCACCGTGTGTGGTAGTGCAAGCCTGTCGATCTGGGCACTTCGGAGGCCATGGCGAGAGAATTTCTGGATCCCAGACAGTGGAGACTGCAGTGGCCAAGACTGGGCCCCTGCACTCTGGCTTTGGCAGCAGAGTGGGACTCCAACTCAGAATAATAATACCAATCACCATCACAACCACAGGCCAGGCTCAGGGGCTCAGCCTCACCTCCCGGCCCTTTGGAGTCCCAGGCAAGTGGACGGTCTATGACTGAGTGTTTGACATCAGTCCAGGACATGGTGAGATACCTCGTCTCCACCATCAAAAATAAATCCAAAGATTTGACGGGCATGGTGGCACAGCACTGTGGTTCCAGACACTTGGGGGCCCAAGGTGGGAGGATTGCCTGAGGCCAGCAGCTGGAGTCCATGGTGGCTGTGAGCGTGACCCTGCATTCCGACCTGGGCGAATGAGCAGGATTCCTACTCCAAATAATAAAAATCACCACCACCACCACCCCTGACACCCAGAGCGAGTAGTCACCCTCAGAGATGGGAAAGGAAAAGGCACTTTCCAGTCTGTCATTCTCAGGAAGTTTCAAAGGTGTCTACTCGGCACATCCATCCTGTGCTTTTGGATACATGCCCCAGAACTCCTGCCTTCACCCTCCACACTCATGCCCCATGGCAAATAAGTGTGTGAGATCACACTACAGATGGCCCCGAGCTAGGGTGTATGTCAGTCATAGAGCGATCAAGGGGGTTTGGCAATACCATGGCTAGCCAGGTTCTGGTCACCCAGTCTGCCACTTTTGGGTGGGGGGAGGGGCCCTTCCTCTTCCCACCCATGCATAACTTTACCTGGGGAACTGTGGACACCTGTCTTGACGCCTGTGGAAGGCCTCTTTTGTGTCACCGGAGTCTCCGTCAGCCAAGCTGGGATATAGCAGCAGCATCGTGGCTCCCAGGTCCTCACCCTGCAGGACTCAGGTAGTCCTCCTGCCTCAGACCCCGAGCAGCCAGGACTCCGGGCCCACCACTTCTGACTCAATTTTGGGTACCTCTCACTGAGACGAGGTCTGGCCACATCACCCAGTCTGGTCTCTGACACCTGGGCTAAGGCAGCCTCCCACCTCAGTCTCCCAGGGTGCGGGGCTGATGGCCTTGAGCCACAGTGCCCAACCAGTACTCACATATTCTCTGGGTGTGGTCAATGCTTTGGAACAACCCAGATAGAGGCCACCACATCCCGTGTATCTGGGACCGTGGGTGCCACCATGGGTAACTCCAGTGTTTGCATTTAGGGGAGCAATGAGGTCTTGCTACATGGCCCAGGCTGATCCAAATTCCCAGGCTCTAATGGTCCCCTGCCTTGGCCTTCCAAAGTCACAGCCTGATTGTCAGTCAATAAACCATCTTTTGGGAACTCTAGGTCCAAGTTTCGGGCCTCCTTCCAAAATGACCTCTGTGTGTCACAGTGATACCAACTCCATACACAAATGAATGCTCTTCTTTTTTTTCCTTTTTTTCTATTAGTCAGAGTCTCACTCCATCACCAAGGCTAAATAGTGGTGACTTGCCACCAGCCACCACAGTCTCAGCTGCCGGGCTCCAGCGAGCCTTTCCCCGTCTTCCCAGGAGCCAAAAAGACAGGTGAGCACCACCAGGCTCAGCTCATTTGTGATGGAGTGTTGAGACGAGGTCTCACTGAGGTTCCCGGGCGGAACTTCACCCGCAGCTTGAGCCGGTGGCTGGCCTTGGATTCCCAATGTGCTGGGATGATGAGACTGAGCTCCCAAGCCAACCCTCACTCTTTCATAGAAAATCAACAAGAAGTCCTGTCATGCCAGCCCATGCCTGGAATCTCAGCACTCTGTGAGCCCGAAGCAGGAGGATGGCTGAATCCCAGGAGCCCAAGGCCTGCCTAAACCATGCAGGGAGAACCCATCTCCATACACATTCAAACAGGCTGTCTGGGGTTAAGGGGTCCATCATCCTGGCCACTCTGGAGGTCGGTGGGAGGATCACCAGAGCACACGATTTAGAGGCTGCTTGTGAGTGACAGCCATGTCCCAAGGCCCTAGCTTGGGACTAACAGCCAAAACCTGTCTCCAAAATCTTCAGAATCATACAGATTCTCATCTGTGCATGGTATGTTCACAGGGCGACTGGCTTTAGAGCCAGGAAAAATAGCATTGGGGAGGAAGAAATGTCTATGGGTGAGGGATGTGTCCCTGATCTTTCTTGATGGAAGGCCCTCATTGCCGAGTCACAGGGTCAGCTTGCCTGGGAAACATTTCTCACCTCAGAGAGGAGAAACAGCATGTACTCAGTCATGGAGCCTTGGGAACTCCCAAACCAAAGCGGGGGCACCCATTGGGGGGGTTGGGGCTGGAAGGCGCTGAGCTCGGGGGACCCTCATATGTGGGGGAATGGGGGGAAGGATTGACGGTAGACAGGTTGCAGAAGAATGTATCTCTTTCTTTCTGCATTTCTTTCTTTTCTTTCCTCACTGTTTTGTCCAGGCAGCTCTCAAACCACCCGACTGGCCATGCTCTCAGTCTGTTCCTCCCAAACTGCTGCTATCACATGCTTTCCATTTGAATGACATCCTGGTCTCCGTGCCTGGTCTTGAACTCTGGGTTGGAAGTGATCCTTCTGCAGACACCTGCCCTCACCCAAGGTTTTCCGGGTTTTGCTTGGGGACGAGGTGTGGGCCTGCTAAGGTGTCCAGCCTGGTCTCGAGCTTCTGGACTCCGGTCATCTTCCCGTCTCGACCTTACTGAGTGCTGAGGAGACAAACGTGAATTGCCCAGCTATCCCTGCCCCCTGAAGGTTTAAGAGTCACTCCCTCCCTTTTCCTAAGGTGGCCCCTGGGAAGAACAAGTGGGTCCACCTTGGGGAAGCAGGCGGGTGGAGTTTTAGGTGCCCCTGCAGAGAAAAGTGACTGCGCCAAGTGTACATACCAGAAAGGGTTCTGCAGGAGATTCTGGCTGCCCACTGTGGGATCCCTCGTCTTTGGAAGGGAGTGGGCTTACTGGTGGGGTCCCAAAAGGCATGTGGAGGCCAGCGGCATGATCTCACGCGTGTCATCCCAGTACTCTGGGAAGCTGAGCCAAGAGGATGGCCTGAGCCCCTGGGTTTGAGACCAGTCCAGGCACCTTGGCAAGACCTCGTCTCTACAAAAAGCCAAAAAAAATGAGCTGAGCGTGGTGGCTTATGCCTGTCATTTCAGGCACTCAGGGGGTCACAGCAGGAGGATTGCCGGAGCCCAGCCAGTGGAGACCACGGTGGCTGATAGTGTGTCTGTGTGCTATGGTCTGAGCGACAGAGCGGGACACCAAATTCAAATATTAATACCCACCACAACCAACAGCATAAACACAGGCAAGGCTCAGGGGCACAGCCTGGCAACCCAGCCGTTTTGAGGGGCAGGAGAGTGGACGGCCTGAGCCTGCAGATTAGACACCAGCCTGGGACATGGTATGATACAACATCTCGGTCATCAAAAATAAATCCATGGATTAGCTGGGAGTGGTGTCGGAGGCCTGTGGTTCCAGCCAATCAGGGGCCAAGGATGGAGAATCACCTTAGCCCAACAGGTGGAGTCCATGGTGGCCTTGAGTGTGCCCTTGTGCCCCGGCCTGGGCGACTGAGCAGGATTCCGATTCCAAATAATAATAATCACCACCAACGTCACCACCACCAGCCCTGCTACCCAGCACAAGGAGTCACCCTCAGAGATGGCTGAGGAAAAGTCACTTTCCTAGCTGTTGTTTGAAGGATGTTTCAAAGGTGGCCACCGGGCACATCCATCCCATGCCTTTGCTCACGCATCCCAGAAGGCCTACCTCAACCCTCCACACTCATGCCCCAAAGCAAAGACGTTTGTGAGTTCACAGAACAGATGGTGTCAAGCTAGCGTGGCCATCGGGCACAGAGTGATACATGTGGCCCGGCAACGCCACAGCCAACCCAGGTTCCGTTTGCCCTGCCTGCCACCCTCAGGGTGAGGGAGGGCCCTTTCCTCTCCTGATAGCTCCTTGTTCCACGTCAACGTGGGCCTTTCCCTTGGTTGCCGCGGATGCCTGTCATGATGTACTTGGGAGGCATCTTTTCATTGCCAGAGTCTCCTTTGGTTGGGCTGGGGCACAGCAGCATGATCATGGCTCCTGGTGTCTTGTCCTGCGAGGTTCAGGCATTCCTCTCACCTCTGGGTCATAGCAGCTGGTGCCCCAGGGGCCACCACACATGCTTCAATTTTTGGAAGCTCTCGTCGAGATGAGATCTAGCCACAATGCCTGGGCTGGTCTCCGACTTCTGGGCTCACACAGCCTCCCACCTCGGTCTCCTAGGGCTCAGGGCTGACTGCCATGAGCCACGGTGCTGGCCTGGACTCGAACGTTCTGTCAGAAGGGATGATGCAAAGAAATGCCCTGGAATGGAGGCCACCGCAACCCATGTAGCCAGGATTGTGGGAGCCACCACGCTTGACTCCAGCGTTTGCATTCCAAGGAGCGACAAGGTCTTGCTACATGGTCCAGGTTGGTCTTGAACTCCTGGGCTCCAGCAGTTCCCTGGTTCGGCCTCCCAAAACCACAGCCTGATTGTCTGCCGATCCACCGTGTTTCAGGAACTCTAGGCCCAAGGCAGGGGCCTTCTTCCCAAATGATCTCTGTCTGTTCACGGTGATCCCAACTTCATACACAAATGGATGCTCTTTTTTTTCCCTTTTTTTCTTTGACTCAGAGTCTCATTCCATTGCCCAGGCTGAAGAGTGGTGGCTCGCTCCCAGACAACTGCAGCCTCAGTCTGACAGGCTCTGGTGAGCCTTACCCAGTGTTCCCATGAGCCGGAATTATGCATGCACGACACACCCAGCTCATTTGGGATGGAGGATAGAGAAGAGGTCTCACCAAAGTTCCTGACATAGTCACCCCCCGTGAGCTCAGGCCGGATGCTGGCCTTGGCCTCCCAAAGTGCTGGGATGAGGAGACTGAGCTCCTGAGCCCAGCCTTGGTCCTTCGTCGGAAAAAACCCAGAAAGCCTGGTGCAGCAGTCAATGCCTGGAATCCAGCGGTCAGTGCTCTGGGAGGCCGAGGAGGGAGGATGGCTTCAGCCCAGGGGTCCACGCAGGGAGGTCCCTTCTCTACACCCATCCTAACAGGGGTTCTGGGGTCAAGGTGCCCATCTTCCTGACCATTCCGGAGGCTTGGGTGGGAGGTTTGCCAAACTCACATTTTTTAGGCTGACAGTGAACTGTGGTCATGTCCCAGGGTCCCAGCATAGGCCACACAGCCAGACCCTATCTCCAAAAATATCAGAATTGTACACAATTTTTCATCTGCGTGTGGTGTGTTCACAGAGTGGCTGGCTTTAGAGCCAGGAAAAATGAGATTGGGAGGGAAGAAATGCCCCTGGATGAGGGATGTGTCCCTGGCCTTTCTTGGCGGATAGTCCTAATTGCTGAGTCACAGGGTTGGCCTGCTGGCAGGAACCCAGTCAGGGAGCCTTGGGAACTTCCGCACCAAAGTGGGGTCAGCCATTGCGGGTGTTGGGACTGGAAAGTGCCGAACTTGGAAGACCCTCAAATGTGGGGAGGGGGGAAGCACTGAGGGCAGAAGATTTGCAGGAGAATTGATTTCTTTCTTTCTGTCTTTGTTTCTTTCATTTCTTTCCTCACTAGGTTGAGCATGCTGCTCTCAAACTGCCTGACTCTGGCCATCCTCTGGGCCTGGGCCTCCCAAACTGCTGCAATCACAGGCTTTCCATTTGGTTGACATCCTCGTCTTCCTGCCTCTTCTTGAACACTGGGCTGGAGGCAATCCTCCCACCAAGGCCTGCCCTCCCCCAAGGTTTTCTGGGTTTTGCTTGGGCTTGAGGCAGGATCTTGCTATGGTATCCAGATTGGTCTTGAGCTCATGAGCTTTGGTCATCTTTCTGTCTTATCCTCCCCAATTGGCGAGGAGACAGGCATGAGTTTTCTGGCATTACTCACCCCCCAGAAGGTTTAAGAATTATGCCCTCCCTTTCCTGGAGGCGACCCTTGGGAGGAGCTAGTGGGTCCACCCTGGGGACAATGAGGGCAGAGGGTTAGGTGTCTTGGCAGAGACACACACCTGAGCCAGATCTCCCCATGGGAAGTGCTAGGGGGTGACTCTGGCTGTCCTCTATGAGGTCCCGGGTCATCAGAATTAGTGGGTTTATCAGTGGGGCCCCGAGATGGGTGTATAAGATGGCCAGGGGGTCACGCCTGTCATCTTGGTGCTCTGGAAGACCAAGGCTAGAGGATGGCCTGAGCAACTGGGTTTGAGACCAGTCCAGGTACCTTGAAGTGACCTCGTCTCTACAAGAAGCCAAAAAAATGAACTGTGTGTTGTGGTACACACTTGTCGTCTGGCCACTCGGGAGGCCACAGTGGGAAGATTGCTGGAGGCCAGCCGGTGGAGGATGCAGTGACAGAGAATTGGCCCCGGCACTACGTCCTGGCCAACAGAGTAGGACTCAGACTCAGAATATTAATACCAACCACCATCACCACTGCAACCACATGCCAGGCTGGGGGACCAGCCTGGCATCCCAGTCTTCGGCGGCTCAGGCGAGTGGACGGCCTGAGCCTGCCTGTTCGACACCAGCCTAGGACATGGTGTGAGACCTTGTGTCACTCAACAAAGTCTAGTCAGGTGTGGTTGCCTAGGTCGGTGGTTTCAGTTACTTGGGGGGCTGATTGAGAAGATCACCTGAGCCTGACATGTGGAGTCTGCAGTGGCCGTGAGTGAGCCCCTGTGTTCTGCCCTGGTGACAGAGCTGGATTCCGACTCCAAATAATAATCACCACCAACAACAACACCACCCCTGCCATCCAGCATGAGGACTAACCCTCAGGGATGGGAAAGGACAAGGTATTTTCCATACTGTTATTTGCGGGAGGTTTTAAAGGTGCACACTGTGCACATCTGTCCCGTACATTCAGCCACGTGCCCCCAGAAGGCCTGCCTCCATCCTCCACACTCATCGCCCACAGCAAAGACATGTGTGAGATCAACAAACAGATGGTCCCAAGCTAGAACTGCCATCAGGTACAGAGTGATCAAGGTGGTCTAGCAAAGCCATGGCCATTCCAGGTTCCGGTCACACTGCCTGCCACCTTTGGGAGTAAGGAGTGTCCTTTCCTCTCCAGATCACTCTATCATCTCCCAGCAATGAGGACAATACACTGGGGAGCCATGGAGGCCCGTCATGTGCCCATCAGAGGCGTATTTCTTGTCGTCAGAGTCTCCTTCGGTCAGGCTGGGGCATGGCGGCACGATTGTGGCTCCCCAGGGTCTTGACCTGCAGTGCTCCGGCGGTCCTCCTGCCTTGGCTCCTGATCAGCCAGGACCACATCTGACTCGATTTTGGGGAACTCTCACTGAGATGAAGTCTGGCCTTGTCTCCCAGGCTGGTCTCTGAACCCTGGACTCATTTAACCTCCTGCCTCAGCCTCCCAGGGTGTGGGGCTGATGACCATGAGCCATGGTGCCAAGCCTGTACTCACAAGACCTGTCAACAGGGGGGATGCAAAGACATGGTTACCCACAGTCCCAGCTACACAGAATGCAGTGGCCTCCTTTTCTGTCATTGGTACTCCAGTGATTAATCCTTCTCTACAATGTGTTTGAAAGTGGCAGACCCTCTTCCGTGATGGGTGTCCTAGTGACTCCCCTGTGAGGCTTACCTTTTTGATTGGTCCTCCTCTGTGATGGGTGCCATAGGGATTGGCCCTGCTCTGTGATGGTTACAATATGAATCCCCCCACTGTGTTGGTGCCTTAGTGACTTGCCCTCCTGTATGATAATTGCCCCAGTGACTGGTCCTTATTTATGATGGTTTAATGAATGACTATCTCTCCTTCATAATTGGTAGTCCTGTGAATAGCTGAACTTGCTGAAGAGTGACCTGTGACTGACACTTGTTAAAAATTGGTGACCCTTTGAACCTTCCTCCTCTGTACTGGGTGTCCCAGGAAATGGCTTTCTTCAGTGATCAGTGCCCCAGTTACTGGCCCTTTTTCATCATGAGTGCCCCAGTGAATGTGT
>NW_007260385.1:562176-564249 GCF_000164805.1 Carlito syrichta
TCCTTTTTGTTGGTTACTCCAGTGAGTATACTTCTTCTTTGATGTGTGTCCCAGAGAATTTCCTTTCTCTATACTATGTATCCCTATGACTCACACTCATCTGTAATGGGTGCCCCAGTAACTGGTCCTCTTCTATAATGGATGCTCAGTGACTAAACCTCCTCTGTGGTGAGTGATCCAGTATAAGTCTTTCCTCTGTGGTGGATGTTCCAGTGACTGACTTTCTTCTAAGATGGCTGCCCGAGTTAAAGGGCCTCTTCCATAATGGGTGCCTCAGTGCCTGGTGCTCCTCTGTAATTGATTTCCTCATGACAATCCCTACTCCGTTATGGCTACCCTAGTGACTGGCCTTTCCGGTGATTGATGCCCCAATGACTGTCATTCCTTCATAATAGTAACCCTAGTAACTAACTCCCCTCTGTGAAGGATATACTACTTGCTTTACCTCCTCAATAAAGGGTGCCTCATTGATTAATCCTCTTTTGTGTTGGATGTCAACATGAATGACCCTCCTGTGTTATGGGTGGACCCAATGACTGACTCTACTCTGTAATGGGTGTCCCAGTGACTGCTCCTTTTCGGTCATTGGTACCCCAGTGATTAATCCTTCTCTACAATGTGTTTGAAAGTGGCAGGCCCTCTTCTATGATGGGTGTCCCAGTGACTCCCCTGTGAGGCTTACCTTTTTGATTGGTCCTCCTCTGTGATGGGTGCCATAGGGATTGGCCCTGCTCTGTGATGGTTACAATATGAATCCCCCTACTCTGTGTTGGTGCCTTAGTGACTTGTCCTCCTGTATGATAATTGCCCCGGTGACTGGTCCTTATTTATGATGGTTTAATGAATATCTCTCCTTCATAATTGGTAGCCCTGTGACTAGCTGAACTTGCTGAAGAGTGACCTGTGACTGACACTTGTCAAAAATTGGTGAACCTTTGAACCTTCCTCCTCTGTACTGGGTGTCCCAGGAAATGGCTTTCCTCAGTGACCAGTGCCCCAGTTAGTGACCCTTTTTCATCATGAGTGCCCCAGTGAATGTGTCTTCTCTGTGATGGTACCCAGGGATTGGCCCTTCTCCCTAATGGTTTCCCCAGTGACTAACACTTTTGTGATGGGTGTCCCATTTTCTAAGCCTCTTCTTAATATGTGCCAGTTTGACTGCCCCTCCTTTGTGATAGATACCCCAGTGACTGGGTGTCCTCCATTATGTGTACCCCGGTGACTGGGCCTCCTCTGTGATTTGTGACACAATGATTAGCCTTCATATAGAATGGGTGCCCCTGTGACACGCCATCCTCTCTAATGGGTGTAGCAGTGACTGGGCCTCTACCATAATGAGTTCCCCAGTAACTGTGTATTTCTGTGATTGATGACATAATGACTGACCAACCTTGTGATGGATGTTCCAGGGACTAGGCTTCTGTGATCTGGGACAACATAACTGGGCCTCTTCCATAATGGGTGCCCCAGTGATTAACCCTCCACTGTGATGACTGCCCCAGTTTCTGGGCTTTCTCAATAATGGGAGCCCCTGTGACTGACCATCCTCTATGATACATGTCCCAGTGACTAGGCCTCCTCCATAATAGGCATTCCACTGACTGGACTTTCATTTTGACTGGTGACAGAGTGATGAGCCCACTTCCAAAATCTATCCCCATGTGACAAATCCCCCTCTGTCATAGATGTTCCAGTAGCTGAACATCCTCCATAATTGTTGTCCCAATGACTTACCCTCTTCTGTGATGGATGGCCCAGCAATTGTTCTTTGTGAAGGGTGACACAGTGATTGACTTTCCTTTGTGACACATACCCTAGTGATGGGGCATCATCTATAATATGTGCCCCAGTGATTGACATTCCTCTGTTAAAAATGCCCCAGTGACTGATCATCCTTGATGATGGGTGCACTAGTGGCTTGTTTTCCTCTGTGATTCTTGCCCAAATGGCTAGACTCCTACATAATTGGTGACTCGGTGACTTGCACTTCTTCATCATGGGTGCCTCAGTGATTGTACCTCCTCATTCATTTGTGGACAAGTGACAGGTCTTCCTGTGTTATGGATGCTCATG
>NW_007260385.1:564272-564739 GCF_000164805.1 Carlito syrichta
AGTTCACCATAATGGTTTCCATAGTGACTAGCCCTCTTCTGAGAAGATTTTCCAATGACTGTCCCTCCTCCATAATTGGTGCCCCAGGGACTGGCTCTCCTCTGTTATGTGTGCCCCAGTAACTAGCCCTCCTCTGTAAGTGGTGTCCCTATAACTGGCCAACATATGTGATGGGTGGTGCAACGATTGGCCCTCTTCTGATATAGGTGCCCCAGTGACTGAATCTTTTCTTGGATGGGTGCCTCAATGACCTCCTCCATGGTGGGTGCCCCAGTCACTTGTGTGTCCCTGTCATTATTGGTGTCCCTGTGGTTGGGTCTACTCAGTGATGGCTGCCCCAGTAACTGGTTCTCATATGTGATGGCTGCTGTAGTGATTGGTTCACCTCTGTGTTATGTGCCCTGGTGATTGGGCCTCCATTGTGATAGCTTCCTGTGACAGGCTTTTGTCTTTGGTGGGTGACTCAG
>NW_007260386.1:0-19021 GCF_000164805.1 Carlito syrichta
ATTACCATCCCTATAGTCTCACTTTGTCATCCTCAGTCTTTTATACCCGAGGCTAAATGGACAGGAAGCATTTCTGAATACAGGCTTTGATGGAAGGGAAGAGGCGGATGGCTCCTTTGTGCTTAGGGGAAGTCAAGGAATGTCCTGAAGGGAGGAAATGCTATGAAGTCTACATCTGCCACTTCCTAACTGGTTCAGGTACACTCTGGCTTACAGAAATGTCTTATCATTTCCTCTACTATTCTTTGATTTTCTTTATACCATGATGGAGAAGAAAAGCTGAATTTAATAATTTTATTACAGTACTGGAATATCAGAAGCAAACCTAAGTGTCATCCAGAATTGGAAGGTAACTGCATTTCACCTTGCATGTCAGCTCCCAGAATGATACTGACAGCCTACAGCAGAGGGCTGAAGAGGACTGTGAGTCTCTTCAGGGGATCATGATGAGATCCTTGGGTAAAAGTAGGGAATGTCAGGCATCTCTTTTCCAACCTAATTCTGAACCCCCCCTGCCCAAGTTCCTTCCCCTCCTGCTTGCCTCTCCCCACAGCTAAGGGTATTTGACTTCTGGTTTCCTTGTCTGTAAAATTCTGATAATGGTACCTGTAATATCGAATAATTGTGAGCTAATGCATGAAAAATGTTCACACACACACACACCTGGTCTGTGCTAAGTGCCCAATATACAGTAGTTATCAATGTTTCAGCAGTTTTACAAGATAACATTTTTAATCTTAATTTAAGATATTATAAAAGGGTTCCGACTGAGAAAGACAACACCATACAGCTGTGGTTGCTAAGCTAAGGTTCAAATCTAGATCTTGTCTGGCTCTAAAGCTTGTGCTTTTTCTACTATACCATTCTGTCTTCTAGGAGCTGAAATCTAATTCCTTGGAACTGGGATTCCATTACTTGCTTGTTATCTCTTGAATGATGTGTGCCTACACGTCAGGTTATCTGTTTCTGGAGCTCTCATTACTACTAATACCCCTCTACCCCTTAACTAAGCCCCCAGATTTGACTTACAGCCTGGACTAGGATCTGATCTGTCTCCATGATTGCAGGTACCCAACTCCTACAAAAGGGCCTGTCTTCCCAGCTGCTATGCCAGTGAGTAAATCCAGCTAACTCAGTCAGTGATATATTCTGTAGATCTTACTACAAGTCAGGCATTATACTATGCAAACAAGAATGAGCAAAAGGTTACATAATGGAAAGGTGGGCATTAAACCAAGTCACACAAACATCTAAGTACGAGCTTTGATAATTAATATGAAGAAAAAAGTACAGGGTATAACAAGGAAATCTAGTCTAGTTTGGACAGTCATTTTGAATCTCTTTTAAACTACATCTCTTTATTGATATTTTGTGGGTAAGAAAAGTTGTCACCTTTTGCTGGTATTACAAGGATTAAATAATATGATGATGTTATAACACTAAGCACATTGCCTAGTACAAGGAACACTCTCAAATGTTAGCAATGGCTGCCACTATTATCATTTTTTAATTCTCATCTTCTGTGCGAGAGGCATTTGCCCTGAGACCTAAAGGAGGCAGAAAGCTTGGTCAGAAATTTCTTAGTTCTAACCTGTTTCCCTTTCCCTCTCCTACTATATAGTTAATTGGGTCATGAATAGCTAAATTTCAATGTATAAGATACACGCTGCCACTCATTCTAAAGACCCAAATGTGTTTAATTTTTCAAGATCATTAGGAAAGTTGTGGCTGAGAGAAAAATCTGTCTCCTAACTCCCCATCTAAGGCTATTTCTATTTTGTCACACATCTTGTTTTACTTCGTCATTTCAGGTGATATCCCAATAAAAAAAAAATGTTTTCACAAATTGGTAAGTTAGCCTAATAGCAAAAATCTAGACTCCAAATGTGCAACACAGTTTGAGGGATTTGGGGTTTTGTTTTTTATTTCTTTCTGTTACATAACCAAAGGCTCAAATGCCTGGACTGGAATCAGCAATGCCTGATATCTTTGGTTATATCAGTTGTTTGAACCCAGAAGATCCTCTCACCTGAATTTTCTCAGTAGGAATCCTATTTGGAAAGTCAACGACAGGTTGAGAAGACTGGGCTCTGCAGATCTAACATGTGACTTGATGCTTGTTTTAAATTCCTAGCGTGAAAACCAAGAAGCACAGAAAACAAATGAGAAATGAGAAAGATAAAAGGATGCAGATTAAAAAGAGGGGGCTGGGACAGGAGGAGCTTGGAGCGGTAGCAATTGCCACAATTCAAAACGGCTGGTAGAGATACCATCTGTGTGGTGATAGCGCTTCCCAGATTCCCTTGCAAACCCACCAGATAAACATTCACGTGGGCCTCGCCTGAAGTGACTGATCACAGACTCTCTAATAGTCAAAGGAATCAAAGCTTTGAATGAAACTTGCTTATTCAAGGGGAAGGTATATCAATGTTTATTCCTTGCAGCAGCTTGAGATCTAATTCTCCTTTATCATCGTTATACTTAAAGAGGATGAATAAGACACCCAGCCAGACACAAAATGCCACAGTACACAATGTGAGACCTCTCTGCCTGCCCCTGGTCCCCACCAGGTGTTGTTATAATCCATAATTGCACCCTGGGAACCATAGTGAGACCTCGTCTCCACACACACAAAAAAAGTCAGAAATGTTGGCATGTCCCTGTAATCCCAGCTACCTAGGAGACTGAGGTGGTATGATCATCTGAGCCAAGGAAGTGGAAGTTACTGGGAGCTTGTGAGCTGTGATCATGCCACTGCACTACAGTCTGGGTGACAGAGTAAGACCCCAACTCAAAAAAAAAAAAAAGAGAAACAAAGAAAAAGAAAATCCACGAGCTACTTTGCCTCAAGTCTTGCTGTTGCTCCATATATCCTCAAAGAGTTTTGTACCATTAAACAGAGCAAATTGTGACTTTACCAGTGGATTTACTGTTTGTTCATTAGTTTGCTTGGTCATTCATTCATTCATATCGCCATTGATCACCTTCCTTTGCCAGACACAATTCTACGTATAGAAGAATACAAGAAAAAATCCACAACTCCATTACTCTCAGGGAGCTTACATTTTAGTGATTTGGACCATTCACCAGTCTTATGTTTATCGAACACCTTTTATTCGCTGAAATTTATGTCAGTGTGAGGAGAACAAAAATGAATGAGAATATGTACCCTACCATCTAGTGATACCAAAAACTCAAACAGAAAGTTGTATTACCAAGTGGAAGAGACAGTATTAGAGACAAGTCTGAGAAAGGATAACTCACTTAAAATATGTAAGAAAAAAGAATCTAAAACTGTCTCAAAAGGACTCATCTTTCCGTTTCATAATCATTTATTCATGCAATAAATAGTTGAATACCTCAAAATGTTTAGAAGAGTATCTGGTGCATTCCAGAAAAATGTTAGCTTTTGTTGTTATCTGTGTTATTTTAGTCAGGGATGGTATTAGACACATCGTAATATAAGGCACCCAGAGGCAGCTGAACCTATGAGGAAAATGAGACCAGAGAAATCAAGTAAATTTTCCAAACTGGAATTAGAATGCAAATCTCCAGACACCTAGTCTGGTTTCTCTCCAATACGATGTTGTTGCACATACTACTAACACAGCAGTGGAATTCATTGCAGAGGTCTCTATTTTTAAAAATGAATAATGAGTTTTTAACACGCTCTTTGTAGACAGGCACAGGGAGTGAATGTGTCTGAATCCATCCCTTCTCAGCTGTATCAGACCCAGAAAATTCTCCTGGAGTAATGCTCAGGGAGAGAAAGCTTGGGATTCTGTCACCATCTGTTCTAAGTAAATACCACCACTGGCCTTGATTTAGAGTTTTCTCTTCCCAGAATCTCCATGTTTGGGTTTAGAGGACACCAGGATACAGGGCAGTCAGCCAAGGTCAACTAGGGGATAGCTAAAGAATAAAATCAAGTGCATCCACGGTCTCTCATAAAACCACAGAGCCTGCTGAGCACACAGGCACTTGGGTTTGGAAGAGACCTGGAGAACATAATTCCACAATCCCTGCAGCAGAGGAACACAGCTTGGATATTTAAATCCAAGCATATCTTGCCCGTGGGCTATGTTTCCAAAGGCAAATATTGTTGAACGAGTCATTTCGTCATGCTATGCTGTGGGTGGCAGCAGGTTGAGGGCACTGGGAACAAAGCCGACACTGGAGAATCTAGGACAAAGGAGACATGGGCTGCGAGTGTGGGGGCGTGATGGGGTCGGCAGCCAGGAGGGGAGTTGCAAATGTTACTGGGTGGGATAATGTAGGAGGATCACAGCTTATGCAAATATAAACCCACCAGAAGTGAAGTCTTCAAGGTTTGGTGGCTCCAGAGTCAGGTGAAGAACCTGGAAACGGAGACAATCCAAGCAAACAGCTACACATCACCACCAGCAAGAAAAGGACTAGGGAGATTCTCACCTGCCTTTCCTTGTTCTTTGTCTTGTTGATTGCCAATTGTAAGTAAACTGGCCATAAATCCCTGGATGTGACCTTTCACTTGTCACTGGGCTGGGTTCTCATGCAGGGGCAGTACACAGACAACTCCAGTGGCGTTCTTAGGATGCTCAGCTTTGATGAAAAATCCACAAGGAGTGAAGTCTTAGTAAGACTTGGGAAGAGAACATTTATTCATTCATTGTGCAAACACTGTGCTGAGTACTGAAGACAACTGGAAGACAAAAACAGCCATGGTTTCTGCTCTCATGTAGCTTACATACTGGTTGGGGGAATAGATAATAATCAAAGAATTAGTGAGAGAGAGAGAGAGAAGAAGGAAGAGGAGGTGTCGGAGAGGGAGGAGTAGAAAAAGAGGGAAGAAGAGGAAAAAGAAGAGGAGAAGGAGAAAGAGAAAGATACCTCACTGTGGTACATGCTCCAGAGAAGTGCCAGCTATGGTCAACAGGATATGAACTAGTCAAGGTGGTTAAGGAAAGCTTCCTAAGGAAGTGACAATCTCAAGTCTGTAGTAAGAAACTAGAATGGCATGGGGAAGAAGATCACCCCAGTTCTTCTGTAATGAGCTGGGGGGTGGGTGGGTTGGGGTGGTTATAGTAAGAATAAATGCCTAGCTTATTTCAAAATGAAGTTTATGATTAACTAATTAATTCATGAAGAAGTTGAGCCAGGCAGTAGAACCCACTGTGTGCTAGATGCTGAGTACAGTCTAACTGTAGAAGCTTACAGACTGTGTCTTGAAGAAGATATATTCAAAGAGATTCAAATTTACCTAAAGTTTCTATTATATTCCTCCTGTGTATCAGATGCTTTATATTTGTTATTTAACACCAGGAGGCAGATATTCTTATTCTCATTTAAGAGATGAGGAAACTGAGGTTCAGACAGATAACCTGCAGGGTCACAGACCTGACCCCTACTAGTTACATCTCTGTGTGATTGCCAAACCTGTGCGCTTTTCACATAACACAACGCTTCTGATCAGAGAACGCTATATGGAAACTTGCCAGGTGGATTTTGGAAGCCAGCCCACTTTTTCCCCTTCAATAGAGGTCTATTTAGATTTGGACTATGGGCATGCAGGTATGTGCAACCTTAAATATATATCACTTAAAACTTTCACCTTTTTGTAGTATACACTAAGAGTTTCCTCTCTTGACTAATATTCAAACTATGCAGATATAAAAAGGCCCCCAATGCCAAACCATGAGGAGCATACATTTAATCTTTCTTCATTGGCTCAGACTGCCCTTCAGGATCTTAGAAACATAGGTCATCATTCTGAACATCACTTATCACAGTATGCTAACTGAATTGATGTGCTGATTATTGGACTGCTGCCAAGTCATAAAATGCCCATATTTAAAAACCACCAAGGTCTTCAACTATCATCTCAATCTAAGGTTTGTCAAACTGTGTTCCATAAGAAACCTTGTTCTATGAGAGGTTAAGGTGTGAATCAGACAAAAAAAAAGTAGTCAAGGAGCATTTTATTTTCTTTCAGACCATCGTGGATTTTCTCAGCACCTATAATATGGTAACAGTGATCCCACAATAAGAGAAGAAAGTACAGGTTTTCCTAAAATCATTGAGTGCTATGATTTGAATATTTGTCTCTTCCCAAACTCTTGTTGAAATTTAGTTTTTACTGTGACAGTATTGAGAGGTCCAACCTTTAAGAAGTAAATGGTTCATGAGGACTGTGTACTCAGGAATGAATTAATCCATTCTTGGATTCATGGATTCATGGGTTAATGAGTCATAGGTTTTCATGCAAGTGGGACTGGTGGATTCATATAAGAGAAAGGAAGATCTGTACCAGCACACTCAGCCCCTTGGCCATGTGATGCCTTGCACCACCCCAGGACTCTGCAGATAGTGCCCACCAGCAAGAAGGTCCTCACCAGGTATTGCCCCTCAATGTTGAAACCTTGCTTCTCAGCCTTCCTAACTATAAGAAATAAATTTATTTTCTTTATAAATGACTCAGTTTCAGGAATTCTTTTTATAAGCAACAGAAAATGGAGTAAAATATTTAGCTATGGAATGAAATATCATATCCTTTCCTGGAACAATTTTTCAAAACAAAGCACAATTTTTGTAGCAGAGGTTATTCCAAGCTTCTTATTTTATGCACAGGTATATAGGCAGAGGGATTAGCTCTTCTTTCACCCAAGGTTACTGTCAGTTTTTGTTACAGACCAGAATCTGGGGTTTAACTCAGAGCCTTGACCCTCTCACACATTCTAACCTGAACTGTCAAACTGTATTTGTGTGTGTGTTTGGGGAATGGAAACATGTGTTTAAATTCGGGTTTTCTTTTCCTCCTCAATTCCTTTTCTTCTCTGTTCTAGGGTGAGTAAAGCTCTGTAAATAATACCTCTCCTAGGTTTAAGAAAAATAAAGGGAAAAAGATGTACAGTTTTAAGATCATTCAAAACCACAAATGATTTGTTATTTACTGTCTGGGTTTTCCAGGACATAAAAGTTCCCTGGGATTTTTGTCTCCTGGTCTTTGAGGTCCTTGTTACTATCCGTTGGCCTCAGAGTGGGCGGCGCACGACAGCTGGACAGCACCATCACAACCCCTGGTGATTTATGTAGGAACCCAGAGCTCCTCCAGCTTTGCTACTACGGCATATTTTTGCTCCAGACTCTGTGATTATGAAATGTCACCGTGGAAACAGTTCAATATTCTCTTAAAAATATAAAAGCAACTGAAATGAAAAAAAAAAATCCCAGAATCTCAAGCTCTCTTAAAGCCCAAGCTTTCTATAGAAGCAAGCAGATTGATTTTGTGTAGGGTGATGAGTACGCTGGTCCTCTAAAAATAATCTAGCTTCCACGGCTGATGACGCATCTGAAATTCCACCATTAAGGAGGCATGAGACCCCTATTAAAAGAATAAATTCCACAAACGACTTAGTGGAGACTATGACCGCCAAAGGATAATGCAGAAACAGAGGAAAACAGCGCAAAGTCTAGTGTGTCTAGAAATTTGCTTAATAATACCCACGTACTTACCACCTGCTGGACAGCATTCTGCAAATACTGGAGTGCTTTACCAGACTTAAAAACAGACATCCAGATTGATGAGTTCAGTGGGGTCACATACAGGGATTTAACTTACTAAATTGGACTCTGCTTATTTGGCAAACTAGAAAGATTGAGAGGTAGATAAAGCAATCAGGGAATTCAAATGGCTGCCTTTTAATTAGCTCTTCTTTTACCCAAGGTTGCTGCCAGTTTTTGTTACAGACCAGAATCTGGGGTTTAAGTCAGTGCTTGACTCTCCCACACATCCTAACTCTAACCATCCTAACCTAAATGTTCCTCTTCAACTCACCCTCTGCATGCTCAGGAGTCAGTGTGAGTTGGAAGAAGCCTGTGGGATGCTACCAGAGCGGGTCATAGACACCCCTAGTGTTTTCATGGTGAAGGCATCTTAATTCACTGGAACCCTTAAAAAATACATGTATTTCTGTACAGTGTGGGGAAAAGCAAGTGAGAAAATTCCCATTCTGGATGACTAAATTAAAATATTTTTAAGGGTAATTTGAACTGTTCAAGAATTTGGTCTAACACACTGATTGTATGCTTAGTCCATGTAAGATCAGATTCTACTGAATCAGCCATCATTTGTATAGATATATAACCTGATGCCCCAAGTGGCTACTTGCACAAAACCACACAGAAGGCGACATGAAGAATGAAGTTTCAGAAAGGGCCTGCTTCTAAAAGCTTATTCTGATCTTCTGCAAGAAGTTGACATCAAAGGGGGCACAAATCGAGGATGGCATAGATGTCCCCCTTTCTATTCAATACCCATTTTCCTTCTCCCTTAGCAAGAGACCCTCATGTGTTGGGTATGACAATTTGCCTAGCTACCAATCTATATTTCCCAGCCTCCCTCACAGGTATAAGTTTATGTGGAAGTCATTAGTAGGATTTGAAAGGAGTCCAAATCACAAAAGAACTATGCCCTTTTGCTCTTTGTGGTTCCCTCCTTCTAGTTGCCTGGAGCACTTCCTTGATTACTGAAGTTTCAGCAGCCGTTCTGAGCCATGAGGCAACCTAGAGGAGAGCAACCATTCAGTAAGGATAGTAGAACAGAGAGAAGAGAGATACTGATACCCTGGTGACTGGGTACCCATTTCAACACATCTTTTACAGAAGAGGAAAATAAACGCACATCTTATCTGAGATGATATTTCTCTGGACACCTGTTGCCATCATTCAAAAAGAATTCCTAAATGATATACTAAGGTTTTTTATAAATACTTCTATTATAGATCAATGGGGAGTTGGAGAAGAAAAAAATAATTTTAGAGATACAAGTGACTCTGGTTTGTTACAACTGCCTTTATTCTTTAGACTGAAACAATGAAAGTCAGTCATTTGTTCATCTGAAAAACATATACCAAGTGGGTAGGATATAGAAAATTCAGGAAAACTGAGATAAAGAGAGATAATCTTTTCCTACAAAGTACTCACCACTTAGGTGAAGAGTTCTATAAAAAGGCCTTTAAAAGTTCAGCCAGGTGAAAGCTATAATGGAGGAAGGTACTAGGGCACCTTAGGAATATAGAAGTTGATTATCTACTCCAACTGTGGAAGGGTTAAGTTACATCAGAAAATACTTTTAAAAGAAGTGAGTCCATGGACCAAGTCTTCAAAGTGTAGAAAGGTAAATAGAAAGGAACTGACATGGTCAATGCCATTTAACAAGCTTGTGACAAAGTCAGGCTTTCAACATCAAGGTCTTAAATCCTACTGCTTTGTTCTTGCTACTAGCTTAATTACTGAATATGTTTTTGTGTAGCAATGTCTTGACTTTATTTTATGAACATGACATGTTTCTTTATCTCCACACTCAACAACCACACTTGTGACCAACTAAGGCTTTAGGACAACTTGGGGAAAATATTAAGGGAGTCAATTTTTAAAATATTAAATTAAACTAAATTTTTTAAAAAGTATATATGTTCACTTTTAAAAGAACAACAATTTGGAAAAGCATAACAAAGAAATATCTGAAATACTGCCATCACAAGTCCAATGTAAAATAACAAAATCTCTTAACTTACTACTTAATTGGATGTCCACTACAGAAAGGAGGAAAGGAACGAAAAATATATCCCCACGTCTTCTATTGCCTGCTTTCTCAATGGCTTTCTCAATCACCAGGAAAAAGGTCTGTTGCAGATCATATTCCACCAACCACCCTCACAACAAAACACTCCCACTCCAAACAGAGCAATTCAACTTTTGTCAATTACATTTATTTATTTACAAGTGAGATCAAGAGTCATATCTCAAAATTGAGCAGGTTAGATGAAAATCCAAGGGCATGTAGACAAGTATACAGGGAAGTAAGTTGCTACTCTTTGAAAATGACCCCCTCCAAACAGTGACCAGTTATCTACAGAGGCAGAACATTGCACTGGGGGAGAAGAGAGAGAGAAGGGGTCTCGTGTGGATTGTGCTTGGTTTTCCTCTCCTGGGAAATTTAACTTTGGTCCAAACCAGCATGTTATTCAACCACCTTCTTTTTTTTAAAAAAACAACTTTATTTTATTTTTAAGTGTGGGAACCCTTATTGATTCAACCACCCTCATTAGTAAAAAGTTGTGTTGGCAGGATGCTTTTGGCTGCAAGTGACAGCAACTCTACTTCATATTGTCTTAAATAATGAGGACATTTTATGTGACAGTAGGTCCAGACGTAGACAGCCTTCAGGGTTGGTAAATTCAATGCAATCTGGTACCCAAGTTCATTCTCTTTCTTGCCTTTGAAATTCTTTTTGCTGATGTCAGGTTGTCCCCTTTTGGTACCTAGATGACTGCCAATAGCAACTGAGTCACACACCGCAAAGGCTCAGGAAAGAGAAAACCTGTTCCATGCAAAGGGTAAATAAGTCCTTTCATCTGATTAGGTCAGCATAGGTCAGGTGCTCACCCCTGGTCCATAAACAATCTTTAATGGAATATCAAACTCTGATTGGCTTAGACCAGGGGTCTGCAAGCTTTTCCTGTAAAGAACGAGATAGTAAATAATTTAGGCTTTGTGAAACATATGGTCTCTGTCACAATGATTCAACTCTGCTATCGTAGTGCAAAAGTAGTCATAGACAATATCTAAATGAGCATGGAAGTATTCCAATAAAACTTTATTTATACATATGAAATGTCCAGAACACACAAATCTATAAAGACTGAAAACAGATTCATGACTTCCTAGGGCTTGAGGGACTAGAGGGACTAAGGGTTGATGATTTAAGAGAGATATGGTTTCTTTGGGGGCAATGAAAATGTTCTAAAATTGATTGTGGTGATAGTTGCACAAACCTGTGAGTATGCTGAAAGCCATTTCATAAACACTTTAAATGGATGGATTGTATGGTATGTGAATTACATCTCAATAAAGCTGTTAAAAAACTTTATGGCCACTGAAACTAGAATTTTGTATAATTTTTACATGTCAAGAAACACTATTCTTTTTTTTACTTATTTTCTCAACCATTTAAAGATATAAAAAACATGCTTAGCTTGCAGGCAGCAGCAGCTGACCATATTTTGTTCATGGGCCTTACTTTGCTAAACCCTGGCTTATACTAAGTAGGGTGTCTTTCTGGAGGGAGCGAACCATTTTCCTCTCCTGGTTCAAATGAGGGAAAAGTTGACCTGGAGTCAACAATCAGGAGTCCCAAAGAGAGGAAGAAAAGAGAAATAGATGGCTGGAAGGCAAACAGTGGTGCTCTGTGGAACTGTTTAGAGAACATCTTTTGTTGGTTAAGCATGATCTTTGGGCACCGAACCCTTACCCCCAAGTTCTTTATTAAAATATTTTCTCTGGCCATTGCTAAGCTATGGTGTGGTCGTGTGCTCTTTGAACTATGGCCAGGCCATGTTTCCTGACTTTGGCCCTCCTTCCCTACCTTGGGGAGGTGAATCTCCTCTTTCTCTTTCCAATTTAGTTTTTAAATAAACTATATTTTGCAATCTGAAAAAAATTTTTAAAAATAAAATATTTTTTTGTATCCCTCCATGTCCCTAGAAGCAATTCTACTAGATAAAATTTACACTGTCTTCTTATCTTCCAAGGATATGTGTGCATCGTCATAGATGCTCCCAAGGGAACTTGGTCAGAGATACCCCTCCTGTCAGAAGCAGACAAAGGAGCTCTACCCATAAGGACAAATAAACCATTCTGAGTGACTCCTTGTGGTCCTCACTGCTCAATCAAACTGCCTTTTTTCAGCCTCTTTGGCAACTAATGTAAGGGGGAAAAAGTTTCCTTTTGCTTCTGTTCTGGCTTCAGAATTTGCCTTCCTGAATTTGAAAGGAAGTTTTACACTGTACAAAGATCACAGCATAGAAAGTCAGCATATGGCCTTGAATTGCTTTATGACCTTGGGGCAGTCCCTTAACCTACAAGATAGACAGTAACAAGGGCACCAAGAATAGTAAAGACAAATTGCTCTTCTGAGTCTGAGGGATGAGAAGATGATCTCTTCTAGCTTGGAAGAGAAAAGATGGTTCATGAAGCAGGAGAATGTGAACTAAGATGTTAGGAAAATGAGGGAATTGAGAGGTCAGAGAATGGGCCAGAAATGGTAAGAGAATGATATTGATTAAGGGTTCAGAGAGTGTGCTGGAATGCTTGAAGGGGGGTGGGGGTGGAGATAGGCCGGGAAGGGAAGTTATAGAAGGCTCTGAGAACAGCCTTAGGGAGGGAGTGGGTGACCAGCTGAACAACTCTGGTCCTGAGGGGTGAGGAGGTTCACCTGGCACTTAGCCTGCCTGCTGCCCCTTTCATAATCCCAAATTTCCAGTTTCCTGAGCACAAACTGGGGAGAAATTCCTGGTCATGAGTCTTCACCCCTGTCTCTTGACTGCAGTTTCACTCATGCTCCCTTCTCTACTACGAAGGATGGGTTTGTCTGCTTCAGTGTGTTATGGCAAGTTCATTTTACTTTAAAGTGAACAAAATTGAGTTCACAGACTTTATAAGGCTTCTGGTGCACACTCTGAGCGATATTTCATCACTTTCCCCAGAACGGCCCTGTAGAAGACTGCTCAGTGTTTCCAAAGGGAATTACCAACTTCCCTCCAGAAAGGAGAAGTCTTTGTAAGGGAGTAAAGAGCAGTGGAGGAAGGGGAGGGAGAGTTCCCTCAGGAATAATCGGAGAGGCTGTTTCTTCAGGCTAACAGGGAGCAGGTCCTGAGGAGAGCTGGGTAACAACCTCAGAAATTAACTTCACCTTAGAGACGTTTACACGGAAGCTTCCATTCTAAGGAACAGAGTGAGCCCTTCAGTCATCTAATTAGAGAGAACCGTGGGCGGGTAGGATGAAGGCCTGGGGAAGCAGGTGGTGGTGGATGCTGGTCACCTCAGGGGAGCCTGGAGGGGGTGCCAGCAGGCCACCCTGTGCCTCCAGTAGGTAGGAAAGATACTCTCCCTACTCCTGAAGAGTCTGGAAGGATCTTTCTCTTTGTTCCTGAAAAGTTCTATTTCACCTAGTGACACTGACCTGTGAATTCACCTTGAGAATTTAACTCTTTCAAGATGTCAGTGCCTTCTGAGAAGCAGCATGTGCCTGTGAGCAGCCGTGTAGATAGCTTTATGGATACAGGCCGGGCTTTGCGGAGGGCTGGGGTTGGGGGTCACACAGCCCTGCATCTGCATATTACTTCTACTAGTGGTCAGCCTAGCAAGCTTGTTGGAATAGTTGTGTAATGTTTCTGAGCCTCAGTTTCCTCATCTGTAAAATGGGATAATTCTAATCTACCTCTGGGTAGTTGTAAGGATGAGAGGGGAGTATAGGCATATGGTAGGCACAGTTCTACAAGTTTTTCCATGTACTGCCTTATTTAATCCTCTCTACCACCCTAGGAAGCAGGGACTATCAGCATTCCCATTTTATAGATGAGGAAACAAGTACTGAGACACATAGCAAAGCTAAGATTTAAACCTAGTCTGCCTGACTCTAGAACCGGTGTCCCACACTGTCCATCTTGGTATACCACTGGGACTCCACAGATGGAGGTTTGGCATTGTTAGTGTTTGATTATGTAAGATCTTTGGTGTCAAAGAGCTCCCAGACTCTGGAAAACCCTAGGAGCATAAGGAAGAGAAAAAGGAGAAAAGACAGTCAAGGGGAGAAGTACAACAAAGGCCTGTGACTTCTCTGGAATTGGACTGTAGACCAGCCTTCTCTGATAGTGAGTATTCCAAGGTTAGTACATTATCCCCTCTGCTTTCTCTCATAGTAAGTTTTTTTTTGTTTGTTTGCTTTTTTAAGTTGGAGTCTCACTCTGTCGCCCAGACTGGAGTGCAGTGGCCGCTCCCGGCCACTGCAGCCTCGACCTGCTGGGCTCCGGCAATCCTTCCGCCTCAGCCTTCCAAGTAGCTGGAACTACAGGCGCGCGCTACCACACTCGGCTGATTTTTGATTTATTGTAGAGATGAGGTCTCGCCAGGTTGCCCAGGCGGGTCTTGAACCCGCGGGCTCAGGCAATCCACTCACCTCAACCTCCCAAAGGTGCGGGATTACAGGCCGAGCCACCGAGCCTGGCAGGTTTTGACTGTCTTGCACCAATATGGAAAGTTCTATGCTAGGAAAACATGACATTCATCCAAGTAGAAGGAAAAGGCAGTTGAGTTGGGTTACTCAACTCTTCTCTTTTACCTTATTTATGCATCCCTTAAATAAGTATTGACCCAGCACCTGCTTTGTGTCAGGCCTAGCATTAAGATCAGTGGATACATGAGCAAGATAAAGTTCTGTCCTTAAGCGTTTTAATCCAGATTTGGAGATGCATGCCATGTGCATATGGAGTGTGATACACATCATCTATAGTCATGCTAAAGAGTGCTATAAGAAACCAAAATAATTCTGACAATTGGATAGATACTGGTAAACCTAATTCTTATGAATTCATCAATTCATCATTTGTGTAATACAGAGAATGAGCTAATATTATCAATTAGAACTCATTCCCAAGGTTTTTGGGCAAGAGGCAGCAAATTCAAGAAGTCAAGATGACACTGTAAATTTAATTTAGCCTTGTTTTAATGACTGGAAGGAAGCCCACCCTCAATCACTTTCCCTAGTTTTGCATCTATTTCTGGGAAATTATCATAGACTTATTAGTTATTCAAGATGGACTATCTCTTGGGGTTCCTAAGATCAGCATTTCTGATCTTAAACACGAGGACCTGAGCCCACAAGACATGCCCAGGGTAAGAGAGAAAGATATCTTTTACTTATTTCACAGGATATTGCATCTGGGTGCTTTAGACAGTTTTTAACAGGTAAAAATGTTGGAAGAGTTGTTTCATTAACTAATATAGCCAATTTAATCAAGATATTATTTCTCCAGTGATTTGGTAATTGAGTGCTGGTGATGTGTATAAACTACCCTGTAATACTGGCTAGCAACAGGTCTGGGGAAACTAAGCCATTACTTGGAAAGGCCATATGGGTTATCCTGGGGGCATCTAAGTGTTGTTTAATAGTCTCTTTTCAACCAGTGACACAAATCCTAGATCCAGAGCACCCCTTCTGTTTGCTCAGAACAAGACACCCAAATATGCCTTCCTTCCCAAAATGGCTGCTCGAGTTCAATCCCCTGTTACCATCACATTTATTGTGGAGTTAATCAAATTGTTGCAGTGAAAACCTACTATAAATTACTATATTCAACTAAGAGAAGGTATAATGATTAATAGTCATTAGTGCACCACATTTATTGGATTCCTTCTAGGTGGAGGAACCTCTAAGAACACTGAGGACACAGCTATGCACAAGAAAGCCCTTGACCTAATATAGCCTAGTTCTAATAGGAAAGAATGACAAATGGGTGAGTAAACAAACAGTTAATTTGGTTTCAGCCCATGGTGAATATTAATAAAGAAGAATAGTTAAAGATAGAGAGATCAATAACAGGGGAAGAAAGTCATCACTTCAGAGGAATGGTCAGTGACATCTGTTTGAGGAAAGGCCACTTGGATAGGCTCTGAATGAAAGGAGGTGTCACAAAAATATCTGGGAGAAAAGCTTTCAAGGCAAAGGAAACAGTAAGTGCAAATGTCTTGAGGCTGGTGCAGGCTGGGCTTAGTGTTTTGACAAAGCAAAAAACAACAAACAAACAAACAGAATAGCTGGAATAGAATAAACAAAAGGAAGATAGGTAAGAAACAAAGTTGAAAAGATAGCAAGAAGCCAGACTAGGTAGGGTTTGAAAGAACATAGTGAGGATTTATATTTATATAAGAGTAAGTTGAGAAACCAGTAGTGGGTTTAATCTAGGGAGTGGCATAATCTAAATTGCTTTTAAAAGATCACTTTAACTTCTGTGGTGGGAATAGACTACAGTGATGAAACATGAGATGGAAGAGTGAGAAGTACAGGATGAAAGTGAGAAGTGGATAAACTACAATCTTTCTGAAGTCAGTTATAATAAGAGTGCTGGGATGTAGGTCATGTCCATCATGGGTGTGCAGTGGGGGATGGGGTATAGAGGGCAGATAGCAACCATGCCAGTGTCTCCACCTCGAGAGACAATGCAGTCAGACTTTCTAGATGTCTGACCATGTACGATTTGCTTAACTTGGGTGTCAACATCCTCATCTCTCAAGAAGATGAAAGCATCTCTTAGGAACTTCAAAGTGTCACAAGAGACAACATGCTGTCTGACACATAAATGTTCCTTAGCTGCAAGCTATTATTTATCTCTCCTCTCATTTACAGAGAAGCAATCTGAGCTCTGAAGAAAAAGCAGATTTTGTTCAATCACCCAGATAACTACTGGCAGGACCAGGACCAGACTCCTATCCTCTGATTGTCTGAGGCAGGTTGGAAAGGACAGAGAGAACCGTGACGGCAAGGGCTATCAGGAGGGGCTCAGAGCGACTATAGACCTTGCATTGGGCCCTCTTCTCCCTGTCTTTCTCTTTCAGTGTGAAAAATTGGGTCATCGTGAAGTAACTGCACTCTCCTTGTGTCTTTTCACTGGTGACATGGGAAGATGACACATCAGCAAGAAGCCTGTTTGCTCAGAAGCTTCTCACTTGAGCCTTCCCATCCAACTGTTTTTCTGAATACTCTTTCTGTTTATAGCAGACTGCCACTTCTGTCCAGAGTTAGAAGGAGAGTTTTGACATCTTTTTCCATGCCAGGTGGTTGCCTCCTCCCATTGTGTGGGTGTGTGTGTGTGTGTGTGTGTGTGTGTGTGTGTGTGTGTGTGAGGGATGGATGGGGCTCCTCATCACTGAGTTTCCTCACTGGTAGCACTTCTGTCACTGGTGGCAAAAATACATTTCCTGAATCATAGCATGCTAGTCCAAACTGCTCAGTGCACAAACAAGGAAATGGAGGCACAGGGACTCAGTCGAGGTCATGTAGCAAATTGCAGACAGAGCTAGGACTAGAGCTCAAGTCTCTTGACTCCTAACTTTATCACCTCATTCTATTGTGATGGATGACCCAGCCCTCTTTCATCTTCTACAAAGATGAAACTGTAGAGATGCAAGGGGGACTTCAAGAAGTACTGGCGTGGGAGCAGCAGGGTAGGAGAGAAAGGATCTTCATAAAGCCTGAAGAAGGAACTTACTGACTATCCACAGTGAGGGTCAGTCCTACCATTTCTCTCATCCCCTCTTCCAGTTGCCCTCTGTCATTTTGCACTGGTGACACAGAGCCCTGTGTTATGTCATCTCCTACCTTGAGGGATAACCTGCTCATCCTCAGGACCAGGTGCAGATGGATGGCTAAGAGGAGTTAGAGAGCAAGTCAGCAGTAGCTTAGCCAGAGAGAAGAACAAGGGGGCAGGGCTTTCATCTCAAAGTCACCCCCTTCACTGCTTCCTAGCTGATAAGTCACTTGTGCATTTCCAACTTCCAAAGGCTCCTCACATGACAAGCAGGAATAAAAATTCCCAGCCTGCTTAAAGCTAGGGTCTGAGCCAGAGAATATGTGTCCTCCAAGGCCAAGAGCTAAGGACCTTAGTGAACTTATGAAGACAGAAGCAGGAGGGGAGCAGAGGCACATGGGCCAGAGCTGGAGCATTGGCTCAATATCCAACTCTGCACTGGCCTGTCTGGTACCCTTAGTGTCCTTTTGAAAACCATTTAAACTATTGTGCCTCATTTTCATCTGAAAATAGTATCTACCTCGCAGAGGTTTTTTAAAGGCTCAGTGAGGTGAGAATTACAAACCTACTAGCCACAATAACCACAGCTACCGTTATTAATCTTATTTTTTTCTTAGTACTGGAAAACTCTTGGCATCATTCTTCTACATAGGATGAAAAGTAGGGAAGTTCACTCATTCTTTAATGCTCTCTTGAATGTTTCCTCTCTTGTGAGATCTTCTGTTATTCTCAAATTCTGCAAATGAGAAATAGAAGTTTCCCTCTGGAATGAGCAGTTGCTTACAATAAACATATTCTACTGATTCCCCGCACCTGAAGTCCATAACACTTTACCAAGACCTTAAGAATGTAAAGCATACTGTGTGCTTTCTTTCCTGGTGCTCCTTGAAGACGGGGCCCAACCTTCATACCTTGTCCTGGTTCTCATGAGTCAGGGGAGCCAAGTCTATAGAACCTGGAGCCAGACGAATCAGTCTGTACTCTTTCCTAGCTTGATGGTCCTTGCACAAATTACTGTCAAAGTATAACTTTCAAAAATAAGAAAAAAATGACCTTCATACAAATATAGAGTGAGCATACATCAGAGATTTATTATCTCATTAATAAAGGAAGCAGAAGGATGATAAACTCAGTCAAAGAAAAATCTGAGAGCTGGTACATGTAGTCACTGAAAAAAAACCCCACTGAAATGAGAGTCTAAGTTATATACAAAGGTAGTTAATGCCTGACAGGACAACAAAACAATTATTTTGGGGTTATCTTTTCTACTAGTCAGAAATCATTCACTTTCTACCAGACAAAAATCGCTTGTAACTTATTCATCTTTTATAAATTAACATCTTACATGAAAGAATCTGAGTCTAATTAATCTGAAGTCAAATGAAGTACATTCCCCTTAGGAATCAGATAAACCTTGACTGAGCTTGTTAGAAAATGCTCCATTATTGAAAGGAGTGTGGCCCTCTTTTTCTTTAAGTTTTCAGTTTGGGGTAATTTTAAATCATTACTAACCCCTCTAATCCTCAGTGTCTTTATCTGTAAAATGGGGATAACAATACCTATTGTCCCAATGCTAGTTTCATGCTTACATGTGACTTGGTGCATATGACCTCTAGCACACTGTCTGCTGTGTTAAGTGATTAGCCAAATATTAAGGTACAAGGTTTGGAAGGAAAATGAGAGTGTCTACTATGTGTCAGACACTGTTATATTTAATATACATTTATATATACCTCACTTACCCTCAGAAATACCTGTCAGGTGGGTATTAATTTAGTTCCAGTTTATCAGGAGGACACTCAGGTTATCAGGAGTTAAGTGACTTGTTTAAGCTCTTAGACTTAGGGAGCAGAGAGTAGGTCTGTGACTCCAAAGCTCTTTACATAAATGTTGCTGCC
>NW_007260386.1:19041-20974 GCF_000164805.1 Carlito syrichta
TGATTTATTGTAGAGATGAGGTCTCGCCTGCCCAGGCGAGTCTCGAACCCGCGGGCTCAGGCAATCCACTCACCTCAGCCTTCCAAAGGTGCGGGATTACAGGCTGAGCCACGGAGCCCGGTTTTGGGTAATTTTAAATCATTACTAACCCCTGTAATCCTCAGTGTCTTTATCTGTAAAATGGGGATAACAATACCTATTGTTCCAAAGCTAGTTTCATGCTTACATGAGACTTGGTGCATATGACCTCTAGCACACTGTCTGCTATGTTAAGTGATTAGCCAAATATTAAGGCACAAGCTTTGGAAGGAAAATGAAAGTGTGTACTATGTGTCAGACACTATGCTATATTTTATATACATTTATATATACCTCTCTTATCCTCAGAAATACCTGTCAGGTGGGTATTAATTTAGTTCCAGTTTATCAGTAGGACACTCAGGTTATCAGGAGTTAAGTGACTTGTCTAAGCTCTTAGACTTAGGGAGCAGAGAGTAGGTCTGTGATTCCAAAGCTCTTTGCATAAATGTTGCTGCCTCTTTAAAAGAAAAAATAAATAAAGAAAAATCATAAGACAAAGATTTCAACAGCATTTGCATTGAACTTGGATTTGATTTAACAACATTTATTCATTTTCCTGTTATTCATCCAGACTTTGTTCTTTCCTTTTCCTCTCCCCACCCTCCCCCACCCCTGAGCCAAAAAGCTTTTCTCTTTACCATTCACTTAGCACTTCAAAGCAGGAAGGATGTGCCTCTGAGTGAAACATTGTGCTGGCAAAATGACACTCCATTTTCCAGGAGCCCTAACAAAGCCTTTTGATTTGAATGTCAATGCTGTGAGTATGATTAAATGTAAGATTCACTTTTACATTCCCCAGCTGCAAAATAAGTTGTACAGTTCAATTAGTTTACCATGTGGTTGAGGATACAGTCCCTAAAAGTTGCTATGGTGATGCATCTAATGAAACTGGTGTCAGGATTGGGGCTAGGGCCCAGTGAATTTCCAGGTACTGAAACTGAAAAGGTTACAGGTTGGGAGGATGAAGCAATTTACTTGTCTTTAGAGTCCTCTTTCTTTCTGTGATGCTTGGGTCTCCTTCCTGACATGTGAAGGCGTATGTCTTTCATTCATGTAGAAATAATTAGCCTTAGGCAGGGCCTTAGGTTGGGCTCTTTCTCTCTGCCTCAAATCATTTGCTGTTTTGTGACACGAATTTGGGATCTGGAAAAAGTAATCTAGAAACAATGTTAAGATCTTATCATTTATGATTGTGTACCTTGAAAACCCAAGAGAATCTGTCAAAAGCCTCCTTACATTGATAAAGGCCTTTGGCAAAGTCTCAGGATACAAAATAAATGTACAAAAGACAATCGCATTTCTCTACACCAATAATAAACAAACAGAAACCCAAATAAAAAAAAACAATTCCATTCACAATAGCCACAAAAAAATGAAATACCTTGGCATCTTCCTAACCAGAGACGTGAAAGTCCTTTACAATGAAAATTACAAAACACTTCTCAAAGAAATCAAAGCTGACACGAACAAGTGGAAAAATATCCCATGCTCATGGATCGGAAGAATCAACATTGTGAAGATGTCCATCTTACCTAAGGCAATCTACAAATTCAATGCAATACCCATTAAATTACCAACAACATTCTTCTCAGACCTAGAAAAAACAACACAGAAATTCATATGGAAACATAAACGACCAAGAATAGCCAGAACAATCCTCAGCAAAAAAAAAAAAAAAAAAGCAGGTGGTATCACAATACCAGACTTCAAACTTTACTATAAAGCTACAATAATCAAAACAGCTTGGTATTGGTACAGGAACAGGCATATAGATCAATGGAACAGAATTGAGATTCCAGAAGCAAAACCTCAATTTCTCAACCAACTCATCTTCGACAAAGCCCCCATCACT
>NW_007260386.1:21878-57726 GCF_000164805.1 Carlito syrichta
GGAATATACCCAGTGAAGAACTCAAATCACTCTATAAAAAAGATACCTGCACATGTATGTTTATCACAGTGTTGTTCACAATAGCAAGAACCTGGAAACAACCATGCTGCCCATCAAAAGAGGATTGGATTAAAAAAATGTGGTACATATACACGATGGAATACTATGCAGCCATAAAAAAGAACAAAATCATGAATTTCGCAGCAACCTGGATGGAACTAGAGTCTATAATACTGAGTGACCTCTCACAGAAACAAAGATCCGAGTATCACATGTTCTCACTCATTTAATGGACCTTGAACATCCAATGTAATACTATGAGAAAATGACTGGTGGTACTGGGAAACTATGGGGGGAGAGGGGGATGGGATTAACAGTAGCAAATATCTGTCTGGGGATGGGAAAACACCTCTTATCAACAGGGCGCCTGAATGAAACGTAATTGTACACCTAACCCCTAACTGTACCCCACAAAACCATAATAAAAAATATTGATTAATAAAGAAAAAATCTTATCATTTATCTATAATGGCTTTGGGCCCCCATTCTCTCTTTTAAGTGCCTCTTGCTCCTTCCAAGCAAGATCTCCTTCAGTCTTTCTCAATGTTCTATTGGATAGCATGGCCCTCTTGGCCCTGAAGGGATTTGAGCAGACACTTGAATGAAGTCTTCAGGAGCAAGACTTCTGAACAGCTGTAGGAAAATATATTTCTCCTATTTGTTTCCTTCAGGACAGGTTAGGGAAAGTGTCACAATGTATTTTATTTTCTATTTTCTGTCCTTTTCACTGAGCTCTAAGTCCATGATAGCAGAGACCCTAGGCTGTACTTATCTAGTTTATGTAATTCCTTTCCCGTACTCAGTTTAGAGCTTAGTACTAGTGGGAAGTAATGACTACATCTGAATATGAATCCTGACCCTTGCTGGGTCTTTGGAAGGACAGGATTTTTGCTAGAGGCTAATTTCCTTTGTAAACTGGGTGTGACCATGCTCTTGTGCTTACCTCTAGGGTTGTGGCAGGAAAATGTTAGTCATGGAATTCTAGGTTTTTAAATGACACAATGCTAGAGAAATAAAAGGGCTTTTTGGTGGTGATGGATAAAACCATTTGGATGTGTGGGATAAGAGTAATTGCAGCATCAAACAGGCTCCTTTCTCACACGAGAACTGTCTTGAAGACTTGAGTAGCAAGAGGTTATCAATATCCTCATTAAAACAGCCTCAGAGAGTCACAGTAGTAAGTTGTCTTCTTAATCTCTTTTGCAGGAGCATTGTAAAAATTCATTAAAGTTGGTAGGATGATTTGATAACATTGAAGAATAGGTATGACAAGAGTGTAAACTCATAAAACATAAATTGAATTGTTTTTGAATGATTTAAGCAGGCAGTGGGGTGAAGACAATTTCAAGAGGTGCTTTGCAATGCCTGGTGGCGAAAGAATGCTGCATTTGACAGTTGTCCCTCCTTTTTTATTTTTATTTTTTCCAGAAGAGTTCAGTGTCCACAGACAGATAGAAAACAATAGTCAGGGACACTAGATTCTGGTCTGGTCTGACAAAGTACTAAATGAAGAACGTCAGGCAAAGCACCTTCTAAGATATCCGTTTCCTTCTTGGAAACGTGAACACACTTTGAAATCTATTGCACAAAACCAGATTTACAAGCTATCAACTAGAATGACATAGTAAAAATAAAGGGGGTTCTTTTGTCCAATAAAATAGACATTGAGTTTAAAATTTAAACAAGCTTGCCTTAGGACCACTTTTCCGAAAGCTTTTAATACGTTTCTGTCAATCTTGTGGGAGAAGGAGAGATGGAAGGCAGATGTATTGTATTTCTTTAAATTATTTTACTATGAATTTGTTTCCGTCCAGATAACATCTTAGCGAGTAGTACTCTCTGACTATTTTGTGAAATACTGGACCCAAAATGATGTCTTGGGTGACTCTCCACTCAGAGCAACACTGTAATATACTACCCTAATTTCACCGAGACATCATTTTTTAAATGTATTAGAGAAAGTGTTAAAAACAGCAAGCAAGCAAAGAAACAAGGAATTCAAAATCTGTAGTTTTGAATTCTGCCCTTTAGACATCTCCTTTTGAATGTACTGAAAGTGTTGAAAATCAGCCTGTTCAGTCAAACTTAAACTCCTCTCTTTCTGCATCAAGCCAGCCCCAGACCCTTCCAGTACTCACTCTCTCAGAAGGTGGCACCATCAGAAACAGAGGGGCCATCAGTAACAGCTCCTTATCATTTGCCCCATCTTCAACTCCTCTTTTGTTCTATTTACCTCCTATATTCCTCTCTACAACCAATTACTTGCCTATATCTCATACAAGAGGAGTGCCAACAGGCAAGTCTGGTTTTTCTGTGTTTTTTTAATGACCTTTAATGAGCATCTCATTAAAGCTTGCAGGTGAATACTTATCCCCAGTGATCAGATAAGAAAATTGAGGTTGGGCATGGTGGCTCAAGCCTGTAGTCCCAGCACTTTGGGAGACCCAGTTAAGGAGATTGCCTGAGGCAACAGGTTCGAGAATAGCCTGGGCAACTTGCTGAGACCTCATCTCTACAATGAATTTAAAAAAAAAATTAGCCGGGTGTGGTAGTTCCGGCTACTTGAAAGGCTGAGGCAGACGGACCTCCTGAGCCCAGCAGGTCGTCGCTGGGGTGGCCGTGAATGTGCCACTGCACTCTAGCCAGGGCGATGGAGTGAGACTTCTACTCAAAAAAAAGAAAAGAAAAGAAAAAAGAAAATTGAGGCTTGGCGCTTAGGGAACTTGCCCAATGTCATGTATGCAGTCTTCTAGCAGTTAGGCTAAGATACAGAGATAAAGCACCCTTTTGAGTATATCATTGCTCCTTCCTTGAGAATAACTCAAGTCCAAGTTTCCCCAATGTTCAAATGTGATTTTTTTAAAAGTCCTGCCTTTCCTACGTTATAGTATTGATATAAGTATAAAATTCAGGACAGAAATGGATAGTATTTTAGAAATGTAAAAATTGCTGTATAAATGCGAGTTCTTATTATTCTACCAGGCTGCAGAAATCAAACAGGCTAGAGAATGCATCTCAATTGGAATAATCTCTGTGATAATGGCTTTGGCCAATCTTTGGAAAGAAGGTACTCTCTGAGAGCTCTGTTCATCCCTTCAAACAATAACTCTTAGAAAATTCACGAAAAGTAGGCAACATTAAACCATTTGAACTGCACTTGTAATTTTCCAGATGGGTCAATCTAGAAACCAAAACCCAATTTAAGGGCTTTATTATTGTTAGAAGCATCCAGTTCATCCCCCTCATTTTCAGATGTGGAAACTGAGACTTTAAGCAACAGTCAAGGTCAAAACCATTAGGCAAGTCACAATTCTGTATCTTTTCTTCTTTCTTCTCTTCCTTTAAATCCCAACCTAGGCTGTTCTTCAGCAGGCTATCCTTCCCGCCCCCCACCTACATAGTCTCTAAATTCCTAAAACTGAGACTAAAGTTCTCCTTTGTCAATTAAGAAGCCTCTGGCAGCCTAAAAGGATTAGGGCCCACGGGCATTTGCCTTGGGGAGAAGGAAGGCTCTGTTCAGGTTGGTAGACAGAGCCATAGACTCTGTAGGTTCTCTGGGCAAAAGTTTGTATGTTTCCAAGGGCCTGTAAACTGGGTGACTGGGTAGTAAAGTGAGGTCTTAGGGTAAAAAGAAAACACCTCCTCCACCCAGGATGAGAGCACCTCCTCCACCCAGGATGCCCACTGACCTTCTCTAATGCTCAAGACACAGTCATCCTTCCATGTGAAGACCAAATGTTGTCTGAAGGTTCTATTTCTCCTCCCCAATATTTATAATTTTGTCCCCTCATTAAGCAATACTGCCCTCCACAAGAGATAAACAATATGTAAGTTTGTAAAATGGACCATGAAAATTGCTCATCAGAGTCCCAATCCTACCTCACACCCTCACAACTCACCTTTTCTTCAGGTGAAGCAGTTCAGTGTGCATACTTCTAGGCTCTCTAGCACCTTTATTGGCAAGGGAGGGAGGTGTACAACCCAAATTCCTGGAAGGGCCAAGCAGTACTATAAAATACTAAGCAGATGGTATTCACGAGTACACACCCTGTCTGTGGGGGGCAGCCACAACCCTGTTCCCCGGGATGGCTACTTCCTGGGAATGTGGACTGCCAGGATTGCCAAATACTTCAATTTCATAAGCCTAGCCCCAAATCCAGACTTTTTGATAAAAGCTTCTGACTTTAAGATGTTAGCAATGACTTCTAAAATTTTAGAAATGCTGCTATACTATACAAGATATTTGTAAGCCAGATGTAGCCCACAGGTTTATAACTTCTGGTTTATGAACACATGTACATGAATCGAGGCATACTTTGATGCTTGTTCTGTGGTTTGATTGTTTTCTCCAACTCCGGACTGTTGGTAGGGATCTTTCTATGTCAGGTCATATAGATCACATCATACATTTTAATGGAAACATAGTGTTCTTTTATATGGATCCATTCTGGTTTGCCTTCTATTTATCCTATAAAAGCATGCAAGTTGATATTTTTTCAATATCATAAGGGGTTTTAGCAAGACTCCTTTTATACATGCATCCTGAAATGTGTATGTGTGAAGGCTCTTTAGGGTGGATTACTAATTACTTTCTATCCTGACACTTGCCGTCCTGTCTCACTTCCCCCAATGGATGTAGACATCAGGAACCACATCTTATTCCTTTGTGTTCTCTTCTCCATACTTAATCAAGTATACAATCCCTGAATAAATAACTACATTAATGAACTAATACAATAAGTCATGAAAATGTAACTCATAAAACCTGATTTTTACTTCTGGTTTTCTGAGTGATTTTAGGTAAATTGCATTTCTTGTCTGAGACTCTATTTCTCCATCTGTAAATTTGACCTCATTCATTAACTCAACAAATTTCTATTTCAATTTTTAGAAATGTTTAATTATTATCTCTTTCATTGATGCACAATAGATGTACATCTTTTGGGGGGGTGCGTGTGATATCTTGATACACTTATGTAATGTGTAAAGATAGAAGTAGGGTAATTGAGATATATAGTCACATTTCATATATTCTGTGTGCTGGACATTGTAGCAAGTGTGAGGGATGCAGCAGAGATATGGAACTTGTCCTGAACCACAGGGGTCCCCAGCCCCCAGGCATGTGACCTACCTGTCAGGAACTGGGTGGCACAACAAGAAGTGAGCAGTGGGGAAAAAAGCTAAGTTTCGCCTGTATTTACAGTCATTTCCCATAGCTTGCATTACCGTCTGAGCTCCATTTTCTGTCAGATCAATGGTGGCATTAGATTTTCATAGGTGCGTGAACCCTATTGTGAACTACCCCTGCAAGGGATCTAGGTTGGACTCTCCTTATGAGAATCTAATGCCTGATGGTCTGAGGTGGAGCTGAGGGGGTGATCCTGGCTCTGGGGAGCAGCTGCAAATACCGATTAACTTTAGCAATGAGGTTTGACTGCATAGAGACCATAATAGATCAATTACTTGCAGATTCATATCCAAATAATATTTCATGATAACAATAATTTCATATTGCAATGCAATAATAATAGACATAAAGTGCACAATAATTGTAAGGAGTTTGAACCTTCCTGAAACCATTACCCTCCCTTTCCCCCCAGTCTGTGAAAAAAATTACCTTCCACAGAAACCAGTCCCTGATGCCAAAATAGTCGAAGACCGCTGTTGTACCAGGTCTGCTGTGAGTTCTCTTTCTGCTCTCATCTTCTTTGATGCTATGGGATCCTGCCAAGCCTATTAATGCCAGGCCCTCAGCAGATTTGAAAATGGAAAAAGTGTCACACTTTCCCAAGAGAAGGCACTAAGAGCTCTCCACTGAACATGTATACCGTGGGGATTATTAAATGCTATGTACTGATAACTGCTGTGGGCAAAATATTCACAAGCAGGTTTCACTGTCGAAACGTGTCATGCTTTGGATAATTTCCTCTGTCCTATGAAAACTCATTATGAACTCTTTTCAAGAGCATGGCTTCCACTAGTTAAATGATGGTAATTGAAAGGCATCTTCTCTTTTTTTCTGTCAGCTGGGGAAGGTAGGGTGTCCCAGCTTTGCTAAACCTTATTCCCAGGGGTCAGAACAGAGTAAAAATAGGAAAAGTGAAAACAAGTAGGACTTCATACAACAGGGAATAAGGCAATAAACTCATTAACTGTCAAAGAAGGGCACAGGGGAGTCAGCATCTTGGAGTAGAAATAAAATAATGTTGAAAAGAGAAGCAGTCCAGTATGATAGTTTAACTCTCTGGTTTTAGACCCATGCAGTCATGGGCTTAATTTTTGCTCTAACAATTAAAAATTACTAGTTGTACAAATTTTATCCAATCAGATGTCCCATTTTCTTTATGTATAAATACTGATAATTCTACCTAATTGATTGGACTATTGGCTACATTAGATGACTATATATGAATATATATATTACATATAGTTTAGCCTAATCCTATAATACATATTGTTTAGCCTAGTCTTGATAACTAATCATCAGTTCATTTTTATTATTATTATGGAAGATGCAAATGATCTGTTGTCTAATTTTATTTCTGATGTGACTAGCTTTATGACCTTAGAAAAGACATTTTCTTTCTTGGGACTTCTGTTTTATTATTTGTAAAAAGGGAAGCAAAAATCTTCCATAGCTACTTCTCAGCGCTATAGTGAGACTCCAAGAAAAGAGGTAGCTGACTGTGAATGCATTTTATAGCCTCAAATATGAGTTGGCAATTAATCCAATGACTCTAGTTACACATTAAGGATAGTTATGAATTGGAATATTTTTCTAACATATGAGGATGATGTCATCCTACAGTTTCATCAGGGAATGGAAATGTAACAAGGGAACAGAGCACACAACAACTTAATTTGATCCGGTCTCTGGTCCATTTCTTCAAATATCTGAGTACCTATTCAAGTGCTAAAAAATACAACAGTGAACAGTAAGGACTAAGGCTTTGCTGTCCTGGAGTTTAGAGTTTAGGGTATGGGTACTAATTACATTGTCACACAATAATAGAAACTGAAATAAATGGTAAGCCAAACAAAAACAAAACAAAAAAAGCAGAAGATACTTAATTTTGATGGAGAATTCTGGGTGTGTCGAGTATTATGGAGTTAAAATGAGGTAAAGCTTGCATATATGTTGTTATTAACCCATTACCCACACAGCCACTACCCACCACTTTCTTCTAATGCTAATTTTTTTATACAAGAAGTTTCCAGTTACGAGATGATATATGGAAAAGAGCTCTGATTTTGCAGTTAGTTCATATGTCATTTATTGAGCCTTTATTATGTGCCAAGAAGTATTCTAAGCACTTGACAAGTATTAATACTCTCAAAAATTCTACTTTTTAGTCTCCATTTTGTGGATAAGAAAATAGAGGTGCAGGTGATACAATTTTTTGTTTTTGTTTTTGAGTTGGTGTCTCACCCTGTCGCCTGGGCTGGAGTGCAGGGGTATGCTCACGCCCATCGCAGCCTTGACCTGCTGAGCTCAGGTGATACTTTTGCCTCGGTTTTCCAAGTAGTTGGAACTACAGGTGCACACCACCATGCCTGGCTAATTTTTGATTTATTGTAGAGATGAGGTCTCGCCATGTTGCCCAGACTGGTCTTGGACCCATGGGCTCAGGCAATCCTTTTGCTTCTGCCTCCCAAAGTGCTGGGATTACAGGCATGAGCCATCACACCTGGCAGATACAAGTTTAAGTCATAATTTACCTCTTAGGGAGAATAAACCTTGGACAGTAACTCAGAGCCTCTGTGCTTTGTATGAGAAAAGCATCCCTCCCTCCTTCCTTCTTTTTTCTCTCTTTCTGTTCTCGGCCAGCATCTTAGAGTTGGCATAAAGATCACCTAGGATAATAAAGGTGCTAGTGTATACTGAATATTTAGAAAGTGGGCATATAAGGGGTTATTATTTGGGTGTCCAGGACATAGTATCACAGGTCACGTTGGATGCAGCAAAAATGTATGTACATCAGCACCACTCCATTAACATCTGCAGCAATATATTTTGTTCATACCTGTGATTTGTCGGCTCCTTTTCTCCCTTATTACTAAATATTTGTGCCATGGTATTCCTAGATCTAATTCACACTCTTTTCCAGGACATTGGAAACTGTATCGATAACTTGGGAGGGTACTTAACATTATTAATTTTGTGTGTAGATGTGACTTTTTAGGGAATGTCTTATGTTACTGCACACCTGATGATTTAATTCCTTCTAAATATATATAATTTTGCCCCTTATGATAGGGCAACATACAGGATAATGAGCATCCATAGTTACTGTGTGTGAAACCCCTAGGCTAGGGGCTGTAATAGTCCCTCCCCTGATGACTGCAGAACTAAGTCCATACCTCCTTAGAAATGGAGCAGAATCAAAATTGATAACATCACCGGTAACATAATTCATGCCATCACCAGTAATTTTTCAGACACCCTTCTTCCAACATGGCATGAATATCAGACAGTTCCCAAATCCTCCCAGCCTCTACCATGGGGTGGTGTGGCAAATGCTATAGGTTCCCAAATTCAAATCCATTTACTTAGTTAGTTAGTTCTCTCTCTCTCTCTCTCTCTCTCTCTCTCTCCTCCCTCCCTCCTTCCTTCTTTTTCTCTCTTTCTTTTCTCAGTCTCCCTCCCTCCCTTTCTTCTTTCCTTCCTTTCTTTCCTTCCCTCTTACTTTTTCTTTTTTTTGGGGGGATAGTCTCCCTTTGTTGCTCATGTTGGAGTGTAGTGGCATGGTGATCATAGCTCACTGCAGCCTTGAATTCCTGGGCTCAAGCAACCCTCTTTCCTTATCCTCCCAAGTAGCTGGGACTATGGGCATATGTCACCATGACCAACTATTTTTCTTTTTTCTTCTTGGTAGAGATAGAGCCTTTCTATGTTGCCAAGACTGGTCTCAAACTCCTGGCCTCAAGCAATGCTCCCACCTTGTCCTCCCAAATGCTGGAATTACAAGCGTGGGCCACCATACCTGGTCTCCAATTTTGAAGTTTCTGAGAGAGCAAACATGTCTTTTCCTGGGTCACACTACTAGTCACTGAGGATCTTCTAATAGATCAGGTGGTATGGCAGAATAACATCCATATCCTGATTCGCAGAACCTGATAAAACAAAACCTTAGATGGCAAAAGGGACTTTGCAGATGTGATTAATTAAGGATCTTGAGATGGAGAGATCGACTATCCTGAATTATTTGAGAGAGGTAGGAGGGTCAGGATAAGAGAAGATGTGACAATGTAAGAAGAAGTTGGAGTGATGCAGCCTTGAGCCAAGAGATGCAGGCGGCCTCTAGATGCTGGAAAAGGAAGGGACATATTCTCCCCTGGAGTACCCTGAAGGAATCTAGGTTTGCCAACATCTTGTTTTGAGCCCCATAAAACTCACTTCAGACTTCTGACCTCCAGAAGTATAGCATAATAAATGAGTGGTGGTGTTCTAAGTCACAAAACTGGGGTAATGAGTTACAGCAACGATAGGAAACACATGCAGGTGGTCTGCAGTTGCAATCTGAATCTGAGAGGGTTAGCATGTGAGTGCAGGAAAAACAACTCAGTTATTCAGAGAGGTAGAAAAACAGGACTTAACTTGAACAGGATTTACAGACTGTAATGCTGCCCTCCCTGGGCAGGAAAGATCCAACAAGATGTCTACATAAATAGTGTGATTTGAGTTTCTGCCAAATTATACTCTGCAAGCTGGTTGCGATCTGCCAATCAGTTATTCTCTTGGTGCTCTCACTGCTGAGATCAGCAGGTTTCCCTCATACATGGCAGAATTTTATAAGCTCTAGATTTCTCATCAAGACTTTTCCTTGGGTTTCCAGCAGTTGCAACATTCTATACGGGCAAGAATCTGACTAAATCAAATTTGGGAAGAGGATTGGAATCTTTTATAATCTTCTTAATTTTCTTCTTCCTAAAGAGTTCAGGTTTTTGTTGTTTTTAATTTACAGAAGGCATTTTAAATAAAAGTTTTAAACAACACAAATACATGAAATAAAACATGAAATGACTTTCACTCTCCCTCATGTGTGAAAATTCTGTTTTTATATATTTCATATTATTCTCTGGCACATATACATCTTTTCATTAAAACTAGTTATATTCAATCCCTAAGGTGGATGTACCCTAACGTAATTAGTTCTCTATGAAGTACTTGCAATTTGCTTCTGATTTTTCATTATCACATACAGTTAGCAATGAATCACCTTATAAACATCTCATAAACCTACAAGAGTACTTCAGTAGAACAGAGCCCTACAAGTGGGAATTCTCAGTCAAAGGGTTTTATGTTTTAGATGATAGATTTTGCTAAAGGCTTTCCTGATTTACACCCCCATTAACAGTACATAAAATCACTATTTCTCTGTACCCTAAAGATTATACTCTGGTTATGATCCATCTTTTTGATATTTGCCAACTTGATGTATGAAAAATGCACTCTGACTGTTGTTCTTATTTGCATTCTCCTGGATAATAATGAGCTAAAGCACCTCCATATATGTTCATTGACCATTTATTTTTCTTCCCGTGTGAATGGGATCCATTTTGAGTGGAACTGACAACAAAAAAGTGGTGGCAATGAATTGTCAGGCAATGTCTGAATTGCAAATCAAGGCTGAAGCCCAAGGCTTAGACCCCAGCACTTTCCTGTGGAGTTTGTACCAAAGCTAAGAGGAGCACGCATACTTTAGAAAATGCTGGGTCTATTTAAAACCTTCCAGGAGGCATCCTTGTTCTTCTACCACTCTATCACTTTGTAACCTTTGGAATATGCCTTCTCGTCTCTCACTCTCAGTTTCCTTCTTTAAATAATGAAAAGCCTGGAAAAGTGACAGATACAGATTTTTTCCCCCTCTCAAATGTTAAGGGTCTGAAAAACATTCATGGAATGAGCACCAATCTCCTCCAAGAACCAACCTTTGGAAAAATTATCAAGTCAGACGCACTGGATTTTCATAAGCCTCTGAGGAAAACCTAGACAGAGGGAGAAAAATATTCTAGGCAGAGCAGCCCCGTGGAGAATGGGATGTGGCATGTATAGAGGACAAGACTATGGTAGATATATGAGCTGTCAAGACTAATATGGAGCAAGGCTGGAGGGGACAGTCAGGACCAAACCACACAGACTTTTTAGACCATGTTCCAGATTGTATTCTATTCCCCCCAAACAAATGAGAATCACTGGGTAAGTGGGAGATTTTAAACAGGGGGAATGATTGATTTAATTTGCCTTGCAAAAATATCACTCTGACTGCAGCACTGAGAATGGATTGGTCGGTGACCCATGAAGATGCAGTTAGGAGGATATTTTCAACCAGACAAGAAAGGTTTATTGCATGGACCAGGGAGGCAGTGTTGGAAATGGAGAGGACTAGATTGCAAAGATTTTTGCCCTTAATTTATTAAACTGACTGGGGAGACAGACACAAATGAAAAGAGAGTATAAGTTGCCCACACTCCTAAGCAAACATTTCTGATAAATATTTTTCCCCCAATGACAAGGACTGCCATGTTTCTATCAACTGATCCAGAATAGGGGCACAGTGAATATTCATCATGGAAATGATATGGCTGAAAGATAGGTTCACAACAGCAAGAGATCACTGCTCCTCTGTGAGGCTTTATGGGGGAAATCTGACTGAAGCTGGTCTTGGAGGGGCAATAAGAGCACGGTCATCAACTCACCTGATCCTCTTCCACCTAGTCTAGCCCTGATGGGTGACCACTATTGGCCTCACTTCAGTTTTTCAGAATGAAACTCAGAAAGGCTAAATGACATTTAAAATTGAACAAGAAATATGTGACATAATTATTATTTGAATTCAGGTCTAACTGCAAAGCCCTCATCTCAAAATGTTGCATGATCTGACTTAAGTGTCAAGTTCAAAGGAATGTAGGATGAAAGAGTGGCTTTAGATTGAATGAAGTTAGGCTAAATATCTGTGTATCTGTTGTGTGCGTCACACTTTCTGTTTTTTGTACAATTATGGTATGAGATACATGTTCCCCACCTGACTACAAGGACTCCCCAGTTGTGTCCTTCCCTGTTGAGGTTGACTACCTAGAGATAGCATAGTATAGTGGCTAAGACAATAACAGAAGTCTAATCTAAGTTTTTCTGTTCCTAGCTCTGTGTTCTCCTTGGGCAATTAATGTTTTTGTGCTTGAGTTTTAACATTTGCAAATTGGGAATATAGCAAAATATCCTTATAAAGTGGTTGTGAGGAACTGAGCATCTGACACAAGGTAGGCATTCAGTAAATGTTAATTATTTTTCTCTTTCTTCAGGCTGCCCCAATGGACATAATTCAAAAAAATATTTATTGAATATCTACTATTTGTCAAACATTTTGTTGGGTATTGGGAACAGAAGAGTATTATGATTATCTTTACAGCATAACAGACTATGCCTAAGATTGATGGCTTAAAATCACAGCATTTTATTGTATCTCATAATTTTGAGGGTCAGGAATTTGTGCAGGGTTTGACTGGGCAATTCTTCTGGTATCCAGTTGGCAGTCAACTATTCTGGAGGGTCCAAGATGGTTTCATTTACATGCCTGTAGTTTTGCTAGGAGTATGTAGGGGGCTGGGCTCAGCTAGGCTTCACTCTGTTCATATAAGAGGTATCATAAAAAGAAGTCTTAGAGCCCTTCACACAGAGAGTCTACAAGGTAAGAGAATATAAGTGTGGGAGGCGGTTGAGCCAGGTTTTAAACCTGAGTTGGATGAATCCAGAAACTACTACTCTTTTTCTCCAATTTAGCTACACTATTTTAAGATTAAGACTGCTATGGAACTATTTTCTGGGCTGTCATATAATCCCCAGGTCTTTATAACTATGAGAGTGTGTCATTGGGGTTAGGAAGCCTGAGTGCTAGACTTGGCGTCAGTAGCTGTCCAGCCATGAGATCCTGGGCAGGCTACTTTCCTTCTCAGCCCTCACTGCTGTCATGTATAAAATAGAGGCATTGGCCAGTAGATTGCCTGAGCTTGGGGGTTTGAGACCAGCTTGGGCAACTTGGCAAGACCTTGTCTTTACAATAAATCAAAAATTAGCCAGGTGTGGTAGTGCACACCTGTAGTTCTGGCTACTTGGAAGGCCACTTGGAAGGCCAGAAGGATCGCTGAAGCCCAGCAGGTTGATACTGGGGTGGCTGTGAATGTGCCACTGCACTCCAGCCTGGGTGATAGAGTGAGACTCTATCATTTAAAAATAAAAATAAAAATAAAAATGAACATAAATAAAATAGAGACATTTTCTCCCATGCCCATTTCTCAGGTTTACTTAGGACTATATTTGTAGCAAGGAGATTACAGGGAATCAAGAGACTCTGTTTCTGGTCCTGACACAACTTACTCACTGTCCTTGGATTCTTTCTCCATTTCCGGAACACAAATGTCCCTACAAGTCTACTCAACTCAGGTTTCAAAGACGATATTGACAAAAACATCATGAATAAGTAAAGTTTGTAAAGCTTAAACAGAGCACTACCGTGGTTAAAATGACATGAGCTGAATTGCGTTGTGTGTCTGTGAGAAGGGTTGATCCACCTTCCCTTGGGATAAGCATCCCATAACTGGCCAAGGACAGGACAGTATCTATGGACCTGGATCAGAACAAAACCAAGTGCCTTATATGGGACTGCACTGTTTGGATAAATCACTTTCTCTTTCTAGGTTTTAGTTTCCTAAAACAGTACAAGACTGCACTGTTGACCTCAGCCTTGCACCATGTTATAATCAGTCAACCCATCAACCACTAAACATTTCCATGCCTGACTTGGCATCACAAATGCCAAACTTTTAAAATCACTTCGCAGTCATTTGGGTAACACATATTTAAGATGAATCAGAGTAGTCCAAGCCTTAAGACTAGAAAATGAGTGATGAAGTGCACTTGAATAAAATATGGTAAAGAAAGAACTTTTTTGTTTATCCACTTCAGTATCCCTAGCATTTAGAATAGGGCCTAGCACATAATAAGCACTTAAATATTTGTGACTGATAAGATGAGTGATTAGTGTTTAATGGAAATATCATTGAGGACTACCCATTAACCATGTGATGGGCCTTTTAAAATTCTTGCTTAATAGGAACAACTGTCCATTGCAAAAAGACACACTTCAAATTATTTTATCTTCTTACTTGGTTATACTTAATTGATCTCTAATTAAAGGAGGTATCCTATAAAGAATTATTTAGATTCTAGGAAAGCCAAGGCCATAAGCCAAGAAGTGTCCATCAGTTGCCCATGACAGACAGCCTACAAATTTGACTGGGTGACCTTGGATCAGTTTCATCTTTTGAATCCTCAGTTGCTACATCTATAAAATTAGAATAAATTTAAAGTTCATTGTAGCTCTAAGAGTCTATGACCTTAAGAAAATTAGCATTTTGCTTACAGTCAGCATGATGTGACAAGGATTAAGATTCCTCTGTTCAAAATTTAAAGCCTGACATAATAATAATGAAAAAGAGATTAACCTTGGGTTGTTAAACTCAACTTTTAGATTTGATTCTTCCATTTGTCTATAAGACCTTAGGCAAGTCATCTTACCTCTCTGGCTTTATTTTTCTCATTTGTCAAATCACCTAACAACATGAAAGGTTTCTGGGGAAATGAAATTAAGTAACAGAATGACTACTGTCTTCCTAGAACAGCTTCTAGCCTGTCTCTGTATGACCCCTTAGAGGTAATTTTGTTGAATCTTCTCATGTTCCTGATGAGGAAACTAAAATCTAGAATGAGAAAGTGATTTATCCAGTGTTAAAAAGTAAGTTCATGAAGATGTGGAGAAGACATTCTAGCTTTTTATTTTTCCATTTATTTGTACAACGAGCACTTTATAATAACAGCTAACATTTGAGGACTTAGAATAGGACAGGTACTATACTAAGAACTTAATGTGAACTAATGTGTAATTCTCAACATGACTCATTGAGGTGGGTCCCATTATTCTTGTTTCCTAGGAGAAAAAATCGAGGTTCATAGAAGCTAAATGGCTTTCGCAAATGTACACAGAGACAGGAGTTAAACACAGTGAGTTTACAGTCTTAAGTCTTAACCACTAACCTGTTTGAGTCTCTAACACCACGTTAGGTGCTAGAGATTCACATTAAGAAATAATTTGAAAGATTTCACAAACTGTTTATCTTACAATCTGTGGGATTGTGGGGCAGAAAGCAAGAGAAGGGAGTAAAAGCCTATATCATGAAGCCTTTCAAGGAATTCTGTCTAGACTGTGACTTAAAAATGGGGTAAGAGAATGGGAATAGGAGAAAGGAATGCTCCAGGCAGAAGGAACAGCATGTGTGAAGGTGTGGAGAGAAGAAATAGTGTAGATCATCTGAGAAAGTGCTGGAAGTATGGTCAGGATGAGAGAAATGGGAGGCTGGAGAACAGTAGGGGCTGCAAGGAGGTTGGTCTTGGGATCCCTCGTTTGAAGCTTAGACATCATCAAAGGAAGTAAGGGGATATAGGAGGGTTGAATACAGAGTAGTGGCACAACATGACTCGTGATTTGGAATGATCTCTGTGACCGCAACAAAGAGAGTGAAAGACTCATGACAGACCACAGGCTGGGAGAGGGGTTAAGGATGGTTGCAATGACAGTGGCCCTTTTTCCAATTCCCTAGAACACAAAGGGGCTTTGAGAACACAAGTCCCAGGTGTGACCTTAGTATGCACCAACTTCTGTCTGAAAATCTGTTGCCCTGACCTCACAAAGGCCTCAGTGATGATAAATCCATACCCCATGATTTCACCAGTATGTTCTGGGACTGAACTAGCGTCTCTCTTATTTCTGTTGCTCCCTGTCTGCCCCCAGATGTGAGATCTGCCTGAGCCTGTGCAATGATTTGTTGAGAAGCCATTGGCAAGCTCGTGGGGGGGGGGTGTCTTTACCTCACGCTATGTCCCCTGTGTTGTAGATAAGAGGAAATTTCAGGATGAGCCGTTTTGGAAGCTGACAGATAGGACAACAGACCCTGTTTGGAGGCATTTAAACTTATTTCACAGTTAATACAGCATCTGGGGCACATTTTCCTACTTTTATGCCAATTTTTATGTGTTTCTGCCACACAGTCGGAAGCCAGGATCATAAAAAAGAAGGAAAACGGTACAAAAAATAAAAGTAAATAAGCACATTCTGCTTTAACACTCCCAGGAGCACGGAGTCCAGCAAGTTTATGAGTTCGAGAAAAAGAAGAAGAAGAAGAAGAAGAAAAAAACTATGCCATTGTATATAAAGGAAAGGAAATACTACTTATTTGTCTTAGAGAATATCAAAGAAAGACATAGAGGAGGCTGTGACTGGGGAGTACACAGAGCAGTGTTTGGTCTAGAATCCATCTCTGATTCTTCAAGGGACTTGCTGTCAAACAAACCTCTGGTCTGGATCTGCTTTTCACTTATCAAATACAAAATTTGTACTAAACGTTTTTCAAGAGTCACTAGTTCTAGTTACACTTATTATTCTTTACACTGTGCTGGCCACAGGGCATCCAGGCAGGTATACAAGATCCAACTTCTGATCGCAGGGAATCAAAGAAGCATATTGTAAAAACAAGACTAACTTTATCTTATCACCTTTAGTGTGGGGATTTCTCTAACTGCATTGCTGTGAAAAAAACTGAAACTTTTCTTAAAAATTGAATAATGTGGTTTTACTTCTAATTTGTAAGAAGAAAATAAATTAATGGATCATATTTTTGCATTGAAAACTCTGAGAATCTATGAGCTCTATGCATCCGTTTTTACTATATAAACTAATTAAAATGTAATTTGACTTAGCAGGTGAAATATGGCTATTTTTGTTTAATGTAATGTGAACTTTCCATAAATAGCTCACACTTTTAGGCAGGCAAAAGCTCAGGGGTTAAAACCCTATGCTTGGATGTTCTATTTGAACTTGGATTTAGGTTCTGACACTCTAGCTGTGAACCTTTAAGAAAAGTTATTCTCAGAAAAATATTTCCTTAACTAGAAAATGGGGGTGATCATAGTACCAACCTCACATATTTATTGTGGGGATCAAATTCTATAAGGACATAAAGCATTTATCACAGGGTTTAGTAAAATAAATACAACATAAATATTAGGTAGTGATATGCAAAGCATAAAAAAATAAGTCAATGAGGTTGAACTGGGCCTTGGAGGAGGAAGAGCTAAACAAATACAAATGAGTAAATAAAAATTTCATTTGGCAGTTACAGTAGAGTGATAGCAAAATGAGCCCTAATTACCTATCACTTCTCTGTAATTCAACTTTATAGTTGTTTTTTTTTTTCCTGTGAAGAAATGTGTCTGTGTCCCCACCTGTTGAATGTAATTGGCTGTGTGATTTGCTTTGGCAAATAAAATGTGGCAGAAATAATGTTGTGACAGTTTTGTGCCTGAACACAGCTCTGCACACTCTTTTGGAACCCTGCCTGCACTATGAAAGCACATCTAGGCTGGCCAGTAGGAGAGCAGGGGTCATATATGCCACAAAGATGAGTCAGCCATGTTGTTCATGCTAAGGTCTCTGCTTTTGAAAGGCCCAGCTCATACCACTTTACTGACTTTAGCTGACCTCAGATACACGAGTGAGCCCTGCCACCTCAGATCTGCACAACCACCCAGGAAGCTCATAAACTCTCAGCTATAGGAAATGGTTGCTGTGTTAAGCCACATGGTAAGATGTTAGTTACACAGCAATAACGAATGGATACTGTGCCAATGGCAGTGGTGATGACAGAGAAAGAGAAATGGAAAAATGATTTCAACTGTGGGAGAAGGTTAAGATGAATTAAGTGGTGTCACACATCTATGAGCTGGAGAATATTAGGTTTTGTAGCAAAAATAAAGATAAGATATAGAGTATATTAAAGCTCACATAAAACGAAATAGAGTCATTTGTTATAATTTGTATAAAAGCAAAAAAAAAATCTAAATGAAAGCAATATACATTAGAGTGTAAGAAAAGGATAAATGATGTTTATAACAAATAATATTAAAGATGAATACCCTTAGTATGTAGAGTTTTAAGATACCTACCAAGAAAAATGAACACTAAAAATACCCTTAAAGACAATAGAAAATGTTTCCCTTACCTTAGTGCTGTTGATCATCTTGCTACCAGTCTTCTTCGTTCACCTAGCACTTTTTATTCAATATTTTAATCTCAATCACTTCTTCAGGGAAGTCTTTCTTGAGTATCCTGAATACAACAGGTTTCCATGTTATATGCTACCAAAGCAATCTGCTCTTCTCATTCCACTCATCATTATTTGTTCGATATCTGTTATCTCCACAGGATTGTAAATTCCATAAAGCATGAGTTGAAACTGTTTTGTTTACCAATATAATTCTGGAATCTGGCAAAATACCTGACATAGGGTACACGTTCCATAAGTATCTGAAAATAAATGACTCTGAGCGAGGGCCATGGCATAAAATGACTTAACAAACCCAAATACAAACAAAGCAAAATCATAATTACAAAAAAACCAATGCCCATTATTAGCAGTTCAATCTAACCACGCATGTAATCAAGAAATGCACATGAAAACAAAATATTTCATGCGGCTGAAAATAAAGGCTAAAAATAATAAGACTCAATGCTAGTGAAGATGTGGTAAGCAAGTAGCAATAAGATGACTATCAATTGATGCAATTGTTACAGAAAGACACTTAACAAAGTATTAATTCAAATATTCACATCCGTTAGCAATTTGATTTCTATAGAAAAAAATGTGGACTAAGTTTTAAGAACAAAGATGGTTATTGATCCTAATTTTAACAGAAAGTATGTCTACGATCCGTAATATTATTGTATAGTTCCAAATTTGAGAATGTGGGCTCTAGAGTAAAATATGAATTCTAACTAATCCTGGGTCCATCACTTAATAGCGTCACGGCCACAACTTAATAACTCAACCTCACTGACAGTGGCTTCATGTGTGAAGGTGACAGTGCATTAATCAATATATGTCTGGGTTTTAGAAATTAGTCATTTCATTTTCAACTTACACACTCATTGCTCTTTGAGGAGGCAGTAGCTCTCATTGACATTTCAAATTTCCTGTTTGCTTTTCTCTATCGTTTGTGGCCCTAAGCAGCTGAAGAAGGCTGTTCTGTCCTGTGTAGGAATGTGTTTAATTTGTTAAGCCATTTTATAACTACCATAATAAGTAAGGAAAGAGACTATTCTCTCTCTCTCTCTCTCTCTCTCTCTCTCTCTGTGTGTGTGTATTGTTTTTTGCTGCTATAGTTTCCTTTGTTCTGAGCTACTTTTGTTCTTATAAGCAAGAGTCTAAGTTTAAACACAAAGTATCCCCTCTCTGCAAAGAAAACAAGAGAGAGGAAGGGAGGGAGAAAGAAGGGGAAGAAAGGGAGAAAAAGGGAAGGGAGTGGAGGGGAGAGGGGAGAGGAGACAGAGAGCCGCGCAGAGAAAACAAGCTAATGGCTGAGGTGGTATAATGACAACTGGTAGGTTTAATGGGCAGTGTGGCATGTCTAAGTTTTTGACAAAAGGCTAAGCCACTAAAAATAGACAAGAAATGAAATGTTTTGGATATTGGAGTTATAAAGCTAGCATAGTACCTCCATATTTAAAAAAACTTACTGGAGTCCAGTTTTGTATAGAAATGAACTTGAAGTTAGAAATTACAATATCTGGCTATCATTATTTCAACATTTCCAAATATTTGTGACATTGTTTGTATGTTTTTCCAGGAAAGAGTATAGGAATAAAGCATTATGAAATTTATGATCAATAATCTTAAATAGTTAATTTTGGGCACCTTTTTGTTTTATGATTTCTTTTTGTACATCAGAGAGCTTAAATCCTGTCTAACATAATGTAGTAGGGTAAATGTTAAATGCCACTGTATATGAATTGGGAATTAATGGTCTTATTTAATCTTTTAACATAAATTTTTTACAGGAAAATTGCAAAGATAGGACAGATAATTCCCATATACCCCTCACCCACGTTCTCCAATTTTTTTTTTTTTAATTAGAGTCTCAGTCCATCGCCCAGGCTAGAGTGCAGTGGCATGCTCACAGTCACCGCAGCCTCGACCTGTTGGGCTCAGGTAATCCTTCTGCCTCAGCCTTCCAAGTAGCTGGAACTACAGGCGTGTACTACCACGCCCTGCTACTTTTTTGATTTGTTGTAGAGATGAGGTCTCGCCAAGTTGCCCAGGATGGTCTCGAACCCCTGAGCTCGGGCAAAGTGCTGGGGTTACAGACTTGAGACACCATGCCCAGCCTCCCACATTATTAATATTTTGCATTACTAGGATTCATTTGTCAAAACTACGAAGTTGTCATTAACTAAGCTCTAGACTTTATTTGGATTTTACTGTTTTTGCACTGATGGTCTTTTTTCTGGATCATTATCCAACCCAGGGTTTGACATTGTGTTTAGTTGTCATGTCTCCCACTCTCCTTTGGTGTATGACAGTTTCTCGACCTTTCCTTGTTTTTCATGACTTTGACAGTCTTGAGGAACACTGGCCAGGTACCCTATAAAATAGCCCTCAATCTGGATTCGGTTCATGTTTTTGTTATGATTAAATTGAGGTGATGAGTTTATATAAAGAATAACACAGAAGTAAAGTGTCCTTTTTGTAACCCGTCAGGGATATATAATATCCACAGAACATGATTGATGATACTAATCTTCATTACTTTGTTAAGGTAGTATTGGTCAGGTTTTTCTATTGTAAAGTTACTAGTTTCACCTTTCCTTACTCTAGTCTGTGGAAGTGAGTCACTAAGGACAGCCTGCATTTCATGGCAAGCAGGATGTATGCTTATCTCCTGTAGGAGGAAGTGTCTACATACATTATTCATAATTATTCTGTAGGAAAGATTTATCTCTTCTTTCCTCTTTATTCATTTATTTAATAATTTATTCAGTGTTGACTCATGTATATTTATTTTATACTTTAGGTTATAATCTAACAGCATATTATTTTGTCCTCAAATTGTTGAGGATCTGATTATTGGGATCTCTTTTGGGTCAGTTCCTATGTTTCTTTGACATGCGCCATCTTTTTGTTTTTTTGAGCACATCTTTTTCTAGTACTACAAGATTCTTGGAGCTCACCTTGTGTTTTCCCTGCCTTGGTGTTAGAATCAGAATTTTTGGCTTTTTAACCAAACTTTCTTGGGGTACCTTGATTTCCACCACTCATTCATATGACTGAAGTGGTTACCATGTATTCAGCACTGGTAGTGGATGTTCTGATGCTGAGCATATAGGAATGCTTGTCTACTAGCAGTCTCCCCTGTTCATCTCTCTTTATTCTCAACAAAATGGTTAGACCAAAATAACTGTACTTAAGAACAATCCGAAGAAAAATAATGACATTATGTTGGGACAAAGCCAGGAGCTAGATGCTCTCTAAACTCTGTTTCTAATAACTCTGGGCCTTAAAGCTTGGGCAGGTCATCATTCTGTGGATATGACTAGCCAATTTTAAATATAGGCCAGTAGCTGCAAAAGAAATAGAATGTCAGACAGATTCCAGGACAACACGTAACAGTGGGTAGTCGACGATTTGCCATTTGATTGATCATAGGTCTTATCTGGGATGAGACAAAGTGGCCTGATGAAAAGGCACACGATTATCCACTTTCTGTTCCCTTGGTTCTCTCATGACCATCTCCCACCCTTCTGATGCCCTCAAGACTCAGGCTGCACCAGCCCCATGGGAATACTAACGGCGCTGAGTCCTACATGCTCTACATCAGGGCTCTGCTGTCTCCACTCATCAAGTACCATTTGAGGAAATGTTCAGAGCTAGCTTTATCTGCCAGTGCTTTATGACACCAGCAACGCCAGGGGTTTCTTCAGCCTGTTCCGGGCCCTTCCTGGCATAAATCAGAGGATGTACATTTCAAGTCACCCCATTCCCATTTCTGTACATTTAGTCAAATACAAAGCAGGGTTTGGGCATTCTAGTTACAACCAAAGGCTTCACTGTAGTTGCAATGTGCCCTGGAAAACCTGGGCTCCTGCTCTTTATTTTTAATAAAAAAGACATGACCTTAATCCCCTGGTTTTCAAAAAAAAAAAAAAAAGTCCCAACTTGGTGTCAAAAGACCTTCATTCTAGGCAAGAGTCAGCCCTTAGATCATGTGTGTTATAGGGTATGAAGACCCAGTTTCCTCATCTGAAAAGTAAAGATAAAAACATTTGTCTTGACAACCTTACCTCTTGTGGGAAGAACAACTGAAAGATAAAACAATAATTCCTTTGGAGATGATTTTTATCACATTAACAAAAATCAACCATTAGGAAAATTTGGCCTATCCTATAGATTCATTGGTTTAGATTGAATAGATACTGATATTGAAGACAAGTGCCTTTTTATCATATGGAGAACTGATAAAGAGGAGAAAGAAAAGCTCACAAGAGTATTTTGCCCCAGGATTCTAGCTGTCAAAGTGAGGTCACAATCAGCCATCAGCAACATGGAATCATGATCTTTGACGACTATTGCTGGTGTCCCCAAAGGGTTCCATTTCCTTTAGTCCCTTATCCACATAATCATCAGAGTAATCTTCCTTAAAGACCCATCCACATATTCTCCCAAATCCTATAGCACAGTTTCCAAAACTTCAGGGTGCACCAGAATCACCTTAGAAGCCTTGTGAAAGTGTGAATTCCTGGCTGGGTGCGGTGGCTCAAGCCTGTAATCTCAGCACTTTGGAAGACCGAGGTGAAGGGAGTGCCTGAGCCCACGTGTTCAAGAACAGCCTGGGCAACTTGGTAAAACCTCATCTCTACAATAAATCAAAAAATTAGAAGGGCATAGTAGCACGCGCCTGTAGTTCCAGCTACTTGGGAGGCTGAGGTAGAAGGATCGCCTGAGCCCAGCAGTTCAAGGTTGCAGTGGCCATGAGCATGCCACTGCATTCCAGCCTGGGTTATGGAATGGGACTCCAACTCAAAACAAAAACCAAAAAACAAAGAAAGTATGAGTTCCTGGACTGGTACTTTCACTCTAAACAAGCATTGCAAGTGGGGTAGGTGGTTTGAGAACCAACTAGAAAAAAGCCAGGCTAGAGACTAAAGTCCAGACTCCTTATCCTGGCATTTGAGGCTTCCCTACATCTGATCGCAACCTACTGTTTTCCTCATGTTACTTATTCCTCAATCCAAGTAGCTTGGGAGCTAACAGAAATAAACAACACAGGGCTCTCTTTTTTTGGAAGCATGCCAATGTCTGAATGTACTTTGTAAGCCTGACCTCAGTCCCTCCCTATCCAGGAGGCACTTCTAGTTCTTGACAGCCCATAGCAATATCTCCTTCTGCCAAATTTTCATTGTCATGAGAATTACTGAATCATTTTTGTGGGGAAAAGTGAAGAGAATGGCAATGAGAAATGTTTTCCTAGAAGTATGATCACTTGAGTTGGGATTACAAAGAAGGAAAACAGTTTTCACTATAATGTATATACAAACAGTTTATCCATAGATGAGGAGGGGCATTTTAGGTGGAAACACAGGACAAACAAAGGTAGGTTCTGTGTAATTAAAAATGTCTGTCTAAATAATGCTTGCTGAACATGGAAGTTGAAGGTCATGTCATAGAGAGGACTTTACTTGACCTTCAAAACACCATGAACTTTGTCCCTGGCAAGGAGAGTGGTTGACAATTTGAGGCTGTAGGGTGCTGGCCTACAAAACTCTCGTGTCATGCAAACTCAGGAAATGAACAGAGCTTGCTTAGGTTCAAAGGTCAACTGTCTATTTCTTCCTGTCTGATCTTAGATCAATTGTTTTATTTCTTTAAACCTATTTTATCATCTGGATCATAGCAGAAATAATAAATCCCATTTTATAGGGTTCCTGCATACATATGGCAAAGAAAGAAACTCTCAGGTAATTATAGAATAATAAATATTTAATACCCATATAGCATACAAGTAGTGGGTATTATCTCCTCTTTCAAAAACGAAAACATTCTCCAAAGATAATAACTTACCTAAATAACACAACTAATGAGAGTAGAATTGGGCAATATTTTTCCCTACATAAAAGCTGGATGGGAGTTAAAGGATCATTTATTTCAACTACCTCATTTTGTAGTGAAGAAAACTGGGGGTCGGAGTGATGAAGTAACTTGGTCAATGTCACACAGCAAGCACTGTGGACACATCATAGTGTAGGTAATATGGGAGATATGAAAATGCACAAGTCAGTCTCTGCCCACAAAGAATTTTCAGACCAGCAGGGAAGATTGCAGATATGGTAAACAAGTCTGAACAAGAAGTTACCGAGTCAAGAGGAGCTAGATTGCACCTAGGCCTTGAAATTTGGGCCCATTGACCAAGTGGCACACAGAAGAATGCTAGAGGTCAAAGTTAGGTGAATGCTAGAAATGACTAACTGTGCCTTCTCAGCAACATACAGGCCAGTTCTTGAAAGAAGGCAATACTGGAGCAGCCACAGCCTCTTTAAATTATGGTGTATAATTATGTTTACTAAAAAAAAAAATAAATAAATAAAAATAAAAATAAAAATAATTAGAGCAGCAGGGAACAGACCCTGTAGTTAGTCCCAAATCCTCCCCCTTCACAATTCCCCAGTGCACATGCAGTGACAGCTGTCATTTCCCAAACAGCTTAAAATCCTGAAGTAGCCTTGAAGTAAAGACGGGAGCCGGGAAGCTGCCTCCGCCCCCGCCACCAGGGTGGCCTCACACAAAGTGCTGGCAGCAGCCTTTGAAGCATGGCACAGAACCTAGAGGCACCACAGGCCTCAACAACTTCCCTCTTTCCTCTGACAGGCGACTGCTGTGCTTCAGTTTGGGCCCTTCTCTCAGCTGACAAACTCTAAGACAGATCTGAGGGCTGGAATTCCTCTCCAGTGCCTTGTGGGGCCACCCGCATGGCTAATCACTCCCATGGCCTCATGGGGGAGCAGGGTAGGTGCGGAGTACTGGTCATTAAAAAGAGACCTTGCTGAGATCAGGCTTCTGGGGTTGAACACCTTTGCTTTGGTTCCTGGAGTTGATGATCCAAATGTACCCTGAAAGAGACTGGCACCGGCTAAATGTGTAACTGACAGAGGAAAGGCCAAGTAACCCCATGGAAATTAAAATTTCTGTTGATGAGAAGGAAATCCTTCCTCCCCCTGTACTCTGCTATCTTGCCTGAAATTCTACTACTGGGGCATGGGCCTACCTCCTTTGGGTCTTGCAGATTCTCTGGGAAAGGTAGCCTCTGAGGCAAGCTTTGAATATCAGCTAATACTATAAAGAGGAATTTCTTGTAGGCTCCCTTCCAAAATTTGACCGCTAGTTGGGAAGAAACTAGTCACACTGAATGTCACCAAGGCTTAGGGGTTGCATTAAAACATTGAGTGGGGCAGGTGGCATGTAACCTGGTTACATTTTGTCATGACTATTGATGGTGTCCCCATGTTGCTAGAACTACTGCCAACTTCTCTAAGTCAACAGGAGTCACGAAGGTTTTAATCAGACACAGACTTTATGCATCTCCTGTATCCACAGTCTATGGTTACACTGTGCCATCTCAGCAAGGTAGTTAATTATAGAAAATAACCATTCATATTGTTCTTTTTAGAGCACTTTCTGACACTTAATCCTACACATTCTTTGAAGTCCTGCAGCCATACCACCTCTCCCAAAGAACCTTATCTTATCTTACCTTCAGCAGCCAAAGGGAGCTCTTATTCCTCAAAATACTATGTAGGGCACTTTGTTTTATTCCTAGAAAAAAGTTAGATTTTTTTAAAAAAGAGTTAGCTGAATATTTACTGCGTTTTTCTCACCCTTGGAAGTTAGTGTGAAAACAACAGTCATGAATGCTAAACCTGTATTAATTGATTGAAACTTTATCAAATCAGTGTCCATTCAGCCACCTCTATTTGCTCAATGCTAACTATGGTTCAGCCTGGGGATTGACTTTTTTTTTTTTTTTAAACCAGACAGTAAATATTTTGGGCTTTGTGGGGCCAGTAGTCTTAGTCACAAATACTCAGTTCTGCTGTTGTAGCAACAAAGCAGTTATAGGCAATATCTTACAAATTGGCATGGCTGGGTGTCAATAAAACTTTATTTATAAAGCAGGCAGTGGGCCAGATTTACCTCTTAGGCTGTGGTCTGCTGATTCTGATGTAGACTATAATGTCACCTTTGCTTGACAATTTTCTGTTGATTATCAGAGGTTAGAGTTATAATATAATGTAAAGCAAATGCAAAGTCAATTTGCAAACTGCCCGGCTTCATGACAGCTATGGAAGTGATATTAGATAATTGCTTGAACTATTGTTAAGCTGTGAAAAAATAAGAATCTCACAGAATTAAACCAGTGGAAAAGGAAAAAAAATCAATAAGTATCAGATCAACATGGGAGCTTTAAGTGAGAAGAACTCAAATATCAAAAGATGTAGAAATGCCCATGAGAAAATCAATGAAATATAAAATATTTTTGTAAAAATTACTCATTTTATGAAAATGGTTTAAGAATACAACTTAAAGTAAGAGTGGTACATTTTGCTTCCACAAAATTAAAAATTATACCAACAGATAATGTAGCTCATACTTTATTCATCTATGACTTAGTACCCTGTTCCAATTTTAAATTAAATGCTGATTAATAAAAAATCAACCTGGCTTTATGTTTTAATTTCCTTTTTCAAGATCAGTTCCTTACCAAATATTTGCTATAAAAATTCAGTCCCTCGTTTGAGTGTTTACTTTAAAGAGGCAATTATTATGTGAATTACCCTTATGTGATACAGACTTCCTTTATGTAAATTCCTCATCTTCTTAAAGGAGATTTTGAAGTCCTTGAGGGTAACAAGCATGTTTAATTCTTTTTTTTTAAGATGTGAGGTACAAATCAGGATTAGGTATATAAGTGGTCAATGTGTAGGTGAAGTTTGAGCCTCCCATTGGTTCTTGTTTTACCTGGTTTAGGATTAGGTACACCTGGTGATGTTATATACGCCCCCGCCCCGGGCAGGGTCCTGCTAATGCCAATCCCTTTCTTGTAGTGTTATGATAAATGTTCAAAGTTCACTTACGTGTGAGAATATGTGGTATTCAGTTCTCTGTTTCGGTGATAGATCACTGAGTATGATGTACTCTAAGTCCATCCAAAGTCCATACTTTTGTTCTTTATGGCTGTATAACATTCCATTGTGTATATGTACCACATTTTTTTAATCCAGTCTACTTTGGATGAGCAGCACAGTTAACTGCATGCTTTTGCTACTGTGAATAGTGCTGCAATAAACATGCATATGTAGGTATCTTTTGTGTAGAATAATTTGAGTTCCTTTTGGTATATTCTCGGAAGGGGAACTGTAGGGTCACATAGAAGGTCAAATTTTAGATCTTTTAGGAATTGTCACACTATTTTCTGTAGAAGTTGTACTAATTTACACTCCCACCATTCCTTTTTCTCTGCATCCTCTCCAGTATCTGTTGTTTATTGATTTATTAATGAGGGTCATCCTAACTGGAGCTAGGTGGTATCTCAATGTGGTTTTGATTTTCATTTCTTTCATGATTAGTGAGGCTAAATGTGCTTTCATGTATCTGTTGGCTGCTTGTTTGTCTTCTTTTGAGAATTGTCTATTCATGTCTTTTGTCCACTTTTTAATAAGGCTGTTTGTTTTTTTCCTTTCGGCATGTTTGAATTTCTTGTAGATCCTGGATGTTAGACCTTTATCCCATTTCCTATTCTGTGGACTGTCTCCCTACTCTCTTGATAGTTTCTTTTGCTTAAGCATGCTAATTCTTTTTCTTTCTCACAGCTCCCAGAATAATACTTTTTTTTTTTTTTTTTTTGAGTTGGAGTCTCACTCTGTTGCCCAGACTGGAGTGCAGTGGCTGCTCCCGGCCACCGCAGTCTCGACCTGCTGGGCTCTGGCGATCCTTCTGCCTCAGCCTTCCAAGTAGCTGGAACTACAGGCGTGCGCTACCAAGCCTGGCTAATTTTTTCATTTATTGTAGAGATGAGGTCTCACCAAGTTGCTCAGGTGGGTCTCGAACCCGCGGGCTCAGGCAATCCACTCACCTCAGCCTCCCAAGGCACGGGATTACAGGCTGAGCCACCGAGCCTGGCTTTAGAATGATACTTTATAGCCAATAGACAGTATACAATTACATACTTCCTTTATGACTCATGTCACCTAATATATCTCTCCTAAAAGATATATAAATATATATTCCTTGCTTTAGACGGTAGTATGGGACCATAAAAATGACTGTGCAAACTGTAACCATGCAAATTAATCTTTTTTTTTTTGAGTTGGAGTCTCATTCTTGTCGTCCGGGCTGGAGTGCAGTGGCATGCTCACAGTCACTACATCCTCGACCTGCTGGTTTTAGGTGATCCTTCTGCCCCAGCTTTCCAAGTAGCTGGAGGCAAAGTAATCTTAATTATTATTATTGCTCTACCATTTTTACAATTTTTTAAAATCAAAACCAAAAATTTTCTTGCTGTTGGTTATAAATAAATAATACAATGTAAAACAGTAATACTAATATTTATTTAGTACACTGTAATTAAGATATTAGAAACATTGAGAATTAATGCGTTTTATTTCTTTGTAAAAAAATATGTATCAAGGGCAGCTTGAAGAGTGCTTGCCTTCTGATTTCCATATAGCTTACCATCAGAGCAGTTTGTACACCCTGGTGAATTGTCATCCTCCTTTCTAAGTTTTGATTAGCTTTTAACATTTTTCCTTCTCTCTTTCAATGTTAGGAAATATCTCCAAGAGTTTTCTTCATATGAAGTCTTTGTTGGCATCACTATTTCTGGGGTATCCTCATCCTTTTCATCACAAAACATTTTCTTATAATTGTCAATAATTGCACCTTCACTAAGTTGCTTCAGTAGCATATTTGGAGTCATGGCTATGTTAACATTTTAAGGGTCAGTTATTTCTTTCAACTTCATTATGTTTGATTCTAGCACTGTTGCCCTCTCATCTTTGTGGGCCAAGTTCCTCTTTTGATTATCCATTTTTGTAAAATATCCCTGGAAGATAAGAAGGCAACACAACTACATGCTTTGCTGTCTGTGAATAACACACACAGTGACCAATTACCAACAGACTTTGAAAGAAGTGACACAATGGCTCACTGATCATAACACACATCTGCTATTTAGGTAGAGATTTGTGGACTGAAGAGCCAGCAGCAAAGAGTGCACTCTTTTCAGTTATCCACCACTGATATACTGTAGCAACTGAAATATGAATTGTGTTATTAGGAGACTGGCATTATCCAGTTATACCATGACAACTATACTTTGTGCATATTGTACAAAGTGAGGACTGCCTGCAAATAATATTAGTATATCAAATAGTATATGTTATTATAACATTTATTTTGAACTATGTAAATGTATTATCCATTCAAAAGCTCAATGAAAGTTGTTGAACTCCACTCCTTTCAACAGCTACATCTGCAAACACCCTCAAGGGACTATAAGGTTTCCATGAATTTTTCATCCAGTAAAGTAGGATTTACTTTCTGGCCAATGATTCATCCTATGCCACATGATGATGAACACAGCTGTCCCTCTGCATGAGCAGATGGCCTTGCCCCACCTTCTGGTGATCCAGAACACAGGGAACTGCCTACACCTCCCTCCTGGGCCTACAGCCCGGGTGAGTTGTCTAATCAGGTGGTTCAGGAGAGTGAGGTGCTGGGACATGGTAGGGACTAACACTGGGCTTGGGAAGGGAAGCAGACTTAGTCGAAGGTCAAGTAGACTTTGTGATAGCTCACACATCGTGACTTAAAACATGATCAAGAAGGCCCTTGGGGCTTTTGTGCCCTTTGACTGACTCTGTGTAATGCAACATCATTGCATTACAGGAATTGTTTCTGTCTCTAGAAATCCACACATCTCCTGACCCTAAAGATGTTTCTAGGGCCACATCACTGCTCTACAGCTTGCATATATAACTCACTTAATTTTTAAAATAACAAACCAGAAAGAGAAAGTATGTAATGTTTTATGTTCTTTTTCTTTCAGGAGAGAGAGACTGAGAGTCAGACTAGTAGACTGTGTGCCCAAAGTCCCACTGAAGTATCACTGTGGGTCCATGACAAAGTCAAAGATGTCCTAGAAACAAGTTAAAAGGCAAGACCTTTCCCAGGGTAGAGATGATGTTTCCCTCAGATTTACAGAAGAGATTCAGTGATAGAACTTTATGTAGTGAAGCAGAAGCTACATGGATGAAGGTGAAGCTTGGTATTAAGCAGTCATCCCCAAAGAGTATTCCTCTAATCCCCAGTTTCTAAGGATGAGGTTTTGATAATTTCTATACAAGTAATTTGCAGTAATGATAGATAAAAATGAGAGTATAGAACAACAGGGTTGAAAGTTCCTACCCTGGAGGGCCAATACTTTATTTATTCATGGAAGAATACACGAATAAATCCCTTCCTTGATGAACATCTCAGACCAGAGAGTCCTGGGGAAAACCCTGCCGTCATGGGTCCCAAGATTCTGAGGTTGAGGTATGTGCTGCAGGATCAAAAGTAGGCATGGAGAGGGGAGGCTAACGCCCCAGGTGATACCTGCAGAGGTGGAAGATGGGAGTAAAATACTGGCTTAGTTAAAGGACATTTACATCAAAGGGAGAATTGCCTTTCTCTCTGCAGCAAACTTCTCTCCCTGTGTCCAGCACAGTATTCTTTCTGCCTCTGTAATAACATCTTAGTTTTTCTTTTCAACAATTCCCACTTCTCTATCTCATTTCATGTGGTCCTAATGACCTCTGGGGCTCCAAGCATGGTGAGGGTCCAGCCATTGACATGGCCACAGTGACTGTTCAGGGGCAGACACATGATGAAAGACAGGAAACAATGCTTAATTTTAGAATGTATGGTGAAAATGATGAAATGGAATATTTTCTCTCTACCAAAATTGAACCTGGGGAAATGTAAGCCTTTAGTTCCTAGACTCCACCATGCAGACAGCTTGCTAGAGGAAAACTAGAGCCAAGATATAGAATGGGGCAGAGTTCTGAAAATATTGGAGCTCTTGGATCCAGCCATGCCTGACATCCTTACATAAATTTTTAGTTCTACAATCCAATAATACTCCTAGTGTTGGATAAATTTTAAGTGCAGAAAAAGGGAGAGTCTTACTCAAATTCCCATGGTTGGTGAGTGGCAAAGTTAGAATAACAACTCAGGTCTTTGGACTCTGATTTCAGGGCTCATTTTACCCTTATGTTGCAAGAATAAGATTTTAAGAAACAAAGAAAACATGTGAGAGACCAAGTTAGTAGAGGCATAGTTAAGAGTAGGAAACAGGCCGGGCTTGGTGTCTCAGCCTGTAATCTCAGCACTTTGGGAGGCCAGGGCAAGTGGATTTCCTGAACCCACGGGTTCAAGACCCACCTGGGCAACTTGGCGAGACCTTGTCTCTACAATAAATCAAAAATTAGCCGGGCGTGGTAGTGTGCACCTGTAGTTCCAGCTACTTGGAAGGCTGAGGCGGAAGGCTCGCCGGAGCCCAGCAGTACAAGGCTGTGGTGACCGGGAGCATGCCGCTGCACTCCAGACTGGGCAACAGAATGAGACTCCAACTCAAAAAAAAAAAAAAAAAAGAATAGGAAACAAATATAGAAATAGGAACAAACAGAGGCTACTTCAAAATATATACCAATAAAACAATACCTCAAGGCAGAAATCTTGCACTGTAATTTTGGTCATTCAAACATGACTAAACAATGCAGTTGATGAAGTATTTATTTCTGGCTTCAGAAGGCTGGGAACAAAGGTTTTATGATTTATTCAAAAACCACAAAGTGAGGTAATGAGGGTTTTTTAATGTAGGCATTTAGATTTTCCACTTTCCAGTGTGGATGGGAACATAAGAAAAAAAATCCTAATTCACTGAATTTTTAATATGTGCCCATGTCAAAGTATTAAGCATAGGCTTCGCCTGGTGGATTGAAAGCTTGACTGGAAGGACCCAGACTGTGATTCAGGTAGCCACAGTACCTCTTTTCAGACGGTGCAATGACTTTCAATTGGTTCTCAGATCATCTATGTTTGTCTTTGTTCCCAAGTCTTCAAGAAATTCTAAAAGGTCATTTTATTTTTCTCTTTAGATTATTACCTTGAAAAAGTCAAGCTCCAGCAAATTGCACAGAAATATGATAGAGTTAAGAATGTGCTGACTGGGAGCCGTGGTTCAAGCCTGTAATCGCAGCACTTTGGGAGGCTGAGGTGAGGGGATTGCCTGAGCCCATGGGTTTGAAAACAGCCTGGGCAACTTGGTGACACCTCATCTCTACAATAAATCAAAAAACTAGCCGAGTGTGGTAGCGCGTGCCTGTAGTTCCGGCTACCCAGAAGGTTGAGGCAGAAGGATTGCCTGAGCCCAGCAGCTTGAAGCTGGGGTGGCTGTGAGCATGCCACTGCACACCAGCCTGGGTGACAGAGAGAGATTCCAACTCAAAAAAATAAAATAAAATAAAAGAATGTGCTAAAAAAATGGTTCCCTGATATAAATATATACTTCTACCAAGACAGTCAGAATTAAGGACATCTTTTCCTTTTATGAACTCTCCTGTCTTATGTCTTTCCTGCAAAAAACCTTGAAGAAAGACATTACAATATATTAAGTATGTTCCTGTAAGTCTTAGGAACATATCTATGTCTTGTCTGCCATTTTGTTTTCAAGACAATATATACATTTCTACGTGCTATGATAAGATGGAGTGGCAACAAAATACTTGTATTTTTCTTCAGAGCAAAAATCTAGGAAATGATTTCACATGTTCAATGACAAAAAAGTCAATTCCAGTCATATTTTTCCTTTGGTTTTCTGACAATGAGAGTAATCCTTACAAATCAAATGGTAGAATGGCTTTTGTTAGTGGGAAATGGAAGCTCAATATATGAAAGGGACGGTAAGAATTACTCTCAAAAAGTTTAATTTTTCTGGCTTGAAAGAAACACACTGAGAGAATTACTAAATAGGATTCCTGAACTTCTAGTTAGATTTTGAAGAAACTTGTTGCAACAGAAAATGTCACAGATGATTGGAGATAGGCAAGGAGAGTCAACCAGCTCCTGACCAATATGTATAGTGTTAATTGTAGGGAGAAATGTAGAATAAAGTATTTAAATATGTGACTTGTGACCCCTTTAAAGAAGTTGTAATAAAAACAGAGATAAAATGCTTTGTTAATGATATGTATATTTTAAGAAAGAAGATATTATGCTTGTGACATAGTAATATAAATTAGACTTTTTGTTTTTTAAATGATATTATTATTTTTCAACTGGGGAAAATTTTGCCTACCCCAACCTTGGGACACTTAGCATTGTCTGGAGACATTTTTGGTTGTCACATTATGAAGAGGAGTGCTACCTGCACCTGGTGGGCAACAGACAAGGGATGTAGCTAAATATCCTACAATATACAGGACATCTCCACAACAAGAATTAGTTGGCCCAAAACATCAAGAGTGCTGAAACTGAGAAATTTTGGTATAGAGGATGCATTCTCGACATGAGTAATATTGCCTTTAAGGGAGCAAAAGTTGTTTGCTTTAGGGAATGAGAAATCATACTATTTTTATGTATAAAACAGAAATATACTACATAAACAGATATATGATATATCTGTGATATTACAATTTCACAGGTCTGGGTGATTAGAAAAAAAAAGTCTCAAAAGGCTCCTTGGAGGGACAATAATGATAAAATATGATTTGGAACACTTACCTAAAGCAGGGATTAGCAAACTTTTTTTCTAACGCACAGAGCCAGATGGTAAATGTTTTGCTCTTTGTAACTATGCAGTCTTTGTGGCAACTACTCAACTCTTCCATTGTAGCACCCAAGTAGCCACAGACAGACAATACATAAACAAAGGGGGATGACTATGTTCCAATAAAACTTTATAAAAATAAGAGAAGGATCATAGTTGGCTCATGGGCCATAGTTTGCTGAACCTCTGTTTAGGGTTCAGTAGAAAAAGGATAAAAACAAGATAAATGTCTTATTAATGTGCAGATACATTAAGATTAGTGAGAGAGAGAGAGAGAGAATGTGTGTGTGTGTGTGTGTGTGTGTGTGTGTGTGTGTGTGTGTGTGTGTGTGTGCGTGCGCGCATGGTGTGTGTGGACATTAAGAAAGACTCAGTTACATGAATGAGTAATTTCCCTTTGGGTACAATCGAACAATTGTCCCCCCAAATTCCATTAATCAATGAATATCAAACTTGCAGGAAATCCTGGGTGATACACCACCAAGTGGTATACCTGGCATTTTAGTTAAAAGCATAAACTCATGAGACATGCTTATCACATAGGCAAAGGCTGGATATGAGGGTCACGAATGACAATTGGGACCCACAACAGAGAGGAATGGGGGATTGAATTTGGGGTGAAGAAATATAATGAATTGCAATATTAAACTGTTGCTGCAAAGAGATGCTGTTCTGCCTTCCAAGGCATCACACAGCATGATAAGATCCACCACTTTGTTTGCAATGTGTGAGTCTTCTTCGTCTAGTCCCCAAATGCTAATTCAAGGAGACAAACTCTGGGTGTTTTTTATCTATAGAACTTCATCTTTGGTACCAGAATAGTAACTGGTACTATTAGTAGACTGTATATCTAGACACATGTAATAGTTTCAACTCAACACTGACTTAAGTAAGATACATGTATTTCTCTATCTAGTGCTTGCTTAAAACTGGGAAGTCCAAGCTGACAGGGCACCTCTATTCTGTAAGATTATCCAGAGACACAGGCTCCTTCGTAATTTGTGCCCTGACATTCCTAATATGTAGTTCCTCATCTGCATGATCTAAAAAGGCTTCTACCACACCCATAATCCAGACAGCAGGATGTGGAGGAGACGAGAGAATATCTCCCTTTAGGACCATGACTCAGAAGGTGAACATGTCACTTTCATTTCCATTTTATTGTACAGAAGAATCACATGGTCATAAGTGATATGAAAAAGACAGGGAAATGTAGTCTTTAGCTGGGGCGGGGTGGGGGGAGGTATGAGCTTACATTATATATAAGAAGTTAGATTTAAGAAATGGTATATGAATGTTGAAGATGTTGAAGGAAACTGGAAGTCTGCCACAGAAAGTAAGATCAAGTAGGATGGTCTGATGCTATATTATAGAAAGAGGAAATGATGTTTGGATTGTAAAAGAAAGGCATTGAGCAATCACAGCAACAGCATTCAAGTAATTGGAAAAGTAGAAGGTCTTCTTTATATATCACACATGGCCAACTTCAGGATCAATGGATAGAAGTCATAAGGAGGAAATTAAGAAAATAGAAAGAGAAGATGTCATGCCGGTTTTTGTTTTTGTGTTATAGATACAAAGATGAATAAGACAGTTATGACCTCTGCCCTACTGAATAATAATCAAGAAGTGAGTAGAAGTGTGTGTGTGTGTGTGTGTGTGTGTGTGTGTGTGTGTGTGTGTGTGTGTGTAAGCTGGAATAAACTGTTATAAATATTTGGAAATTCACATACTAATATACTGCATAGTCTAAAAAGGTTTCTGCCACATCCATAATCCAAGCAGCAGACTAGATTAGACTTTTAAACTGTCTTTATATGTCAAAGAGGTATGATTCTGTCAAACATGATTTCCAAGCCGGGCTTGGTGGTTCAGCCTGTAATCCCATGCTTTGGGAGGCTGAGGTAAGTGGATTGCCTGAGACCGTGGGTTTGAGACCGGCCTGGGCAACTTGGCGAGACCTCATCTCTACAATAAATCAAA
>NW_007260386.1:57746-114852 GCF_000164805.1 Carlito syrichta
GAGGCTGCGGTGGCCGGGAGCGGCCACTGCACTCCAGTCTGGGTGACAGAGTGAGACGCCAATTCAAAAAAAAAAAATGTTTTCCATTCTCAAGTTCTACCAACCAGTTGCCTAAGGATCAGAAGCAAGAAACAAAGAGTTAATAGCCTTAATAAAATCAGATATTTAAAATAAAACAAACTTTGTTTGTTTTAAGGGCCTCTAAATTAAATATAGCATTGAGGGAGTCTAATTGGTGGTTGCATTTACTCGCAAGTCTTGGTCCTTTTTAGTCCACGTGGAAAACTATAATCCTCATGTCAGAGAACTCTGCAATCTGTCACTGGGGGTTGTGATGCCCAATAGGGGGCAATTTAAATGCCCGGGTGCCTTGGCAGGAGTAATCCTATGTCATACGCTTTGCTTAGGTCCCTATGTGAATAAATTACTTCAGCTTATGTAGAAATAAGAACTCACACAAATAAATAAAAGCAAGAGATGGTTTTTAAGAAGTGGGAGGAGATACATCTAGGGCAGTAGAATGAGACCTGGTCAAAAATAACAAGAGGCCTAGGTGCCTCCTAACGCTACCACTATGACACGGCACAATCCTGGCAATCTCTGCTTCTCTTCAATTATCTCAACTGGGGCTTATGATCCCAAATCCATTCTGCCAATACAGTTATTTGCCTTATACCGGCTTTTAAAAAATTTGGCTGGAAAACACACAGACAGTCTATGGCCTGTGTGTATACCACAGTCTCCACCACTCCCTAACACAATGCCTAAGCCCACTCTACTTCTGATGTTACTTTGTAGTTCTGCCAGCCATATGAGTTTGACACTGAAATTCATTGTATGATCTCTCACAGAAACAAAGATCTGAGTATCACATGTTCTCACTCATAAGTGGACCTTGAACAATTGTCATAATACTATAAGAAAAGGATTGACAGTGGCAGGAAACTATGGGGGGGGGGGGCAGGGAGGAGAAGGGGAGGTGGCATTAACGGTTGTCAATATCTGTCTGGGGATGGGGGGGGCACACCTTATCAACAAGGGTACTTGCACAATGCATATTTGTATACCTAACCCTTAACTGTACCTCACAATTTTAAAATACAAAATATGTATAAAAAATTCATTGTAGTTGAGTACTTTCTATAAGCCAGGCACTTGTATGCATTGCTTTTGTAATCTGTACAGCAATCTTCTGAGAGAGGAGTAGTTTATAGGCTAAAAAATGAGCTCAGAAAGTTTAGTAATTTGCTCAAGTTAGAAATGAGTTGAAACAGGATTCAGATCTTGGACAGATTATCCCAGAACTATGATCTTTTGTCTATAAAATTTTCAAGGTCATGAGAATGATTGGCAGTGAAAAAGGGTTTAACAAATTTGGAGATTAAAAAAAAAACTCAATCCAAATCTAGGTTTCATCACTACTTACCTTCATACTTTGTGAGGAACTTGTGAAATTTAAATGGGCCAAAGCACGTAAACATTCAGCACAGAGAAATTGCTCAAAAAGTAGCCATTACCATGCTAGAAATGTTTTATATTGTAGATATAAGAATAATAGTTGAGGCTGGGCTCTCTGGCTCAGCCTGTAATCCCAGCACTTTGGGAGGCCAAGGCGAAAGGATTGCCTGAGCCCGCAGGTTCGAGACCTGTCCGGGCAACTTGGTGAGACCTCGTCTCTACAATAAATCAAAAATTAGCCAGGCGTGGTAGTGCGTGCCTGTGGTTCCAGCTACTCGGAAGGCTGAGGCAGAAGGATCACCTGAGCCCAGCAGGTTGAGGCTGTGGTGGCTGAGAGCATGCCACTGCACTCCAGTCTGGGCGACAGAGTGAGACTCCAATTCAAAAAAAAAAAGAAAAAGAATAGTAGTTGAATAAATAAAATGACATGTTATTGGTTCATGGGTGACCCTGAATTGAGGTTTCCTTTTAAGCTGGCTATTGGCATACTTTGTTGTGGTATTCTCTGCTTGGTTTCTTCCATATCAGAGAAACTTACTCTGAAGAACTTTCAATCGGGAGCGATTTTGACCCACAGATATTTGGTAATGTCTAGTGACATATTTGGTTGTCAAACATTGTGGCATTGCTACCAGAATGCCACAACTCCCAGAATTCTGGGAGTTGCTACCAGAAACTAATATGTAGAGACCAGGGATGCTGCCAAGCATCTAATGCACAGGGTGGCTTCCACAACAAAGAATTATCTGGTCTCAAACATCAGTAATACCAAGGTTGAGAAACCATGGTTAGACTGGTGCAAACATCCTTCAAAATGTCTTTATTCTAGTTGAGTAGACCAAATGTTAAAAATAATAACTTTTTTTTTTTTTGAGTTGGACTCTCACTCTGTCACCCAGACTGGAGTGCAGTGGCCCATAAAGATGGGAACAACAGTTACTGGGGACTCCTAAAGAGGAGAGGGATGGGAGCAAGGATTGAAAACACTACCTGTTGGGTACCATGTTCACTATTTGGGTGGCGAGTTCAATAGAAGCCCAAACTTCAGCATCATGTAACATGTCCATGTAACACACATGCACATGTACTCTTTGAATCTAAAATAAAGTAAAATAAATTAAAAAGAGAAATTATAATGCCCTAAAATATATATACACCACTCACTTGACTTGACTCACCCATCTGGCCTCTATGTGAAATCCCCAAGCTTCATTTTCCAGATAAAGGAGAACCAGTATTTTGTAAGTGCTCTTCTGCTTCAGAGATGGAAATTTTCTTGCTGTTTTTTGAGTTCCCCTTTTTATGTATTTCACTGACTTAAGAGTCCTGTAAAGTTTGTAACTCCAAAGTGGTCTTTTGAGATAAGAGCCAGAGCTCCTGAAAGCCTGAGAAATATTCCAGTTTACTGTGTAACCCTTATGAAGACCAACTTCAAGTTTCTTTTATCACTTGGAGAATTTGATTCACAGCTTATTTCATTTACAATAGAAAAAAATAAAATAAAATAACATCAAAACCTCAGCAAATTTAATCCCAGTGGCATCGTAGAACAGTTTAGAATACAATAGCCATACGTTAGTTAAACAGATGAAAGAGTGTATGTTTTATTTTAGTGCTATAAACCTCAAAATGTCCCTGGCAAAATAACATTAAAGTACCATTATGGACATAAAAAAGATTCTGTTAAAGTGGTATCCTGGTGTTTCCTATTTATTCTTTCTTTGTGTAGCACTTGGAATCAATTTTACTTTCTGAAGTTTAAGCAGTTTTCTCTCTAATTGGTAATAGGGTGCATTGTGAGGCACCAAAAACAACAGGAGAGTGGAGGGTAGAAGATGTTATGAGATCACCTGATTCAAACTTGTGATTTTACAGATGAGAAAATTGGAGATAAAAATGATGTGCTGTTCTAGGTCATGGCAGCAATATATATCGATCCTTAGGTAAGATCTTTTCTTTCCTATCAAGTTTTCTTTAATAGAAGAAATTTAAGGGACTTCTATTCATCTCTGTAACTGACTACTCCTCTCATTTCGATTGGTTTGTCCTTGGAAATTAACCGAAAGATATAGTACACTTGCAGGACCCTAAACTCAGAGATACTATTGATGCTAAGTAGGATTCTTATCACTCTACTATCAACTATTCATTCAACTATCTACTATTTTACACCTACTATGTGCTAGGAACTTTGCAGGCCAAAGGAATATTAAAAATGCATAGGACTGACAGGGTCCCTAGCCTCATGAAACCCACATTCTACTGGAAAAAACAGATAAAGTGGGGCAACACAAGCATTATAATAGTGGAGTTTAATAAAGGTTGAGAAAGAAAAAAAAAAACTGTGATGTGGTAAAGGGCTGTGGGGTGAGAGGAGACAGAGCTTGATTAGAAAAGGGAGACAAGCATGGCCTCTCTGAGGGAGTGATATCTGAGGTTGGACCAGAAGAATGAGTAGTTTCTTTGAGGGTAAGGCTTCAATCAGAGAATACCAAATGCAAAGGGTATGATGAGGCAACGGTTTTGGATGTTTGCAGTTAGAAAGGAAACCCTAGAGATGGGTCATAGAGAGCAAGGGAAAGCTGGAGGGGAGACAGCTTTCAAGAAGAAAGCAGAGAGTCAGATCACATAGGACTTTGTAAGCCATGATAAGGATCTCTGATTCTGTAAATCTGCATAATTTAGACAAACAACAGTGTGTATAGAACAAATATAAAAGTCATTTGCTACATCAGGAAAAATAATGGAGACAAGATTGCTGAAAAATTCTCTTGTCTATAAAAGCAACAAGAACATAGGAAAAATTCTTATCTTTAAAACATTTTAAACTTTTTCAAAAACTTTTCAAAATCTGGAATCAAATTTTTCAAACACTTTTTAAAATCCGAAATGAACTTTTTCAAAGCTCTGGAAAATTAACCAAGACCTGTATAAATCTGAGGAGCAGTTATTGGCTGACTATTGTTGGGAATAGGGAGTTTTGTGACATTTTAATTTGTCCCATTCCCACCCTCACCTCCCGCTCTGTATTAGTCTTGAAAACAAACAGATGACCTACTTGGGTGGAAGCCACTGGAGGAGGCAGAGCAGAGTTGAACTCCTTCAAATCCTTGTTCTAGGAGAACTGTGATCATCTTCTCTGTCTGGAGGTTTTTTGGAAGAACTGACTCACAAAATGACCTTTATTAAACCTGACTTGAAGCTGACCCAACATGAATAGCCTTTATCCTGAAAGTTCTTGCTGAAAGTAATCAGAGACTTTTAAAAAAATTACTGCAGCGGTTTTAGTGGTGAATAACAGTTGGGGCAAACATTAAGCTAACCAAAAAGCGTAAAGAGAAAGCTGAGAAATGAAAGGTCCATGGGCAACCTTGAAAGTCTTTGACATATTTCTGGGAATCTAGAAGGTCTTGCACATGCACAGAGTTGTGTGCAAGCCCAGAGCTGTGCACATGGAAATTCACCTGAGGCTGACCTTGAGGCTATGGGCAAACAGAAAGTGAAGGGTAAGGGAGTATTGCAAGCTTCCTGGCTGAGTGTTGAAGACATGACCCTAACACACACACACACACACACACACACACACACACTCCTTCACACAGGGTGAAAGACTTGGTAGTTTGATGCATTTAAGGAAAGATCTGTCCAATCATCAGCTAAGCACTAAGGTTGAACCGAGACTTCAGTGGCCACATAATCAAAGAAAGAAATACAGACTTTAGAGAATTTGTTCAAAAAAGTCAATAAACAAAATAACATCATCACTTGCCACTTTATATTATTTAAAATGCCCAGTTTATATCATTTAACATATTCAATTTTTAATAGAAAGCAATTACAAGCCATACCTAGAAACAAGAATGTATGGTGGACACACAGGGGAAGGAAAGCAACTATTCCTTAGGGAGCCCAAATAATGGCCTTATTAGATAAGACTTCATATCAACTATCTAAAATTTGTTTAAAAACTAAGGAAAATTCTATCTACATAATTAAGAGAAAATAGGAGAACATTATCTCAAGAAATGGGAAATATGCATAAAGAGATTAAAAAATGATTTTTAAAAAGGACCAAACCGAAATTCTGGTATTATAAAGTGCAACAACTGAAATGAAAATTTAACCAGAGGAGCTCAATAGCAGATTTGAACAAGCAGAAGAGTCAGCAAACTTAAAAATAGGTCAATTGAGCTTATACAGTGTACAGAATAAAACCAAAAAAATAAAGAAAAATAAACAGAGCCATAAAGACAACTGCATAAAACAAAAACTATACATCTATGTGAATGGGCATACAATGTATAAAGATGTAATTTGTATGAGAATGACAGAATAAAAGAAGGGAAAGGGAACAGAGATATATAGGAACAAAGTTTTTGAATGCTATAAAAATTCAGTTGATATTAACTGATCAAAGTAACAAAAATAAGAGCTAATACTATAATACCCTTAGGAAAAAACATAGTGGTAAATCAGGGATTAGACAATGGTTTCTTAGATATGTTGTCAAAATGAGAGGCAATCAAAAAATAATTAGATACATAAATTGGGCATCATTAAAACTAAAACTTTTGTGTGTGTGTGCATCAAGGATATAATCAAGAAAATGAAAAGACAACTCACATAGTGGGAGAAAGTATTTGCAAATGATATATCAGATAAGGGTCAAATAATCACAAAGATAAGATCTCTTACAAATCAACAATAAAAAGACCAAAGGCCCAATTAAAAATGGGCAAATGATTTAAATAAACGGTTCTCCAAAGAAGATGTTATGAAGGCCAAGAAACACATAACAAAACACTCAACATCATTACCACAAGTCAAAACCACAATGAGATATCAATCACACCCACGAGGATGGGTATAAGCAAAAAAAGAAAAAAAAAAGAGACAATAGCAATTGTTGATAAGGATGTGGAAAAATTGGAACTCATACATTGCTGGTGCGAATGTAAAATTGTACAGCCACTTTGAAAAACAGTTTGACAGTTCCTAAAAAGTTAAACATAGAGTTACCACATGACCGAGTAATTCTACTCTTAGGTATATATCTAACAGAAGTAGAGACACATGACGTCTTAGAACTTGGATAGCAGTATTGCTTATAATAGCTAAGGTGGAAACAACTCAAATGTCCATAACTTTTGAATGGATAAAGAAAATGTGTCAGATTATACAGTGAAATATTATTTATCTATAAAAAAGGAACTTGGAAGACTGAGGTGGAAGGATAACCTGAGCCCAGCAGGTCGAGGTCAAGGCTGCAGTGGCCATGAGACACACACACACACACACACACACACACACACACACACACACACACATGAAAGAAAGAAAGAAAGAGAATAAAGTACTGATACATGTAATAACATGGATGAACTTTGAAAACAGTATTCTAAGTAATAGAAGCCAGACATGAAAGGTCAAATATTGTATGAATATTGTATTATTTCACTTAAATGAAATGTTCAGGATAGGCAGATCCACGGAGAATAAAAATAGGTTAGTAGTTCCCAGGGGCTGGGGTGAGGAGAGGAGAAGAATGAGGAGTAATAATTAATGAGTATTGAGTTTCTTTGGGGGGTGATGTAGAACTTTGTGAATATGTAAGTGAATTGTGAATTGTGCACTCCAAAGTGTGAATTGTATGGTACATGAACTATGCCTCAATTTTTTAAAAAATGTAATTTTTACTGTGAGAATTTATCACTGACCAGGTCCAGAAAAGAGGTTTTACCAATATATTCACTGAAATGGACTGATTTTTTTTCATGGTACAGTAAAAAAATAGTATTAAGATGTAAATCTGGTCCAGATAGATACATCTGTGGAATTTAAATGATATAATCATATTGATACGGACATTGGGTATCCTGGGTTCTATTTAGCCAGTCACTATTAGGACAAAGTAAATAGATTTCAGTTTTATGCTAATTTTCATTGATTTGAAGTGGCTACCTGGATCACTATGTTAGAAAGGATTCTCATGCTCATTTAGCCCCTATAGGGAATCGGTAATGACTGCCATGGGACAGTAGTTGCACACATGTCATAGCTTCCATAAGTCATCCTGTGACTTGGGACAGAGCTCTTCAATATTTGGCAAAAAGAGACTCAGATAGGTCTACTGAGTGATCTTTAAGTCATCATTTAGTGTTGAAAGCTTTGTGATTATATTATGTAATGATCCAATGGCCACGTCTTTGAATATGATTCCTATCGTTTTTTAAAAAATGTAAAAATGTAAGCAATGTGAGTAGCAAGTATGTACAGTGTGAAATATTTGAGCTGGAGGAGTATATAAATGGCTGTGGTGGATGATCTTGTCTTGCTCTTTTCTAAATACAGTGCTTCTCTGTGCTAGCATTTAATTACACACTGTACTTGAATAAAAATGGACATTAGTAAAAAGATTAGTTTTTATGATGGATATGTGTGAGTCCTAAATATGGTTTAAATCTTTACTACTGCAATTAGAAAACCAACAGCCCTCAGATGAGTGCTCATTTCTCATGAAAGTGTGTTGGGATTTATTTGCTCTTCTATTATTTGAAGGCAGATCAACATGCAATCAGTAAAGACTTTAACACACGACAAGGTAGATACTGCAGTCTTTTAAGACATCTCTAATTCTAGCTGAAATGTTCCACAAATCATTCCAACTTGCTTGCAATGCCAGTCTCTCACTAGAGACTATAAGCAAGTCCCCTGAATGCGTGGAGCAACAACTTTCAAGATCTCTTCTTCCTCAACATGTGGGATAGATGATATTCAGATGGGTGACACATATCAGGGTATCCTAGGATATGCATACATTTCTATGGGGAGAGATTTAAGTACAAACTTTTTGCCCCAATTCAAGAATAATTAAAATGATAATAGTAATTGTAATAGCCAATATCTATGTAGCACTTATATGTCAGATACTATTGTAAGAACTTCGTGTATATTAACTCACACAATTCATAAAATCTCTATAAAACAGTATATTATTATAATTTTAAATTCCATAAGGCACAATCAAGGCACAAAGAGGTTAAAGAACTTGCTCAAGATTGTATATCTAAAAAGCAGCAAATTAGAGATTTAAATTTGAGCTGACTCTTCAGGTGATCATCTTCCTAACTATTAGCCCATAGTGTCTTTGGGGTGCATGCTAGCAAAAAGGCAGTTACGGGGATACTAAAAATCTAACTTGGTGCATAAAAAGGAGACACTTTATAAAGTAGTTTATTTATTGGCAAAAATAAATTATTTGAGATAAACATCCCAAACTACCTTACTAGGACTGTAATTCCAATGTGTTACAACATTATAGTTGAGAACGGACACCCATGTTTCTCTCCAACTACGCACCTGGCCAATCTTTTTTCATTTGTGTGGTATTCTTCACTCCCTACTGTCTTTGTGTTAATGAATCCTCTAATTTAAATCAGAATGAATTTTCTTACTACAACTAAACATGCTCTTGACTATTCTGTTTTTTTCCAGAGATGTTATCTTTGACCAGCTTATTATATTTATATAGGGACATTACACCCAGCTAGGTCAGATGTGATTTATTGTTTTCTTTGTCCACAAGGCCACCTTCATTTTAAAGTTACTGCCTTCTCTTAACACTCTCATAAGCCTCCAGACAATGTGCTTCTAGCTACAGGGGTGTACCCATGATCCATATGAGCATATAACATGTTCCTGGTCATAGTGGTCTAGGGATAGGAACATGACCTAAGTTAGATCAATTGAAATTTGTTTCTGAGATTTTTTAAAACTGGATCTGACAGGGGAGAACTTTGGTCTCTAGCTACAGAGCTTTGAGTAGAAAAGCTACATAAAAAGATTAAAACTTTCGAAGGACAGCATACTCGAGAATGAAGCCCACACCTAGGATAAAAAGTAGAAAAGAGAGACAAAGAGTTCATGTGTCATTTAATGCTCTGGTTTCAGCTGTCTCTAAAGTCAGATCCTCTTCTTCCCTTCTGAAAATTTTGGTTACATGAGGCAACATATCCCCTACTTTTATGCATAAACTGGCTGAATTTTTACCACTTTTAACAAAGAGACTTAACTAATACAGACAGACACTACAAAGAATATTGATATACAGGAATGGTCCCATGATAGAGCAATAAAGCAGAAAAGTAAGCCACACAAAGAGAGAAAGCAAAGGGGAGTAATTACTTGACTAGAAGATTGGGAGTAGCTGTCTTTAAATACCAGAAAGACTCAGAACTAGATATCTATGCTGTGTAACAAATTATCCCAAAACTCTGTGGCTTAAAACAATCAAGACGTATTATCTTACACAGTTTCTGAGTGTCAGAAATCTGGGAGCAGCATAGCTGGTGTTTCTGGTTCAGGGTCGCCCATAATGTTGCAGTCAAAATGTTGACTACAGCTGTTGTCGTCTGAAGACTTGGCTGGCAATGGAGGATACACTTCCAAAATAGCTTACTCACGTGGCTGTTGGCAGAGGACTCAATTCTTTATCACAGAGACCATGTAGACCTCTCCACAGGGCTTCTTGAGTGTCCTCACGATGTGGCAGCTGGGTTCTCCCAGAGTGAGTAATCCAAGAGAAGATGGAAACCACAATGACTTTCATGATCTAGTTTTAGAAGTCTCATTCTTTTATTTCTATAATGTTTTATTGGACACATAAGTCAGCCTTATTGAGTGGAAGCAAACTACACAGGGCATACATACCAAAAGTCAGGGATCATTGGCCATGTGGTCTTATGAAGTCACTTGATCACTCACTTGAAGTCACTTGCTCACAGGTAAATAACTATTGATCTAAATCAGTGGTTCTTACACATTTTGAGCCTTTAAGAACATTGATAAGCATTTTCTACCAAATTAAGCTATTATGTCCAGATGATCATTGGGGGCCACCTTGGTGGCTGGCTACCATAGTCTATAATCTAGAAAAGACTTTGACTATATTTTGAATAGATTCAAAAGGAAAGTTGGCCACCAGTGGAAGATTTGGGCAGATTCTGACTCTGAGCCGTGAGGTCCCCAAGATTGTGCCCTATTTGCCTACAGTGATGTCTAGTCAAACTCATCAATTACTGATTTATTCCTTCCCTACCTCACTCTCCACCTTTTCACAGTGCTCTGTAGCTATCATCACCAGCAAATTAAGCCATTTGTGTCCAAACGTTTCTCTCTGGTCTCTTCTGGGAGCAACTCAAACTAAGACAACCTTCTATCCCAAATCCTACAACAGAGCACTCTATTGTACGATTCTGGTTATTTAGCTATAAATACACTCAACATATAAACCTCCTACTCTTGAGCAATATATTTCATGCTTTTCATTTCTCACCCCTGAGTTATAAGCTCCAACTCAAAGAGAGACAGAGAAGAAATCTCATTGTTGGTAGCGAAGACCTAGCATGCTAGCAGTGGACCAGGAATTAGAAGAGCCGGCATCCAGCAGTTCTCTTGAACCATGTGGTCTTATGAAGTCACTTGACCACCCACTTGAAGTCACTTACTCACATATAAATAACTGTTGATCTAAATCAGTGGCCCTTACACATTTTGAACTTTTAAGAACATTGACAAGTATTTTCTACTATCTTCTCTAGAAGAAAAAAATGAAACTAATGTTTACACATGAGCATAGATAAATGTATGCATAATTTTTGTCTATGAATGAGGACACTGAGGCCTATGCATAGACTCTAGAGAGGGTGCTGTGGGCCCCAGGGTTTAATTTCCTGGTCTAGATGCTCTTTTACTTCCCTATAAATTTTAACACTTTATGATTCAGTGAGTAATTGATTAAAAATAATTATTTCTTATAGTCTGAGATTTCTCAATAAAGCAACCTTCTGAATAAAATTCAGTTGCTTTATTAAATCTGACATTCTATTCAGCATCCAATCTATTGGAGATTCATGCTTGTTCTTCCAGATAGTGTAGTTTCCCTGGAAAAAACAGGGAGTCGGCCACTGAGAGGAATACAAACATGAACAACTCTCAAACCAAATTCATATCAACAGTTGGTATTTTTGTTAAGTTGTTAGACTACTTCTAGAAAACATATGAATTTTAAAAATACACTTATTTACATGACCAAACTGTTCAGAAGGACAGGAAATTCAATCCCACTTCTCAGAAGTAAAATATCTCTGGATATTGCTGAAGTCTTTCCTCTGCTATCACAAAACAAAGGACCTTAAATAAGGGCCTACAATAGTGTAGGAAAGAACAATGACTTAGGCCTTTTAAGACACCGCATTTCAAGTACCGCATGGCTTTTTGGGTAGCTTTTTTTCCATAATTGGTTCTCTGGAAGAAGTCTAACCGACTCTTCTGGGTCATTTAAATTTTCAAGTAAGAAAATACAAGCCACTTTTTTTCCTTTTAATATTATTTAGGCTACTTCCTTTTTGTGGTGCCTACACAAGAAATATTAATTCAGATTCTTATAAAACTAACTCTCAAAGTTGCAGAGAAACAACACATAGTTGCAGATGTATGGAAAGATATTTAGCAGCAGGTACACCAGCCATGAATCCTTGTGTCATCTAGTTAGAAGGTCACTTTCCTAAGCAGTATATAAATATTCAATCCTGTATGAAAGAAAAAAACGTGCATTTATGCAGACAAAGATGGGGTAGTAATTGTTACTAACCAGCTGTTTTTAACCAACTGGCTTATTTCTGTGAAGAGCATAGAGATTTCAGCATGTTGTTTTAGGTTAAACTTTCAAAATAACCAATTTTCCACTTGCTTGGCCTAACTTCTTTATCTAGGGACAATAAACATAACATCAGAATAGCATAGAGGTTCCTAGCATGAACATATATACATACACACACACACACACACACACACACACACACACACACACACACAGAGAGAGAGAAAGAGAGAGAGAGAGAGAGAGAGAGAGCGCGAGAGAGAGTGAGAGCGCGAGAGAGAGTGAGAGCGCAAGTGCTTATTTCCATTTTGGTAAAGTTCAAGGTTCAAAGTTCTGGCCCCTGGATGGGTGATTTAGGCGTTCAACTGCTCTAGACTAAGTCTGAGCTTGTTTGAAGAGCAGGGACAAGAAGACTAGAACGGGTATTGGCAACTACTTTATTATAGCAAAGAAATAAGCAACACAATGTACAACTAACATAGCTTAAAAGGAATCCCTGGACAATAAAGACAGAACTAGAACAATGCTGGGCATAGGCACCTGGACCACAGAGCCCTACCTCAAGCACAGAAATCACTAGGCTTAAGTATGAACTCAGCAGGCCTAGTCTCACTAGAAGAATCCTAGGTTAGGACTGGAGGTAGGGGACTTCAGTAGGAGGCTTTGTAATAATCATCTGTTGATGAGGTTTTATGTGAGGCTTCTCAGGTGAATCAAATACCACTTTATGAAATCTACTGTCCTGTACCTCTCCACCTGGGGTTTCTTGCTTCCCTGTCTCTGTTCATACAACATTTCCTACCTCTCCATTGACCACTCCTCCCAATGGACTTAAAGCTCCATTTATCCAAATATCTTCTTCCTTAGATTATAAATGTCAGAATCAGTGATCATTCTTTTTGCATTTTTCACTTTCTCTTAACTTCATTGGTGAGGGAAGGATTCCCACCTTCGGGTTATGGTGATGGCCAAATGCTTGATGCCTGAACCTGGATGGATGGTTGACAACAGTGGCCTGGGAAAGGAGGACACTGCAAACCTTACAGGGTCATATAGCGGTTGCATTTAGGAGCAGAATGAACAGGTGGAAACGACAGGAGACAAGTTTTGTAGTACTAAGAAGATGGGGTGCCTCCTGATTTCCATGAGAGACTTTGATTGGCTTGTTTGAATTATTCTGAGAGCTCGTGGGGAACTGAAATTCGCTGTTCAGGGATAAGCAGAATTGGTGCCTCGTCCCCTTATCAAGGAGAGTTGTTTGGCAAGGGCAGCTTCTCTATGAGAATAAAATGAGGAGAAGAACTGTAGTTAGGCCATTAGAGGCCTTCTTGGTTTTACCAGATGTTGAGGCAGCACAATATATTGAACATTAGTCTCAGGTCTTACATTACTACCTTTGGACCCCCCAAAACTGAAATTCTGGCTGGGACTCCATAAACAACTAAGCATAGTGTGTACCTGTGTTCATAGAACAAATAGAGTAGATGAAACTGCTGATGACAATGATGATGATAGCAGCACCAATATTTTTTTACTCATCACTAACATCACCTTTTGTAGAGGACTCAACATGCACCAGGCACTGTGCTTTTCTCCTAACACTCATTGTCTTATATAATCCTGACAACCACTCTTATCTGCATCCAAATAGCTGGAATGTAACTGACAGCACAGGGTGCACAGGGAAGTAAGCATACTTAAGCTGATCTAAGGAAGTCAGAAATCATGTAAGTATAGACATTATTAGCCTGATTACATAGGTAACACAACTGAGACTTAGAGAATAAGTAACTTTCCCATGTCACATAGCTAGTAAGTGTTAGCACTGGGTTTTGAATCCAGGTCTTTATATTCCAGAGCTCAATATTGTTACAATTTTTGCATAAATGATTATTATTCTTATATAATGACTGAATACTCACCAACATTTTATTTATTGCCTGTATCAGAGCAGCAGCCCCAAATCAGACAGGGCACTCATGTAACATTTGCCTGTTCCACAGAAATCACCTGGAGTACAGGTTGGTAAAGACATGAGTTTATTTTTACTTAAGAGAAGAAATTGATGCCAGCTGATTGGTATAAAATTCCTCCACACCCAAATAGACGTGGTTAGAGAATATACACCCCAAGCATGGGAAAGGGAGCAAGACACAGCAACAGCATTATGTGCAAAGAAGCAGAAACAAAGATGCTTACTGCCAGTAGCTGCCTGGAGTTTGCAGATGTGCATATCTCCAAGGGCATTTCGACTGGACACAGATGGCCTTGGTCAATGGCCATTCTCCCAGTCGAGAAATAGTCATCAGCAGAGGAGGTGGAGTGAAGGATATGTCCTGCATTTATCCCACGTCACCTTATGGATAATGCACAGAATCATAATTTGAACCTGAGCTCTTGATATTGTTATCACTGATCATTCTGTATCAGCACTTAGAAATTACATGAGTAAGAATGCTACGATTTCCACTCATCTGACAGCACGAATGGCTACGGATGAGATTGAATGTGAACATGGACTTGAATATGAAAGTGGGGCCATGAAGTTCTGTCTGCATTCAAATACCTGGAATGTAAATGACAGCACAGGGTGAAAGGGGCAGTAAGCATATTTAAACTGATCTAAGGAAGTCTGGAATCATATCAATCATGCAAATGGGTATCTAAGACGAGGCAAAGGCCCTAGGTAAGACAAAAAACAAAACTCTGGAATAATAATAAAAATAATGCCATAGAAAACAAGGCCAGGAAACATGAATCTAGAGATGTTTTCTGGGTTCTGGTGCTCAGGAACTAATCCCAACAAGTTCAGTGAAGTCCTGTAGGTGGAGTCAGGTAATATATTACCTGACTGGGGTGGTTACAGAGGCAGCCAATGAAGAAGGGCAGTTCTGGGAGAGCAGAACCCGACAATATCCATAGGCTGCTGTTTCACATGATCCCCAACACCTACCTCAACATCATCTCGGATCCTGCTAGAAATGCAGAGTTCTAGCTGTTGCCCTTGCCAGCCTGCTAAATCAGGTTTCCTTGGAAGTAATGCAAGGATGAAAATACAGTTGCAACGAATCAATATTTTATTAAGCTCCGCAGGTGATTCTTTTGAACACTGAATTTTGAGAGCCGCTGCTCTAGGTATATCCTGGAGGCAGAGAATTGAGGCTAGGTGAACAGGGTTTTCCAGGGCTCCAGCTACTCACTTGCAAAAAAAAAAAAAAAAAAGCAGTATTAAATAAGATGGTTCAGTATTATGCAATCAGTAACCATTGCAGCTTTGTTGTCCTTTACAACTGTGTCTTTTCTAACCCATCCTTCATTTTACTCTCACCCTTTTCTCTATCTCTCTCTATTTCTCTCTTCTCTCATTCTCCCTTTGTCACTGTTCTTCACTGCTCTCTCTTTTTCTTCTTTTCTTCTCTCTGTTTCTCTAGGTATTAGCATCTTTATGTAGATATTGTATTAACTGATATGAGGGACGCAAATATCTTATGTATTGGTTTCTACATTCTAGGAATTTATAATCTACATGAGAAGAGACATGAGGACCTACATGAGGAGAGACATGAGGATGTCAACAGCTAGAATTTAAGATGAACCACTCCTGGAGCTCCAAAGGAAATGCATATGAAGCACTTTGAGTGTTTAGAGAATACATGCATCTCATCTGACTGTGACAAGATTCAGGTGACATCAAGGAAGGCTTCCTGGCAAAGGGACATTTGATGAAATCCAGAAATAGAGGCAGAATTTGGATACGAAAAAAAAGGATTTTCAGGCTGAAAGAAACAACATGGACAAAGGCAGGGAACTTGGAGAGTGAGGGCCAAGCAGGACCAATTCTGCTTGGCTCTAGTAGAAATGTTGGGGGAAAGTAGTGAATCTTGGGAGAGGAAGGTTGATACTTCCAAGCATTCACTAGATTTCAAGGAGAATCTGTTTCATTTGTTGACCTAAAATGTCCTAGAGCTTTGTTCAATAATACTCTACTGAGAAGAAAAAAGAAATATAGAAAAGCTGTCCAATACTTATTAATCTGAGGTGGAAAGATTGTGCTGTACTGAGTTTTAGCAAACTAAAAAAAAAAAAAAGGTTTGAGGAAAGAGTGGCAATGACATTTACATTAGTTGTAGCTAATGTATATTGATTGGATTAAAATATGACATTATGAATAAAAAAGGCCTCTGTCAGAAAATGAAATGCCATTGCTTTCAGAGAGGGGGTGGGAAATGTAACACGCAGTCTGGTTTCTGTTTTGCCTGAATATTCTGGGTTCAGTGGGAGTAGGGTCATTGATTTAACTCTTTCCCTGAAAATACATTAATAAAACACAATTTCAAAGTTAAATAGAATTCATCTGGGACTTTTTCTCCCAAGGATGTATTATTTGTATATGCATAATACATATATCTGCAATGCCCACCTTAATTAATTTTACAAGTACAATTTCTATGCAAAATAATTTATCCATTGCATTCATTGCATAATTAAAAAATGTCTGCATGTTTGTACAAGAAGCCACGATTTGGAAATCAATGCAGGTGATAAATTATAATCACTGTCACTTTCAAAGCAAGGCTTGGTCTCAGCCTATGCCAGGGATGCAGGTGGACTGAGTGTCACTGTCTCAGGGCTGGTTGATGATTGTTTAAAGAATCCCAGGTTTTACAGGGGACTAAGAGTTACTTCTGTTGGGCTCAAGGTACTGTGAGGAAGCTGGTACATTCTCAGCTTGCAGCTCCAAATGAAAGAGGAAATTCCCGATCCTAAAAATCCTACTATCAGGTGAAAAATACACATGCTCTCTACACTAAGTAAACATTTTCCTGTGCTAGAGACTCAGATAAACATAAACGTTAAAAAGGAAACCTGCTTGAACGTTTTTTCTTCTTCCTAATTATGTAAATATGTATTACTCACTCCCCTTTTTTCTTCCCAGCTGCTGGCAGCTCATATGCTTGAGAAGGTATGTTTTATTCAGGAGAACAAAACAGGCAGGGACCTGAGACTTTGGTGAATAATAAATTGATTTTGACTTGGCCTTTTAGCTCATTATGAATCTTTAAAATGGTGAAATGTGCTTCTTTTCTCTCTCTCTGTTGAACTCCCCAGTCATAAGCTGGGATGAAGGGTTTGTTATCCAGAAGGGAATAAGGGATTTGATATCCAGAAGGGAACGCTGAGATTGAAAGGGGATCTTGAACTTGGACTCAAAGGATTCAGATGTTTGTGCTTCTGACCATCATGCTTCCATTCATTCATTTGTGTATCTGACTGTTCACCTTTCCTTTGTCATGGTTAAGATCATAGACTTTGGAACAAACCGGTCAGCCAAAATTCAAATCCTGGCTCTGTCACTTAAGATCAGTGTGGTGTTGGGTAGTTACTTAACTCCTTTCATACTCAGTGCTCTCATTGGTAGAATGTGTAAAATTAACATCTACCTTTCAAATGGTGAGGAATAAGTTAGATATGTATGTAAATAGCTTAAACTCTGTGCAGTGGTTACCACCAATAAACTTCCAATAAATGGCAGGTATCATTATAATTCAATTGATGTTTATTAACAATCTACCCCATGCCGCACGTTAGACAATGTAATATGACTCTGATAGTGAGTTTTATTTTTTCTATTTTTTTTTTTTTGAGTTGGAGTCTCACTCTTTCGCCCAGACTGGAGTGCAGTGGCCACTCCTGGCCACCGCAGCCTCGACCTGCTGGGCTCCGGCGATCCTTCCGCCTCAGCCTTCCAAGTAGCTGGAATTACAGGCGCAGGCTACCACGCCTGGCTGATTTTTGATTTATTGTAGAGATGAGGTCTCGCCAAGTTGCACAGGAGGGTCTCGAACCCGCGGGCTCAGACAATCCACTCATCTCAGCCTCCCAAGGTGTGGGATTACAGGCTGAGCCACCAAGCCCGGCGATAGTGAGTTTTCACTCAATAACTATATACTTTCATATGGGGGATAATATATTCATGCATATGACTTCAGAGCAAGGATGAAAATGATGAGGATAGAAAAAATGATCAGATGTAGGGCTATGTTAGTTCAGAAGGGCTAGACCTTACTTCTCACTGTAGGAAAATGATGAGGTTCTTTGGGAAGTATGTTAATGGAGCTGGATTTAAAGCATATGTAGGGTTTATAATGGAAAGTTTAGCAGGGGCAGGAGTCTAGCATGCATTGTCTATCTATTGTAATTCTGCCACTTGAATGGAAAATCACATACATTATTTCCCTTAATCTTCACTACAATTAATAACATGATTGAGTGTCCTATGGTAATTGATATTATGTTACTTTTCTGCAGTTTAGACAGACTGAAGAACACAACCAAGGTTACACAAGCAGGCTGAAACCTAATTGCCTCCTCAGATACATGAAGTTATATAAGGATGGTAACAGTACCCATCTTGAAAGATACTTGAAACCCATCTCTATTTATTTATTTATTTATTTATTTTGAGTTGGAATCTCTGTTGCCCAGGTTGAAGTGCAGTGGCACACTCATGGCCATCCCAGAATTGACCTGATGGGCTCCGGCACTCCTTCAGCTTCAGGTTTCCAAGTAGCTGGAACTACAAGCACGTGCTACAATGCCTGACTATTTTTTGATTTATTGTAGAGACGAGGCCTTGCCAAGTTGCCTGGGCTGGTCTCGAACTCGCGGGCTCAGGCAATCCACTTGCCTCAGTCTCCCAAAGTGCTGGATGACAGGCTGAGCCACGGAGCCTAGTCTCAGCTCAATTTAAGCTAGGCAGATTTCAATTTCTAGTTCTTTCAGAAATTGCCACACTGTCTTCAAAAGCGGTTGCACCAGTTTGCCTTCCCACCAGCAGTGTAGAAATGTTCCTTTTTCTTTGCATCCTCGCCAGCATCTATTGTTTGTTGTCTTAAAGATGGCCATTCTCACTGGGTTAGGTGGTATCTTAATGTGGTTTTGGTTTGTATTTCTGTGATGATCAGTGAAGTTGAGCATGTTTTCATGTGTCTGCTAGTTACCCTTATCTCTTCTTTTGAGAAGTGTCTATTCACGTCTTTTGCCCACTTTTTAATGGGGCTGTTCATTTTTTTCCCTTTCCATACGACTATCCCCCTATTGGGAATATACCCGGAGGAACTCAAGTCATTCTACCATAAAGATACCTGCACACACATGTTTGTTGCAGCTCTATTCACAATCGCAAAAACATGGAACCAACCATACCGCCCATCAAAGTTGGACTGGATAAAAAAATGTGGTACATATACACAATGGAATATTATGTAGCCATAAAGAAGAACAGACTTATGGACTTTGCAGCAACTTGGATGGATTTTGAGTCTATCATACTCAGTGGTCTATCACAGAAACAAAGAACAGAGTACCATATGTTCTCACTCATAAGTGGAGCTTGAACAATTATAATACTATAGGAAAGGGACTGGCAGAAGTGGGAAACTTCCAGGAAAGGGTGGTGGCATTGGCAGTTGAGGAACACTGCCAGGGGAGGGAGGGGCACACCTCATCAACAAAGGTATCTGCATAATGAATATTTGTGTACCTAACCCAAATTGTACTCCACACTTTTAAAATTAAAAAAAAAATTTAAAAAAAGAAGAAGAGGAATCACTTAGAAAAAAATAACCTAGGCACATTTCAAGTGCTCAGAAGCCACACATAACTATTCAACTGGACAGGACTTCTCTATCCTATTCTTAGACATCCAGTGTTCCATGTGACAGGGTTTCCATTCTATGCAAACTTCTAGTCTTTAGAAAGAGTTTTCTCTTATTAACCTATAGTTTTACCCCCATCACATATTTACATTTTGCCCAGTCACACCCCTTGGAGTCACATTAAACAATGCTTGTTTCTCTTCCATGGCCCAGCCCCTTAGAGGATGCTCAGGTCTGTGTGAATCATGTTACATCAACACCCTTAGTTCCTTCAGTCATTTCTCAAGGACGGGGATTTGGATGCTTATGCTTTCTATACGCTTCCCTGTAAGTGTTCTGACTTTTTTTCTCCCCAAAACAAATAACTCTGACTCTTTAAGAGAGACCAGACAAATACAGATAGATCTTCCATCTTCTCGATGTAAATATTCTATTACTTCTAATGCACATTTGAAAGAATTAACTTTGCTATTGTCAGCCTCATCACGTTGTTCACATGACATTTATTGTCTATTAAATCTCCCTAAGTATATTCACACAAGCTATTTCTAAGCTCCAATATCTCTTACTCTATATTTGTGCCATTGGTATTTGGACTTCAGGGTAGGTCTTTAAATTTATGTTTCATTTCATCAATCTAAATTCAGCTCACAAAACTGGCATATTAAGATATGATGATGCTTCCTCTATCATTCTATGAATTCCTTGTTCTTTTCTGCTTGGCATTCTTATTTGTGATAAGTGCCCTTTTATGGAATCATCTGAAGAACGAATTAGTGTGTGATTTGGAGCAGCATCTGGCCCAAGAAGTTTATTTTTGTGCCTTCTATTTCACTCTTTTCTATCCTTGCTTTCTAGTCTATTCTCTAATAAAAGGCAGAATTAAAACCAGAACGGCCGAACCAGGGTTATGCACCAAAAACCACAAACATAATCCTATGGGTTAGTCCTCGACTATTGAAAATCCTGGTCTCATAGTTCCTTTAGTTCCTTCCATCCATTTAGTCTTACCTTTCTTCCAGCTCAGCATCACACTCCCACAGTATCTGCCCTTCTTCCATATCTGATGTCTTAAGTACTAAAGAACTGCCATCCAACCTAAATGTCCCACTCTTCTAGATAACTGGGAACCTCTTCCAATTCATTGAGACAGTTGAGCTCAAGTCTTTCTGATTATAAAGACTACATGGAAAATTTAAAACATTTATAAAAGTAGAAAATAGCACAATGAACCATGTACACCTGTCACATTTACTCAAAATGAATCTTGTTTCTTTTTACCTCCACCTACTTCCCTCTATTACTTTGAAGAAAACTCAGATACCATATTATTTTATGCTTATGTATCTTTGCATGTATTTATAAATCATAAAGACCTAAAAATCATAACAACAACACACTTAAGAATCTCATAGTAATTACTCATATTATAAAAAATCATGGATTGTTTTATACACGCCCAGACAGATTTCTGAGAGAAGGATACACTATAGAGGCTATTCCTCTGATCACTGCCCTATCAGATGACATTAAAGACTTTCCACTACTTAAGTAGAACAACATAACTTTAAAAGTCTGGAAATCTATACCTATTTTAAAATGTATTGACTAGGCCATTTATCTATCTATGCAGCTTGAAAGTTGAGGAAGGCAAGGGGGAGTGGCAAGGAAAGAATATTTAAAAGTTTCGTTTTCTCCTTTGGGAACACCCAGTATGTTCTATTAGTGAAATGTGCTATAGCCTTAGAAATATATACCCTCTTCTTGGATCAACATCTGGAAAATGTATGTGTGAACTGATGGCTTTTTGCAAAATCTTTCCTAAGCATATTGTATTTCCCAGCAGGAATAGAAATGACTAGTTACTTACTAAAAAGAACAATTTGCCTCAGGCTGTCCAACAGCTGAGTTAGTGAACCCCAAAAGAAAAGAATGAGGGGGCAAAGATCCATTTGGAAATTACTTTCTTGGGTTATTATACCCTATGTGACCATGGAGTTGAGTACAATCACAGATGTTTCTTTGCCTCCTCCTCTTCCTTCCCTCCTCCTCTTCCATCCTTTTCTTCCTCCTCCTCCTCCTCCTCACTTCCTCCTTTTCTTCTCTTTTTTCTTCTCCATCCTTCCTCTCTTGCTCCCTCCCTCCTCTCACTTCCTTTCCTCCCCTCTCCTCGCTGCCTCCTTTCCCCACACTCCCTCCCCTCCCCTCACTCCCTCCTTTCCCTCCCACCCTCCTTTCCCTCCCACCCTCCTTCCCTCCTTTTCCCCTCCCTCCTTCTTTCTTCCTTCCTTCCCTCCCCTCCCTCCCTCACACCCCTCCCTCTCTCCCTTTCTCCCTTTTTCCTTCTCCTCCCTCCTCTCTTTCTTTCTTTCTTTCTCCCTAGAATGTTCCTTTGCTGTTATCCTGGCAGAAATGTGAATTGAATTTAGCCCCTCAATATGACTTTACCACTCTACCAGAGGCTATCTGCATCAGGGTGTCTACAAATGTGTAACAATTGTATAAGTCACTGAGTTTACAATTTACTACTACTGCCATCTGGAAGGGAAGGAACGCTATTTTACAGTGCCATTGGTTCACAGGTAGACTTGAGCTATACTTTCTGTACTCAGGTCCCTGATTTACCCCAGGAAGTCATCTTATATAACTCCAGTTAGATTAATCTCTCCTCCATTCTGCCATTATGTGTGCCCCCTCTGTTATAACACCTTTAATAGTCTACCTTGAATTAGTTATTTTATGAATCTATCTCTCCACTTATGATCCTGTGAAACAGGGACTCTATTTTACTCATCCATGCATAATAAGTACTGGCAAACATTTGTAGAAATGAAGTCCTGAAATGCATATTTGGTTACATTTAATGATAAAATTAGCCCATAAATCCCAAATACAGAGGGTTTGAAAATTCAATTTAATAAGCATTTGTCTAATATACTATAAAAAATGAAAAATAGTGAAATTTATTGAGAGTTTTCTGTGTCCAACACTGTGCTAAACACTTGACACATCACATTTATTTCTCAGAATAATGAGATAGGAACCATGGCTATCTTTACTTTACAGAACAGTACATCGAGGTGAGGCAAATTAAGCATTTTCACAGCTAAGGTGGCAGGGTGGTATTCAACAGTTGGCCTGTCCAAATCCAGAGACAATGTCACAACCCTGAGCCTATGTATATAGGCTATATACAGAAGATTAAAATAAGATCCCTACCTATCACCATACACAAAATCAGCTCTAAATGGATCAAAGACCTAAACGTAAAACCTCAAACTATAAGAACCTTAGAAAATGTAAGAGACACCCTTATGGAAATTGGAACTGGCAACCAATTCATGATCAAAACCCCAAGTGCCCATGCCATAAGAGATGAGATAGACAAGCGGGACCTCATCAAACTGACAAGCTTCTGCAAAGCCAGAGAAACCATCAAGAGAACAGGGAGACAACGCACAGACAGGTAAAAACTATTTGCCAACTCTATGTCTGACAAAGGCCTAAGATCTAGGATCTACAAGGAACTCAAACATACCAAAAAGAAGAAAACAACAGCCTCATTTCAAAGTGAACAAAAGATACAAATAGACACTTCTCAAAAGAAGACATATGAGCAGCCAACAGATAACATGAAAAAATGCTCAGCCTCACTAGTCATCAAAAAATGCAAATTAAAACGACACTGAGACACCACCTAACTCCATCAGGATGGCCATCATTGATAACTCAAAACCCAACAGATGCTGGAGAGGATGTGGAAAAAGGGAACAGTTCTACACTGTTGGTGGGAGTGGAAACTAGTCAACCTCTGTGGATAACAGTGTGGCGATTCTTAAAAGATCTAAAAATCGACCTTCCATATGACCCCGAAACCCCCCTACTGGGAATAAACCCAGAAGAACTCAGATCACTCTATGAAAAAGTTACCTACACATGCATGTTTATTGCAGTATTGTTCACAGTAGCAAGAACATGGAACCAACCATGCTGCCCATCAAAAGAGGACTAGATAAAAAAAAATGTGGTACATATACATGATGGAATATTCCTCAGCCATAACGAAGAACAAAATCATGAACTTCACAGCAACCTGAATGGACTTAGAATCTATAATACTGAGTGATGTATCACAGAAACAAAGAACTGAATATCACATGTTTTCACTCATAAGCAGACCTTGAACAATTATCATAATTCTGTAAGAAAAGGATTGGCAGCAGTGGGAAACTGTTGGGGGTGGGGGTGGGGGGCAGGACTAACAGTAGTAGGAATCTGCGAGGGGAGGGGGGACACACCTCATCAACAAGGATACCTGCATTTGTATACCTAATCCTGAATTGTAACCCACACCTTTAAAAAAAATTAAAAGAGAAAAAAAAAGTATAATGAAGAAATAAAAGTGCCTTTAAAAAGAAACAAAAACAAAAACAAAAACAAAAAAACACCTCAGGGACCTATCACAGAAATAAAGAATTGAGTACCACAAGTTCTCACTCATATGTGGATCCTGAATATTTACCATAATACTATAAGGAAAGGATTGGCAGTAGCGAGATACTGCCAGGAGAGTAGGGGGGCTGGGGGGTGGGGGGTGGACACAGCATCAATCAGAGTACCTGATCTCAAACCAAGCAAAGTGGGGACCAAAGGGATGGCCCAACTTTACCTGTATGATTACCACTTGTATACCTAATCCTGAATTTTACCTTACATCTTTGAAATATAAATAAATACATTAAAGAAAAAAAATAATATAGTTTATATACAATTGCCCAGTGTCTCATTATCTGCCCATGCCAGCTATCACAGACAAAATAATTAAAAAGTTTTTTAATTTAAAAGCTGGGAGAGATGTCAGGAATAATTTAATCTAAATTTCTTTTCCACACATATAGAATCAAAGGCAGAGCTACTTCACTCAGATAAAAACTCTTAAGGATCTGCATGCAGTACTCCCTGTGCCTCTTTACATCCTTCTTATCTCTTCATTTCGCATTGCAAACTAGCTACACCTACAGCAAAGGTTGCTGATCTTTGCCTTGATGCACTTCACCCAAATGCCTACTGGCTGATCCCTCACTTCTAGTCTTGGCTCAAGTTTCACTTTCTCAATAAGAACCATTTTAAGGCTGTAACTTGCCCTGCCCTCACCCAGCACTCTACCTCCCTCTTGCCTTGCTCAAGTGAGTGACTTTTTATTTGTTCCATAGTATCACCACCTCCTAACATCTTATATAATTTACTTTCTTATGTTCTCCTTCTTTCTCAGTCGGTGTTTCCTACCGATAATACATTTGCAATTTCCATGAAGACAGGGATTTTTGTCTGATTTTTGCTCTTAATATCGTTTCAAGCGCTGAGAATTGTGTCAGGGTGTCAAACAATAGCTGATGAATGAATGGCTCACACCAGGTTGCACAGCTAGTTGGTGCCAGAATCTGAACTTGGACCTAGGTAGATTTCCAGCCCAGTGTTCTTTCCATTCCATCTGCTAAAGATTGAGGTGAGAGAGGTAACCCAGCAGAGCATCATTCGAGGTAAAACCAGAGACTAAACTGTAGAGGTAAATAACTACTTAATTCCTCTTTTAACCTTTAGAGAAAACATTTGAAAACCTGACATATCCATGAAGGGAGAATAAACATCTCAGTAGAAAAGTAAGCCAACATTTGTTGAGAACCTACTATCAGTGAAGGCCACAATGCCCTTTATTTACTTCATCTCAATGTTTACAAAACATTGTTCAGACTCTACAGGTGAGAAAACTGAGGCTCAGAGAATTAGGTAATGCTTCTCTGACCACAGTGCTAATATCTAGATTCAAATACAGGGAAGTCTGTTAAGATTCTCAAGTCTCTGCCATTTCTGTAATAACCAGTGATATTGTTTTAACATCCCAAAGGCAGTAGAATAGTTTTGTTTTAGTGTTTACTAGTTAAGAGATAGCAATACATCTTTTATCTGGTATCTAAAGCAAAGACATGTGTCTTCATATTCATTTAGCATGCAGTGAATCATGGTATTCCCAACACATTAAAAAGACTATACAAGGAAGTTATATGTAAGCTATCCATCAGTTAAATATTTATTAGTACCTAGTATGTGCCAGATGTTGGGCTATTGGGCTAGGGATCGAGAAAGCTCAAATTAAAAGAGCACAATGCCCACTTTCAGATATTGTTTTCTCAACATATTGTTTTAAATGACAGATTCAGGGGTTATATGTGCAGGTTTGTTACACAGATACATTGCAAAATGTTGAGGTTTGGGCTTACACTGTACCCATCACTCAAATAGTGAACATTGTACCCAACAGATCATTTTCAATCCTCACCCCCACTTACCCCTTTTGAAGTCTCCAGTGTCTATTATTTTCACCTTTATATTCATGTGTACTCCTTGTTTGACTTCCATTTACAAGTGAGAACATGTGGTATTTGATTCTTTGTTTCTGAATTATTTTTCTTAGGAAAATGGTCCCCAGCTTCATTCATGTTGCTTTAAAAGACATGATTTCATTATTTTGCATAATTGTGTGGAATTCTATGGTGTATATACACCATAGTTTCTTTATCCAACCATCCATTGATGGGCACTTAAGTTGATTCCATTATTTTGGTATTGTGAATAGTTCTGCAATAAACATACAAGTGCAGGTGTCTTTTATTAATATAATGATTTCTTTTCCTTTGGTTAGATATCTAGTAGTGGAATTGCTGAGTCGAATGGTAGTTCTATTTTCAGTTCTTTGAGAAATCTCCATACTGTTTTCCATAAAGGTTGTAATTATTTACATTTCAGTCAACAGTGTATAAGCATTTCCTTTTTTCCACATCCTCACGTACAACTGCTGCTTTTAGGCTTTTTAATAATTGCCATTATGACTGGTGTGAGATGGCAGCTCATTGTAGTTTTAATTTGCATTTATCTGATGATTAGTGATGTTGATCATTTTTGCATGATATCATTATTTTTTATAGTTGTGTGGAATTCTATGGTGTATACATACCACAGTTTCTTTATCTAACCATCCATTGATGGGCACTTAAGTTGATTCCATTATTTTGGTATTGTATGTCTTCTGAGTAAAGTCTGTCCGTGTCCTTTGTCTACTTTTTAATGGAATTTTTTTTCTTTTTTCTTTTTTTTTTTCTTTTTTTCCTGTTGAGTTGTTTGAGTTCATTGTGGATTCTGGTTACTAGTTTTTTGTCAGATGCATAGTTTAAAATATTTTATCCCATTCTATAGATTTTCTGTGGACTCTGTGATTATTTCTTTTGCTGTGATTATGCGAAGATTTTTAATTGAATTAAATCCCATTTGTCTATTTTTGTTTTTATTGCATTTGCTTTTGAGGTCTTAGTCATAAATTATTTGCCTAGGTCAATGTCTGGAAGAATTTTACCTAGGTTTTCTTCTAGGATTTTTATACCTACTTTCAGACATTTTATAGTCAGGGTCAGCTTCTCAATGGTAATGTGATGAAATACAATTTAATTAAAAGGCTTTGTTGAGTTAAAGGAGCCATGGATCATCAACTCTATTTTATATGCAGTGAAACAGACTTAGACCAAAATCTAAAATACAGCTTCTCAGCTTCCTGGTCCAGAATGTTTTTTACTAGAGCAAAGTTAGAAAATAGGAAATAGGTCAAAGTGACCATATGACCAGTCATAGGGTTGATTTCCATGAGGAGTTTAATTGCCCTTTGCCAGGCTTCGGACTACCTCACCCATATCCCAGTCTCCAGCCTGAGTTGTTTCACGAACATTCTGGTGATAAGGGAGACACAGGAAAACATGTGGATGTTTTACTGAAATGTATATCTTCTCTTAGGAAAATTTAAATAATGATAGTGGTCAGTAATCATATCTTGGAAACTGTGTCAATCTATCCCCTTTCAAGTTCTCCCTGCAAATGATCTAGTTGTACAATTCCTACTCAATATTCCAGATCCAGCTCAAATACTTCCTCCTTTGTGAGGACTTCCCTGGCTGTCCAACTAAGTTGATGACAAGTCTGTTCTGTTTTGGAAGAAACCAATTCAAACATCCAGTAGACCACTTGGCACACTGCATTAAAATTACCTGCAGTTTCCCAGACTGGCTATTCCATTTGGGAAGGGACCAATAGAGTCACATTAACAGAAACAGATATTAACTCAATCTCATCCTTGCTATTTCAGTTTTTCCATCTTCCTGCAAAATTATACTTAGATCCTTGAAACCCATTGGAGTGGAGCGTCTTCCTTGTGCTCATGAGTGAGTTCAGTTAGGTTTCACTTGATAGGTACCATTCGCTTCCTCTGTGACTCTGTCCCCCTCTGCCCATCACCATTTGGGGTCCACACTCCCTCTAAGTTGTGTGAAGCTACTTTCTGATTCTAGAGCCTTGTTGCAGGTTGGGTTGTCTGGGAAACAGATAATGAGATAAAGTTGGGAGTATTGCAGGTTCACTGGAAGTAAGACTATGAAAGGAAAAGGACAGATACAGAAGAGGACAGGGAAGATACCTGACTATGATGTTGACCTGGCGATTTCTGCCGGTTCAAAGGGGAACTTGAAAGCAAAGACTGCCTGTCAGAGGAGTCCCACACTGGGCAGAAGTGGCCCAGCTCGGAACCAGTCATTGGCTTGTGGCCACTCCAAGAAGAGCATGACCTTGGCTTGAAAACTGAGACAGACCCTGAAAGCTCTTAACAAACCACACTCCTCACAGGTAGGAGCACATCTCTTTTTAAAGGGGGTGTGAATTTCCAGGTCTGTCACATCAGCAACGCACTAGGGACAGTTCCTGTTAAATTTCTAGGAATTTTGCAAGCTGATTGTTAAACCTAGCATTATTAAAAATAATATATTCATAAATAAATGTATTAAACACAGAGATACAAATACTAAAAAGTCATCATTGTCTAATTATTTTGTTACACTTCAATGCTCCTGGGGTTGTGTATGTTGATTGTATCTGCATGATTATATTATACTATGTAATAGTGTGCAATTCATATCTCTTCCCAACTCCACACGCAGCTTGAAATGGGCAATATTGGGAATATTTACATCACGAAAAACTCTACAAATCAGAGTTTGGCTTGCTGTTTTATTGATTGTCTAGACTTAAGGAAGTGATAGAGAAAATGTCAATAATTTAGATTATTTTTATAAGCATAAAATGTCTGTTGCATTACATTGTGAATAGAATTAAAAAATTGAGGAAATATTCTTTCAGAATTCAAAAACTATTATCCAATTCAGCAAATAAGTCATTACTGACAAATGAGTGAAGCTCTGACTCTTACATTTTTTTTCGTGTTTCATTTGTATCTTGCTCATCAGCATAAGGAAAATATTAACTAACATTCAGGTCAGAACTACACTCATTTGTCAACTATAAGCTGATTACAGTTAACAAGAGTTCCACAAAAGTCAAACAAATGTTTCATTAGCTGTATGGAATTTACGATAAAGAATAATGTATATTTTATTATTAATTGCAAATGTATGTGACACATTCTTAACACTATTAAAATTTATGTGAAATGTGTACACACACACACACACACACACACACACACACACACTTACATTTTCTTTCCCTGGAGAGCCAATTGTTACACATTTACCAGCATACCACTGCACACAGGCCTTTTGCCTGGTACCCTGACTCCTGCTATCCCTGCCTGTGTACCTTACCTTAGATGCTCTGGTTCCAATGGGTTGTCATCTCTGCTGCTCTGGATGTGCTGAAATAAGCAGTGGTTCAGACAGAGTGGGCTTCTACACTACTCTGGTGACATGGGAACAAAGGCACTATTACCTTGTGCCTCAATGGCTTACAGAGTTTTAGAGAATACTCTTCTTTCTGTTTTGACTGATAATATTCCCTCTCCTTCCCTAGAGACTCAGACATGGGTCCATAGTGGAATGAATAAAAAAACAAGTTGAAGGAGAATGCACATTATGCTAAGAATTTCCCACTCCCCTCCACTGACTGAAGCTTTGTTCTTTGTTGTTTACCTGAATCTCTCCCTGGACACTTGTTAGTTCTTTATATTAAGATATCCTGGTGATTTTAAGTAATTAAGTAGTCAGTTCTGTCAGTTCTGTCCTAACCTTCTTTGAATTCACCTGTGGCCATAGTTTAGGACAAGCCTGGCTTCAGTTATTTCCTATATCTATCATTCAGTGCTACTATGACCTTCCTGAGAAAAGTGACCATACCTTTCCATCTCCAGCATCCACATGTGATCTAGAGGGAAGTGAGAAAATTATTGTCTGATGAAGAAATACCATGCAGGAGACAAGGGAAAACATAGCAGATGTATAAGCCATGTTTCCAATCATGGAATTTTCATTAGTCCATACCAAGAGACATACTATCCTATCACCAAGATCTTTTTTTATGGGTCAATTACAAGCAAGAAATGTAATTGAGTCAGAAGTTTAATGGTTTTCACCCTTATTGCAGGGCATGAATGGGAGCAAGAGCAATGTGAGACTTGTTTTCTCTTTCCTGATGATCCACGGAGGTCCCTGAATCCCATTTAAAGGCCTTCCTTTCTCACTTTTTAAGCTGCTATGCCCTCTACCTGGAAATAGTGATTTCCTTTGCTCTGACACTTAACAATCTGCTAAGTCCTCATGCTTTGGCCTGGTTTTCATGATATTTTTTGTAATATCTTTTAAGGTCTTGGTGTCAATGGGGTGCTGTCATATCCCTTTCATTAACATGAGTCACAGGTTGACCCAGATGTCCTAAGATGGGGGAAGCAAATATCTCAGAAGCTGTTTGGTCGTCACTGTTTCAGGTGATACCAGAGGCTGATGAGATCGCCTTTAAGATGCAGGTGCTGTGGATATTGAATTCCCCAAAGTGATGCAGGTGCTGTGGATATCGAATTCCCCGAAGTGAAATAGTCCCTATGTCTTTTCCAAACTCAGAAAGCACACTGCATACAGGTGAAGTCTCAATGCATTTTCATAGCTTTTACAACAATTATCATTTTGACCTTGACTTTTTCTCATATAGAAATATATATTTAACTCCTATTGTGAAGCAGCCATTGTACTATAATCTTTCAATAAATTGGTGAACAAAACAGATGTGAGTCTTGCCTCTTGAGATTTATAAACCAACAAAAAAAATGAATTAAAGAAAGATGAGTACAATGAAATGAAAACCAGAGTTCAAAGAATGGGGGCCCAAACTAGTCCTGGGGCTTAGAAACTCCTTATTTGTGGACATATACTTACCCAACATCCTGAAAGTGGGTAGAATCCAGCTGCAATAATTATTACAAACACTCACACAGTCCTTTTTATGTTGGACGTTGTTACTTGCTTTGCTATGTTCTTGTTCATTTAAGATACAGCCACATGATTTAGGGGCAATTATAACAAAATGGAGGCAGACCCTGAGTAACCTTCTAAAGTTCACACAGTGGTAAGTGTCAGAACCAGGCTTCAACACAGCAATTTGTTTCCGTAATTTTTGCTCTCAATGGCTAGCTTAAACCCACCTCCCTGGTGTATAAGATGCACCCAATTATTATTCTTTGAATAAATAAATAAAGGAGGGAGAGGGAGGGGGAGAGAGAGAGAGAGAGAGAGAGAGAGAGAGAGAGAGACAGAGACAGAGAGAGAGAATGCATGGCGGGCAGAGAAATCAACAAGTGCAAATGCCCTATGACCAGAAAGGCAGGATGTTTTATATCACCTGGAAGACATTCAGTGTAACTGGAGCTTGGAGAGCAGAGAGCAGAGGACACTGAAAGGGGATCTTTCTCAAGGACACTCAGATTTGACTTTCAATGATAACCTGGGCTGCAGTGTGAAGAATAGGTTACAATGCAAGAGAAGGTGTGGGGAGAACAGCTACCGGGCTAATGTAATAAGGTGAAAAATGAAGGGATCGGAGTGGTGGCACTGGAGGACAAGTGGAAGAGTTTGAGCTATGTTTACAAGGTAAGGTTGACAAGTACACTTTCCTCCAGTCAGATGTGTCCCCACAGCACACCTTGTCCACTCCTGCTTCGGCTCCTTTGGTCATGTGTTTCTGGCAACTAGAATGCCCTCTCCCTCTTCCTTCCCATCAGAACTCCTTCGTTTCTGATGATACCAGCCCAGGAATGCTTTAGTAATTCAGTTCTGTCTACATGAAGAGAATCTTTGCATTTTTAGTCGCCACTGTATCTGAATCTCTTATCTCCCCAATTAGACAAATTTCTTAAGCTCCTGAACCATATGTTTCTCTGAGCTCCACAGTTGCTCTCACTCTGCTTTGTGTTTAGCAGATGTGGTGTGGCTGGGGAGGTGACTGCTGTATCGTACAGAGCAGTGAACTAAGAGCCAGAAATCCTGTCCTCTCCAGCAGCGTAACCAAACAGCAAGTCATTTTCTGCATTTCTATTTTTTTTTATTTGTAAAATGGGTGCAATTCCCTCTACAACAACTAATTCCAAGGAGTTGAGGATTGTTATGAGGATTCAATCAGACGAGATGTGAAAGTGCTTTTTAAACAAAAGAGTGCTTTACAACTTTGTGGGATTATGAATTATATAATTTTTAAGAAAGTATCCTTGAGAGAAGCCCAGCTTGAAAGTATCCTTGAGAGAAGCCCAACATGCTTTACAAAATATGAGCTTTACTGGAAGAGTACTGGTATATCTCATGCAATCAAAGGACTGAGGAGCAACTTCGTACTCTCAAGGACTGGAAACAGGGACTGAGGTGCCAACAACATTCTGTCTCTGTCTCCCTCCTGCCCTCCTTCTCAGTCTCTCTTTCCTGGTCATGCTGCTATTCTCTCTCTTTCTATTCCAGTGGCTGTCTTGGTATGACCCTTAACCTCTTTTCCCTGCCTTTCTATGTTGACTATATTCTCTGTACTGTAGGTAGCCCTTTCCACATGGAAAATAATATGGCTACAGGAAATACTGGGCTTATATCATTTTATTTTATACAGGTGAGAGGAGAAGGGATCCTTTTTGTCAACTTCATTTGGACAACTCCCAAAAGAATGGTCTGACTTGTACAGTGGGTCTACCCTGAACCAAGCATCATGATCAGAAATGAGCTATCTTTGTAGGTTTTTTTTTAAGTGCCTGTTTCTGTGACCAAATGGGTTTCAGCCCAAACCATAACTTTACAGTTGGAATCTCCAAAGAAATATAATTTCTGTAAACAAAATAAGGGGAGAGTAATTCCAGATACACAAAACAACTCATGTGTGCTACAATTCATAGTAAGAAATGTTTGTGGCATTGACTTGAGCTGGCAAACCTAGGTGGCATGATAGAAAGGAAGTGAGTTGTTATGTTAAATATACACGGTATACCAAAAATTGTCACTTTGCATAGATGATATGCTCAGAATAGATAAGCAGAGATGACCTACGAATTTCATCCAGACACCTAGATTGATAACAACTCACAACAAAAGATGGAACTTTGCTGAAGGGAATCAAGACAGATTGAACCATGTAAAATGGTGAGGGGTAGAATGTTAGAAAATGACAAAAAGGCACAAATAAATCAACACATGTAAGGTGCAAGACTATTAATGTCCTTTCCCTGATAGAAATGGATTCTAATTACAAACAGAAGTCAGTTGTTGATTGTGCAGATTTTATTTACGATCAGATCTGATTAGACAAATGATGACAAATGAGAAACAGTTGTAAATTTCCCAGTGATAAACTCAGTGTTGCTAGGTAACAAAGCAACATAATTCCCAGTAGAATCAAAGAAAAGGGAAGAATTGGAAGAAAATATTCTTAGACCTCCTTTTTTTTTTCATTTTGGGGGACTTCTCCAGTATTCTACATTTTTAGAGTTTCAACTTGGATTCTCACATCTCATTCAAAGTGAAATGTCAACTCAGTTTCAGTTTTATGACTAGAACTCTCTCAAAAGACCTTAGGCAGAGGGAACAGGAAACAAGCAGACTTAAAAAAAACAATATAATAGCTGTCTTCAAATATGTTAATCCAATTCATCAAACGTTCACCTCGCTTCTCCTCTGTGGAGGGCAAAGTTCTAGACGCTGTAAGGTGTAGACAAAAGTATACATAACAATACCTGTCCTTGTGATAATGAGGGTTGGAACATGTACATAACCAACTACAAGATAAGACAAGAGATACAGCCCATGTGATGCATACCCAGGGGAAGATGGTTATATGAAAAATGATTGAAAGGAATACAAATGTTCAATGCTCAGAAGAAAAGGCTTTAGAAGAAAGCCAGAGCCCAAGCTACATTCAAATACAGTGGCATAGCCTGTGGATGATGAAGGAATTTTGTTCCATGTGGCTCCATGGTAAGGTCTGCTCTTAATGAAGAAAGCTCCAGGAGGGTATCTCAGTTCCTAAGAGAGACTGGACCTTTAGGTGTCTGAAAATAAAGTAGGTTCTCTTGTGTAGCTAGGTAGTAGTGTTAACAAGGACCCTTTTCTGCTATTATAAACTTTCTCCTTTCCTAGTCATTGTCATTGCAATGAATTGCATTATTATCATCTCTTATCAGGACAAACACAAGTGAGGAACCCCCCAAAAACCCCAGAATTGTCTTTTGGAGGGCTGACCTCTTATAGTACAGGCTTCCTCTGCTAGGGAAATATTCCAGGAATCCATTGGCACCAGTGTACCAGCTAGCATTGTTGTGAGAGGCTGCATTTGGCTTCAGTGAATTTTTTTTTTTGATGGGTAATTTACAAGTGCACCTGTCTACACTAGGCTGAGTGTTCAGCAGTTTTCGACCAAAAATGGCAGGGGCCCCATGCCCCATCCTCTCTATTCACCCAGTATTGCCCCAAGTGACTTTTTTCTGTTACACCAGATGAAAAAAGTCCTCAAAAGGAAATATTTTGCTTATGTGAAACAAACAAACAAACTAAAAATGACAGAAGCACTCAATGTCATCAAAATTGACAAGTTCAAAAACTCTTTTGAGCAGTGGAAAAAGCATCTCAATAGGTGTATTGTGTCAAATGGAGAGTACTTTGAAGGTGACTGAAATTTAAACATATAAGAAAAATACACAATTAAAAAAATAAATCTAGTTTTTGGGGTCCCCCCTTGTATATGAAGTTCTCAGTTGGTCTCTCATTTCTAACCTCATCTCTGAAATCCATTCTTCCTACAGCAGCCAAGATAATTTTTAAAATGTAAATTGGATCTTGCCAGTGCTCTGCTTAATAGACTTCAGTGCTGTCCCATTGTTCCTTGTATTAGTTCGGCTATTGCAACAATAATGGTGCATAACAAATCACCCCAAATTTCAGTGACCTTAAGCAACAGTCATTTCTTGTCACTCACTTATCTGTGAGTTGGATAAATACCTCTGCAGTTCTTGGTTGGCCTGAGTAGGTCTTGGCTCCAGGTTACAGGTTTGGTTCAGTTCTGCTTGGCACGTCTCTCATTCTACCTCAAGTGCATTGCTTTCATGGCAATGAAAGAAGTGCAAGAGCAAACCTAAATGCAGAAACATAATTCAAACTCCTGCTTGCATGATGTCTGCTAACAGGCCATTGGACAAAATAAGTCAGCAAGCCCAAATTCAAGGTGTTTTCCCTTCCTTCCACCATGGGATCCTTTCAAGGATATGGATTTGAGATACTTATTGATGGAGCAAAATATTAGCCACAGTACTTCCATCTACCACGCACTTAGCATAACATTCAAACACTTTATCGTGGTCTCAGGACCCTAAGTAATTTGACTTTTGGCTATTCGAATACTACCCAGTGTCACTTTCTGTCTCTCCCACTACATTCTAGACACACTGATCTTTCCTTTCATCAAATATGCCAAGCTCATCCCTGCCCTATCACCTTGAATGCTTTTCTTATGCATGGAATGCTCTTCCCTAGTCCAGATCTAATCAAGGCTGGCTCTTGCTATCTTTCTACTTAAATGTTACTTCCATGAAAGACCTGACCTTCAATTTAGAGAAGTCTCCCCTGCCCCATTTATTGCTTATTGCTTCAACTTTGTTTTGTTTTTTTCAAAGCATTTATTTTTGCCAAATACACTGTTGTTTATACATTTGTGGGCTGAATAATTTCTGCACTAGAAAGTAAGTTCTGTGAGACAAGGCACCTTGTTTATATTGTTCAATTTTTCATCCTTAGTATTAAAAATAGTGATTGGCACCTAGTTTTTGACTGTTAAGAATATGTACACATAGAAACTCTCCCCAAGAAATATCTCCCAAAACAGAATAAGTACTCCATATGGCAACATTTCTGCTCTTCCACTTTTTCCATTTATTTACTTTCATTGTAAGAAATAATATACTGTCACTGCAAGGAAAGAGACCAAGAAAATGAGTATACAAAAAGATCATTAAATCACTAGAAATTACCACTAAAAGTTAGTGTATATCCTTCTAAGCTTTTTTTGGTGCAAATATATGCATATGCAATTATTTTTTATATGCCCCATTCTGCTTTTACTTTGTGTTTATTATTTTTTCATGTCAATAATAATGGTTTACATCATCTTTTATTGACTGCATATTGTTTCTTGCACAGCTGGGCATGAACATCTTTATGCTTAAAACTTTGCACACGCCTCATCGGTTGCTTAGGATACATTCTAGAAACAGAGTCGCTGGCTTGAAGGACATTTGCATCGTTTCAAGGCATTTGAAACACACAGCCAAATGATCAAGATTTACCAATTTATGCTGCCATCAGCAGTGTATTAGAATGCCACCACTATTTTATTTAACATCCAGTGGGTCACTTTTAGTCTAATTCAATGAAAAATGAAGTTAGCATTGCCAACGTGCCTGATGATTCACAGGCTCAGAAGGTCTACAGAGACTTGCACTACACTTTGGGAAGTGGTGGTCCAGTTTAATGTTTATTTTCCACAGACGCCCAAGGAGTCCTTTCATAGAATTCCAGGGACCCATGAACTTAGATGGCAAAAATATTACAGCTTTATTTTTCCTAATCTCTAACTGAAATTTAGATTTTCTTTAATCATGAATACAAACAAGAAGCCATAGCAGAATATCACTGGCAGTATTCTACCAATAGAAATCACAGATATTTTCAAATCATATTGCAGTTCCTGTAGATATTTCAAAATCTTTCTTATGCTCAGTGTTACTTTGAAATTATGGTAGTTACAGACATGCTGCTTCATTCATTCATAAAGCAGTGCATATATTAGTATTTTCAACTTCATTATATTTAACATTTAAACATATATGTCAGTGTATTTGATTTCTTCATAATCATATCTTTTAATTTAGAGGTCAGAAATATCACTCCATGAAGGGGTCTATAGGATTCATCATCCTGACAAAAGGATCCACAACACGACAGCTACTGGCAAATGGGGCTGGTGCTGGTTAGCCTAGGGACTTGGTCTACAGCCAGATCTAGGGCTGCCTGCACACTGGGATAGATGAATTGCTTGGGGAAAGACCAGCTGCTGGCTATAGGGAGCATGTGACCGGAGAGTCAGCAGACCAGGGTCAGGAAAGCACAGCCAAGGCATGGCTTTCACACTGGTGATTCAGAAGCAAAATTCAGCCAATGTATCTTGCTTAGTCTCCATATATTTCTAAAAAGATACATTTGAGCACCATCAAATAATAGTCTATTATGTCCCCACAGTTCCTAATGTCTTCTTTCATTTTACCGTGGGTCTCCTTCCTTTATTTATGCTATGCTATGGCTGTAGGCCCTAGAGTTTGTACCCTCTGAGCGAAGTTGGCAACGGAGTTTGTTGGACAGTGCAGTGAGAGTCACTTTGGGGAGGGCCTGCATACTTATCCACGGTCCCTACTGGATTAAAAGTTCCACAAGGGTAACTGTCTGTGCTGTAAACTGTTGTGGCACCAGTGTCTTGCATACTGAAAGCACTCCACAAATGTTTGTCAACAGCTTGTAGGGCCAGGGCTAAATATACAGTCTCCACAATGACAGAAATACCCAGCACCTGGAGTGCTGAGGTCTCAGGCACAAGAGGAAGAGCAAGGACTCTAGAGCTAGAAAAAGGGTCTAAGCTGGGTCTTCACTTTCAGAAAATGCAGACAGCAAGTAGGAAGGTTGCAGGTGCAAGTTCAACTAAGCAATGAAACCCTTAAAAAATGGGCCAAATACCTGCCTTGTGTTTAATTCCTCCACTTGAAGCTATTGGTTTCAGAGCCTGGGGTAAGATGGAACTTGCACACGGGGCCAAGAACCAAAATGAAGGAAACAAGGCTCAGGTGACAACTTGTATCAGAGACGTCTCGTCTGGCTAGAGGTGCTGTTTTGAAAGCCTGGCAAAATCATCTATATCCGTTGCTACACACTGGGCTATGCATTATCTTGCTACTAAATGGCTACACACTGGGCTATGCATTATCTTGCTACTGTTCCTTTGTGTGGTCTTCTACTATATCAGGGATCACAAAAATCAGAGGCCAATTAGGAAATATAAAGGTATAAAGTGGTATCTATAGAAGTGGTGTTGCTGGTGGCAAAAATGTCCTTGCCCTGTCTGCGAGGGGACAGCAGCCACTCAGCTTAGTTTTACATAACTGGTATCAATAAGGGGCCTATTGAAACACACACACACACACACACACACACACACACACACACACACACACACACACACTTCAGATTTTTCACAATTTGGTGTAATACTTTAATGTTAGATCCCCTTACTTTAAAATAAGTCACTTCTACAGATTGCATATGTCTTCACAGTATTAAGTTTCAATATTTGCCCAAAAATAGTTTGAAGGGAGTGAGGCAATTCCTTTGGGGCTAAAATTTAAGGTGGCGCATGCCCCCCCCCCAAAAAAAACCTCAGTAAGCAAGATAAATATTTTGAAGCAATATTTTAGAAAATGAATCAGTAACGATGCCAGGATGAGCCTATTGAAACCAGAGGAAAAAAATTAAAAAAAAATCAAAGATACTGATCTGTATTTAAGACTGGTATTTTATTCATGATGAATTTTTGGCATTAATTTTGATTTTTTAACTATTGCATTAAAATATTATTTATCTTGATTACTGAGGTTTTTGGCACCCCCTAAATTCATTCCCCCTTCTTGATATGTTCATTTCCTTCACCTGTGAATTAAGCAACTTCCTAAACTTAATGACCAAAATGGTCAGGGAGCATAACAAAATTACAAATTCCTGCATCTGACCCCTGGAGAATCTGACTCATTAAGCCTGGGTGGGTTCTGGGGAAAGATCAGTGTCCACAGGGATCAGGTAACTGTGATAATTGACTCAGTTTGGGAAGGAGTTAGATCATTTTTAAGCTCCTTGCAGCTTTAATGTCATAGGATTTTACCTTATATTCTTTTTCTGTTTTTTTTTTTTTTTTGTAAATACCCCTGGGATTAGAGCCCATTAAGTCAGTAACATCTTCATGTGAATTAATTTAATAGCTTGTTTTTCTTTTGACAGGAAGGGCCCTGGACACAGGTCCTGGGGGAGGGGGCTGAAAGGGGCAAAGTGGAGCATCACAAAGAGCTCTTTCTCAAAGCGGTTTCACTGAGGCTGAGTCCGGGGACCAGGAATGTACTTTAGTTCAACTATGAACAACAGGAAATTGCTTTTAATCAATTTGAAAATAAATGGAAGTGCATGCCAAAGCACCCTCTCTTTGAAGAGATGTCAGGAACACTTTCAATCTTTTATCCTCCAGAAAACAGCGGGAGGAACACCACTGGAATCAGCCCTGTAATTTCTACTCAGTAATTATACCTGTCACCACTTCCGACAGAGTGGATATAAATAGCCAGTTATCTTACTTTTTCTGCTTTTCTTTGTATTATTCTTTCTCCAACTACAAGACTTCGGTACCTGATGCTAATACCTGCACAGGACACAAAGCATTCACAGAAAGTGCATGGCTAGACGTTAGACTAGCGTTCCAAAAAGACACATGCGATAGATTGAGAGAATCTCATTTGCCCACAGAACTGTGGTCGCTAAGATTTATGACAGGTGACAGGGAGAGACGGGCGCCAAGGAAAGGGGTTTTGCTTTCCATTTCTATTTTCATTTCACTCCCAGTAGGGACACGCACGTGTGTGCATGCCTGCTGTGCTTGTATGTCATTACACCCACATACTGGGAGGAAGTCAGGGCTTCTAGGAGGTGGGTTAACCCTTTCAGGGTCTCTGAGAAACCACATGAGGATCTCACTGCCCAGAAATAAAACCAAAATTATTTCTCATTTTTCCCAAAAGCATTTCTGATGATGATGGTTATTACCATTGCTATTAATAATAGTGTCATACAGTCCTATAGCACTTTGACTTGTTTTTCAAAGAGATTTGACATAAATTATTTTGGAACCTCTCACAAGAAGAAATAAGTTATAGTGGAAAGAAGATGGGGTTTTGAAATCAGGTATTCCAGAATTCAAATCCTGGCTTTTCCACTTGCTTGCATTGTTAACCTTAGGTGAAGTAATGCTTCCATGTTTCTGTCTCCAAATCTGATAAATAATAAAAATGTTAAATAATAATGTTAAATAATAATAATGGCTACCCTGAAAAATTTCCTTTGGAGGATTCCATAGACTAATATATGTAGAGACCTGTTGTTATCTGTTAAAATAGTTCTCAAACTTTAGTGTCCTCAAACTTACCCGGAGGGCTTGTGAAAACACAAAATTCTGAGCCCCGTCCCAGGGCGCTGATTTGCAGGTCTAGTGTAGGGACTGGGAATTTTCATTCCTACCTAGTTCCCAGATCCTGTGACTGCTTTTGGTCCAGGGACCACACTTCGAAAACCACTGATTGGTGATCAGTCCGTGTTAGGTTTTCCTGTTTTATGTGTTTAATAAAAACTAATCATTAAGCATCTTTCACATTCCAGGCGATATGCTCAACAGAAAGAAGAGCAAAATAGATATGTCTGTCTCCTTAGAAAGCATATGCTAATGAGAAAGGCAAATCTCTCTTCACATGTAAAGAAAAAAATGGCATATTTTGGAAACTAAGAGCAAGGCAATAAGGGCTGAGTGACTTGAGCTGGGCTGGAGAGGGAAGCAAGTGAAATGCTGACACCCACCACATTTATTGTGGTGTGTGCTGTAGATGGCATGAACTATGTTCAGTTGAATTCTTCGAGATGGAGCCAGCTTTTGTGGGGCACATAGCTCACATATTTTCGGGATCTACTTTAAGAAAACAAATACAAAATTATGAGTGCAAAATTAGGAATAGAGCTGTGGAAGGGGTCCATACAAGAGAGGAGCCTTGAAACTTTAGTTTCATTAGCTTCTTGCAAGTCCCCTCCCACATGTATCTTTACTTGTATGTACCAAGGAGTCTATAGCATAGCTGGCAAGATGGATCTGGTATACCTGACCTAGCGCAGGGGCACCTACAAATTATTAGAGCAATGAAGCAGAAGGAAAGAGGTGTTAGGCAATGGAGTCTTGGTCGTCACAAGTGGGTGGGAGGATTCTACTGGCACCTGATGGCTAGAGGTCAGAGATCTTGAGATCTTACAATACAAGCTACCACAACAGAGAATTCTCTGTCCCCAAATGTCAGTAGTGCCAAGGTTGAGAACCCCTGTCATAGAGCAGGGATACTGTCTAGGTAGGAGACCCAGGTGGGAGATGACTGAAGCCCCACAATTTTCAGAGAAACATTCCTACTTTCCCCTTCCAAAGAACCCCTGTTTTCTCCCTGCTCTGTGTGGAACATTCTTCTTCAGACACCTGTGTGGCTGGTTCCCCCATTGTAGTCAGTTCTCTGTTCAGGGGTCAACTTTTGGGATGTTTTCCCTGACCACTCATCTTATCTAAACTAGACTTGGGCCTGTCTATGACTCCTAATCCCTTTCTCTGCTTTAGTTTTCTTTTTTTAATTTTAATTTTTTGTAGAGCTGGAGGGTGGGAGGTGGGTCGGGGGAGGGGTGCTCACTATGTTGCCCAGGCTGGTCTCAAATTCCTGACCTCAAGCAATCCTTTTGCCTTGGCCTCCCAAAATGCTGAAATTACAGGTGTGAGGCACCATGCCTGTAATCTGTTTTAGTTTTCTAAACTCTTAACCACCTGACATCATATTATATTATTTGTTTATTACTGTTGTCTCTCTTTCAAATGTAAGTCTCATCAAGTAGAGGACATTGTGTTTTTAAAATTTTCTAACCTCTGAGCCTTGTAGCATGCTTGGCACACAGTGGGTACTTAATATCTGTTGAATGGATATAGAAAAAAAAGTTTTATTAATGTGCTAGGTTTGTTGAGTAAGTGCTCAATGGATGCAGCCTATTGTTATTAACATTGTAATTGAGGTTATTGTGTCCTACTTAGACTGCAGCATGACACTGACCAGAGGATTCTCATTATCTCAGCCTTGGGAGGAGGCGGCTGATTCTCCCAGAGCCCCATGGCCTGGTATCAGCCTTGCATTTTTCAGTGCCTGCTTTGAGAATGAAGCTGACGGGCTCTGAAGGGACTGCCATCCATCACTCAGTCCTTCCATCATCTGCTCTGCAAATGACAACCTCTGATGGGAAAGCAGGGGGAGCTGATTTGGAATTAATGCCCTGCATCTGGAGGGAGGTAGGTTAAGACAGCAAATATTCAGGGAGCAAATCCAGACTGTCAGGCAAATGACAGAGAGACAAATTCAGAGGCCCCGGTTGAGCACATTGTACCTGGACAGCTGCTTTGGGTAAGGCACTTGAGTAATGCAACTTGGATTTGTTTTTGTTTCTTTTTGCTTTTTATAAGTTGTTGAAGGGATGGATAAACTTGGGAATGGAAGATTGCCTGGATAACCCATTCAGATATAATCCCAAGCAAAGTGTGAAATAAACCAAGACTGGAATCAATGTCGTCTATTCAACAAACATTTACCAAGTGCTTATCCTATGCCAGGACTTGTGAAGAAAGTGTTATTGTCATTTTCAGGAATGAGAAAAATGGGGCCCAGAGAAACATAATAACTTGCCCAAGGAAAAGCAACCGGTGAGAGGCAGTTCCTCAAACATTTAGACTCATTCTCCCTTCTCAGCGTTTACACCTGCTGCTCCCTCTGGCTTGGTTGTTTCTTCTTTAGGTCTTCATGTGACTGACTACATCCCATGTTCAGGATTCAGCTCAGCAATCACCTCCTCCCAGAGGCCTTCCTTGGTCATACTATTCTTCCTCTCCCTTCGCTCTGTCATATGACTCTGCCTTTTTTTTCCCCCCATTTCTATGACTAGAAATTACCTAATTTAATTAATTTCTCTCTTTCACTTATTCCCTTAAAACAGAATGTCACTTCATTAAAGCAGGGTCTTCACAATTTGGTTCACAATTTTTAGCACCCTAACTAGAACCACATAGGAATTTCTCAGTAAATAGTTATTACATAAACAAATTGGTAGTGATGGTCTTTAAACCAGATGTGTCTAAAACTGAATTTCACATTCCTCAGGGCTCTCTGTGTCCTGCCTCTTGAAGAGCTATGTTAGTGTCTTGACCCAACATTAAAGAGCTGCGAGAACTTATGTGAGTGACTTTACCTCTCTGGGCCTCAGTTCTCTCACCTGTGGTATGGGATCCTGTGGGGGTATTGTCTGGACATGGACTGTCTCTTCCCCTCCCTCTGACCAAGGCTGGTTTCTGAAGGGTATGCATATTCCCAGTAATGATTCATGGTATGCAGGTCAGCAAGCAAAGCTGAAAGCATTGTAGTCATTACTCTTTTTTTTTTTTTTTTTTGAGTTGGAGTCTCACTCTGTCGCCCAGGCTGGAGTGCAGTGGCATGCTCACGGCCACCACAGCATCGACCTGCTGGGCTCAGGAGATCCTTCTGTCTCAGTCTTCCAAGTAGCTGGAACTACAGGCGAGCACTACCTTGCTAATTTTTTAATTTATTTCAGAGATGCGGTCTTGCCAAGTTGCCCAGGCTGGTCTTGAACCCATGGGTTCAGGCAATCTCCTTACCTCAGCCTCCCAAAGTACTGGGATTACAGACTTGAGCCACTGGGCCTGGGCCCTAGTCATTACTCTTAATCAATGTAATTGTAAACACCAGATAGGAATTTGACTCATTAACGTTCTTGCCTATAAAACTACTTGCTGAACTGCCCTGAGGCACTAATTCTTCACCGATCTGCCGCCATCTGTACTTTCCATAATTTTGAATAAACCAATGACTTTCTCTGCTGGATATCTGGGTGACTTTTTTGGAGTAAACATTGTGCAAGCTCTTTCAGATTTGGGTTACTGAATTACAGATCCATAATCTTCACTCTTCCAGACTCTAAGATACTCACAAGTTAATATTCCTGAGTGTTATTAAAATTTAACAGCATATAGTAAGGCATTAAAGCATTATCTGATAAAAATACATATGGGCTTGAATAGTTCTGAGTTCAAATGTAGACTTCTTGTCTATGTTGTCTTTGGAAAGTTTCTGAACTGCTTTGTTATTAGGTTTCTCACTCATGAGGTAGAAACAATGACACTTTAGAAGACAGTTGTGAAAATTAGATGGTGTATCACAGAAAAAAACAGAAATTCATGGCACCTGGGAGACATTTGACAAACATGAGTTGCTTTTCTATTTTAATACAATCAAGCAACAAAGACATTGTCAGTGTCAAATCTCTGAAGTCTCACAGATGACTATGTAATGCCGGAGAAATATGAGGGAAAAGACCCAGGGGTAAGAGTGTGGTTTTAAAAGTATATAAACAATCAGTATTAAGCACTTACTTTGTGTTCAGTGTTATGATGAATGAGACACAATTTCTAAATCTGATGAGACAGACAGACATGTAGAAAGATAGTATTTTTATTCTTTCATTTTTGTGACTTCCATTTTTTTCTCACCCTTCCTTTCTCCTTCCTTCCCTCTGTGGTCTCACAGTTTCTATGGGTCGGGGGTTGGGAGGATTTGGACGGGTAGTTCTGGGTTAGGATTGTATGAGAGGATGTAGTTGAAATGTGGGTTAGAGCTGTAATTGTTTCAAAGGTTGGCCTGGGTAGGATCCGCGTCCAAGAAGCAACTGACTCACGTGGCTATTGGTAGATCTGAAAAAACCTGCTCCAAACTCAGTCACAGGACTGTCTCTTGACATGACCACTGGCTTCCCCAAGAAGTGAGTGAGTGTGACATTCGATTAGTTAGAAGATAGTCAATAAGTTCAGGCCACATTCAAGAGCAGAGGATTATACAAGAGCCTATCATATCTAATTTTATTTGATAAAATAATGCCCCTGTTACAAACAAATAAAAATGTTTGAGAACAACTTCAACAGATTATGGCCAAGATAATCTTAGTTTAGAACATGATAATCTCAACCCTGGCTACACATTGGAATAAGTTTGACTGTTTTGAAAAATACTGATGTCTGGGTCTCATGCCCAGGCATTCTTATTTAATTGCTCTGTGATGGAGCCTGGAAATGGATTTTTCCAAAGCTCCCCAGGTAATTGTAACATGTGACCAAAGTTGAGAGTCACTGGTTTAAGATATTTTCCCAGAAAGTATTTCCCATTAACCAGCATGGTCATTAAAAAAAAAACAACAGCAACCTCAAAAAGCAGATTTTAATAACACCATACTTTAAGTCTTGTGACACCCTAGTGAACTCTCAGAGAAAAACTAGTTGTGAAAGTAATAGAATTATCAAATAAATTGATCTACTTACAAAGTTGTTAGCACTGACCTAGCTCAATATTGTGGGGTGGCAGAGGGTATCTGCCAAAAATGATTTTGGCCTCAAAGCAGTTGTGATTCAGAGCCATTTATCTTTTACAACAATTTAATAGCAGGGCTAGTAGTGTATTGAGGACACTCCTGGCTCATGAAAATAAACCCTCATCAGGAATGTTTTAGGAGGATGTCCTTCTGTCTACTCACCGTAGCAGGAGAACCTGTAACTAGTTTATCTAGGCGAGATGTGAAGCCAAGAAAATACTGGTTTAAAAGAAAAGATTCCTGTTTTATCCCCATTTGAACCATTATTTGATCCAACTAGAGATTTGTTTTCCTGTCTGCCCTATCTCTTTCAGTGAGATTAAGGTGATCATTCTATATAAATATAATTGATGGAGGGAAAAGACAGAGGCACTATGATGAGGTCAAATAGCTCAGCAGATTTGAGGGTTGATTTTAAATGGGTTAATAATGCTTCCTAGATAAAAGAATGAGATAGCTGTGGGACAAAGTAAAGCTGTCCAATACATAGCCAAAGGCAGCCAGAATGATGAAAGAAAGATGTAAAGAAACACTAATGATAACAACTGTGGATACCACCTATACTTTAATCACAGAGGTTAGATAATTATGCTCAAGAATTATGGTAGCAAAATTAGTACACATGCCTGTTTCATGGATGCCCCTTGCCTTCAGGAAAGGCATGTAATAAATAGGTATAAGCAGAAAGCAAATGATATTTTTCACATTGGAATTGTCAATATCAAATAGGACTGATAAAAAGCACTATCATAATTACCACTGAACTGCTAGGGGTCTAATAATTACTGTACTATACACTCTATAAGCATTATTTAATTAGTGCACTAACTCTGGAGTTATGTAATAATGTTTCCATTTTACTCGTGAGGATATTGAAGTATAGAGAGTAAGAATCTTACCCAAAGTCACCAGCTACAATGGAGGTGGAGCCAGAACTTTAACTCAAATCTGTTACACTCCAAACACACACTCTTTAAATAATGTAAGATGTTTTAATGAAAGAAGTAATCTGTGATACAAAACTTCCAGAAAAAAGGTGCTTCTGTGGGCTGGGTTTGATATAACATTTTGTCCATTTCTGTGATTCTGAGTTACATAGTCAGTAGGATCTCAAGATTCTGTAAGTTGAGTTCTTCTGCCCTCATGGTATCTCACAGCTCTTTGATGCTTATGCCCTAAATGGAAGAATGAAAGAAACAGATGCTATGTGTGCTGTGTATTATAGATTTCCTCACAAAGTAATAAAAGCACAACCATAATAAATAGTGAAATAATCTTGAATTTAAAGCAGAATTGCTGCTCATGCAGAATATTGACCTAAGAAATCCCAGATGCATTGCATTACAGAGGAAATCATCATGCATTTTAGATGGGCTTTATGGTTAGCTAACCTATTTCCTAGGACTTAAGGTAAAATAAAAAATGTGATAATAATAGCTTCCAGACATGTCCAGTGAGAGGACAGAGTGGGGAGGGAGTCATTTAAATAGTCCTGAGTTACGATAAAAGGTAGACTAATAGGAATCTTCTAGAAGATTAAGTCCCTGGATCTGATGTTTGAAGGATTTGTAGAATTTCTAAAAGCAGACAAAAGGGATATGTTGGAGTTGGCTTAATAAGAACTAAATGTGCACATCTCTTCCCAGCTCTGTGTTCAGTGATATCCAATTGTTTGCTTGAAATTGACCATCGTGAGACTATTTATGCCATGGAAATTGGCAAATATTACAAATCAGTACAAGCACACTTTAGAAATCCCTCGCAGTTACAAATGCTTAGAAGTGTGAGTGCACACTAGAAGTCTGGTGACATGGGATTTCTGGAGGAGAGTAATGGTGGCTGAATCTAGCAAGGTGGGATTGAGTCAGGAGGAATCCTTGAATGTCAAACCAAAGAAGCTTGATTTTATTTTATAGGCACTGTACTCATTAAAAATAAAACAGTGTTATATAATGCCATTTGTGTGTGGGCTCATAATTCTAGTGCTAAAATCACAATTAGATTGAAAAAGTGAGGAACTGGAAATGAGAGACCAGTTAGAAGGCCGCAGTAGTAAGTAGTACAATAGAAGCTGATAAAGAACTCGACAGAACAGTATGCAATAAAAGAGAGAATGGAATAGACAGAAATGCCACTAGAAAATATTTAGAAAACTTGACAACTGAATGAGAGTTGGTGGGGTAACGTTGGGGGTGTTCAATATTATTAGAGTCAATTGTTTGGTGCACTGAGAGGTAGTGGTGTGGGTTACAAAAATAAGAAAGAAGGGAGAGGAATATGACTGAGTGGGAGGTAATACTCTCAGCTGTGGACATGTTGAATTTGAAGATATTTAGGGCATTAAGAGATTCTAGTCTAGATCTCCAGAGAGAGATCAGAGATGAAGATAAAGCAAGTGATAATCAAGGCCAACTGAATACTATTCTTTGTGTTGTGGGTCATAAATGTAAAGCAAAAATTGTTTTCTTCCTCATGTAATTCGCAGTCTGGGGCTGGGGATGTCGCTATCCACCTACACAATTACCCAGCTACTAGAAATCATGGTAGAAGGTGAGGGCCAAGCCATAGCGTCGGTCCATAAGCACTAAAGGACTGGCAAAAGGGGTTGATCGGTGGAGTGAGTGGATTCCCTTTGCCTCTCCAGATACACTCTCTGGACTCTCTATCCTGCTCTGTGCCCAAGGAACTTATATGCTTGGATTGCATTAATGGGTTCCTTTGTTTTTAGACTTTCAGTGGGTTTCACCAGTGAAAGGCGCCAGCAGATCCCAGGAGGGTGAGATTGAGGTATGTATTACTTTGATTCCCTTCATGCTAGGTCACTGCAGGTTGGGTGATTTCTCAACTAAAGCATAACTCCACACTGGTACACTTTTTGGGTTCCAATAACCACCCTCTCCTTCTAACCCTGAATGTGGGTAGAGACATCAATGCTCAGAGGTGGATTTAGCTTTGAACTCCATGTACTTCACTTGCACAGTTCCCTCCAAGCCCTGGAAGGGACCCGATCCTAGCAATGTGTTGATATGGTCAGATGTTGCTTGGATTCTTTACTAAAATAAGATCTTGTCATAGTCAGGATTCTAAAATTGATCCCAAAGATTTCATACCCTAATTCCCAGGACCCATGACTACAGTGAGATATGATGTTATGTTTTATGGCACTGTTGACTTTAAGATGAGGAAATTCTCTGGTAGCCTTATATAATCATATGAGTTCTAGAATTGAAGATCTTTCTCTAGCTGGGGGTAGATGAGGGGTCAGAAAAGTTTAAAGCATGAGCAAGATGCAATGTTTCATTGCTGGCTTGGAGATGGAGGGTGTCACATCAAAAGGAATGTGGGCAAATTTGAAAAGGTAGCAGAGGCTCCTAGTTGACAGCCATCAAGGAGATAATGACCTCAGCCCTATAGCTTCAAGGAACTGAATAAATATGAAAGCAGATTTCTTCCAGAGTCTTCAGGAGAGGACTCAGTCTGGCACTGTGATTTCAGTCTTGTGTCACGCTGAGCAGAGAACCCCGCCACAGAATGCTAGTTAATAAGTGGGTATTTGTTTTAAGCTTATACATTTGTGATAACTTCTTATGTAGCAATGAAAACCATGACCGATAATGTAGCTACTATTGAATAAGACTGCTGTCTCTTTTACCTCCAACTTTCTTCTGTCACACTTCCCTTATTGTCAGATAATATGGAGTAGCCACGGGACACTGGGAGATCTGACTCAGTGGAACTTGAGTTGGGTATGCTTAGTTTTTAGTGAGATATACTTGTTACATGGCTTACAGTTATAGTCACTTCGGTGACCTGCTGCACTAGTTCACCTGACATCACCATTTGGAAATGCATGACTAGAGGTTGTCCTTCAGTGTCTGACTCAGGAGCAACTGGCTCCTGGAGGCCAAAAGCTAGTCTGTGAAAAGGTCTTCCAAATCTTTAAAGATCACATGTAAAATAAATGTAGTGAATGTTTTCCCTGATTTGAAAAAAATCCTAAACACTTACATGATATTACCTAAAACAAGTTATGAAACTGAAGTTAAAAATAAAAAGAAACGTAGACATTTTTCTGGTTTTTAATTTATTATGTATTTATGTATTTATTTATTTATTTTTGAGTTGGAGTCTCACTCTGTCACGCAGACTGGAATGCAGTGGCTGCTCCCGGCCACCGCAGCCTCGACCTGCTGGGCTCTGGCGATCCTTCCGCCTCAGCCTTCCAAGTAGCTGGAACTACAGTCGTGCGCTACCACACCCGGCTGATTTTTGATTTATTGTAGAGATGAGGTCTTGCCAAGTTGCCCAGGCGGGTCTCGAACCCGCGGGCTCAGGCAATCTACTCACCTTAGCCTCTCAAAGGCGCGGGATTACAGGCTGAGCCACTGAGCCCGGCTAGTTTTTAATTTAAAGTATAAAAATATACCTGACTTACCAATAACAATTTATGAAGTAAACCATTGTCATTCGAGGAGATAATAAAAAACTATTTAGCCAAAATTTAGAGAAACAGTATCTTCGCACTTAATCAATTGATTAATTTATCCATGGTATTTTTCTGGATTTTATAGCCTTTGTGATAGTTTTATCTAAACTTATCAGTGATCATATTTTCTCATTTGCAGGTACCCCTTTGCATTATTAGTTTTGTATTTGTATTTTATATTCTTTTTCTTAAACAGAAAATTAATGAAGTAAGTGAATATACATCAGGTCTCACCAACCCTAGATCTATCCCATAAGCCTCTTACTGTGAATACTACACTATTCCTTGCTAGTGTCCCTAAACCTTGACTACAATTTGGTAAAAAGTGCCTTATAAAATTTCCCTTAAGTTTTCCAGTGGAGTGTGCATCTTTCTGCATGCAACTCTCCCAACTGATTCTCTTGGTGTTGGTTTGAGTGACCTTGAAAAATAGTTAGGCTCTTATTGTAAAGATGAAGAGAAAGGAGACTATTCTGGTCAACAGTGTTGCAAGAGCCAAGGAAAGGACAGGGGAGTTGGAAAATCCCCAGCTGGCTGGAGAAGTAGCGGCGTTCACATTGGGGATTAGCCATATGCCCAATAGAACTGATCACTTTAAAGTTCCATACCCATAAGCCAACACTTGCCAAGTGTGGCCAACTATTGTTTTTGACCAGAGTCCATGTGGTCTTATATCATGAGTTCTTATTTCATGTTGCTGTTGTAAACAATTACCATTAACAGATTTCAAAGTTTCTTTCTGTTAAATAGCTGAAAAGCTTGTTAGGAGAATCAAGGTAGCATTTGTCAATTTATACATTTGTGATACATACGTGTATATATGTGTGACTACACATGTGCACACATGTATGTATATTACCAGTTAGAGACACTACAACAGGGTAATTTCATAGGGCATAAATTAGACCTCCCTGGTGGGCCACAGAGAGTGCTGTTTTCTCAAATGATGGCTGACACTTTCTCAAACTTTGCAAAGGGCTAAAGGCAATGACCAATTATGGTTACTGAATTCTTAGGACCACATGGTAAAATAGAAATGTCCTAGTGTTTTAATTTAGCATCCCTATGTTCATTTTTTAAAAAACTGTAATAAATTAACTCATGCTCAGTGCAGGAAACTTGAAAAATATAACAAAAGACAAAAAAAGAAGACAAAGGAAAATAAAATATTTATCAACATTTTACTGCATGTCCTTTATTTTTCTGTACACATCTATATTTTAGATGAGATTGATCATGAATATTCTTGTACAGTCTTTTTTTCCTTAGTGGTGGAGAATGGTTTTATCACAATCACAAATATTGTTCTCTATCTGTTATTATTTTGCTTGCTATAGAAGTTAAACGTAACTATTTTAGACAATACAGAAATAAGTTAGTAAAAAGTAAAAAGAAAACAGAGAAACCCACACTATCCAAAACTATCATCATCATTGTTATCAATGATAGTTTCCATTAACAGTTTGATACAGCATAATTTTTAATGGCTGAATTATATTTCATCATTTGGACACACTGTAATCTAGTGGAAGAATTCCATAGAATAGATATTGGGTGACTTTCAACTAGGTTATTTTTAGCTTTCCACTAACAATTAGATATAAACCTGAGATGGACATTCTTATTTATCAGAAATGTGTGTGAGTGTTTGTATATGTATTTATTCCTTAGAATGCATTCCTTAGGATGTATTCCACTTTTAATGCGTGGCATATTTTAATGCTGTAGAAGATAAATGGCTCTTAATTAGCCAGGTGCCCAGGGCTTTGCAACCTTCCTCAAAGAATGAGCTCCCTTGGGGCAGCTGCATTATCTGTTGACTTTCTGGGAGAGCATTGGAACCAAGAGCCAATGATTTTCAAGAAGCTTAATATAGTATGTCTTAAAATCTAATTACATCTAATCTATTACCAAACATGTAGCTGACATTATAAAATGTTTTCCTTAGTATATCTAAAATGTATATTGAGAGAAAATCTGATTTTTATGTGAAACCTCTCTTTTTTTGTCTGCCTAATTTCTGTGCCTTCCTTTAACATCTAGTTAAATGGTTTATAATAGTTTTTTTGGGTCATAGAACACTTGTAGGAGAACCTTTGGACCTTTGCTCCAAACAAAAATATACATATATTGATTGTTTCTAAGCACAGAGGTCTTGGAAGAGTCATGTATCTCTTTAGCACTTCACTAACATAGAGTGAACTCTATCCTTCATGAATATAAGAAGTCTAGTTCTCTCCCTGTGCATTTCTGTGGCTCTTTGGGGAATTTGCCAACTTGTCCTAGTTGTTGCTATCATCCACTTCTCTGGACTTCATCAGTCTCTCCTTAATGGCTTAAAAATGTTCTTCATACTTCTGTCCTGCTCTGTAGTTTCCTTTGACCCAGGCAAGGACATAGGCCCTCCCTTAGTTTGTAATGACTAAGTATATAGGAATTACAGTACAGAGATGATGGAGAAATAGAACTGAATGTTGGAAATAATTGCTGCAAAATCTAATTACTATATGACACTCACAGAAGGTCTCTGGTGGTCATCTCTCTCCTATGAACCCTGGTTCATAATAGGGGCCAGTTGGCCTCATCGATTAGAGACTCCAAACCAGTCTCAACTCTGATTCTAGATTCAAATATTCCTCCCTTTTTATTTGGGGAGGGGATTAGGGAGTAAAGAAACAATAAACTTTGCAGGAGGACAACTATGCCCTGGATGAACAACTTTTTTTTTTTTTTTTGAGTTGGAGTCTCAGTCAGTCGCCCAGACTGGAGTGCAGTGGCCGCTCCCGGCCACCGCAGCCTCGACCTGCTGGGCTCTGGTGATCCTTCCACCTCAGCCTTCCGAGTAGCCAGAATTACAGGCATGCGCTACCACACCCGGCTGATTTTTTTTTTTATTATTTATTGTAGAGATGAGGTCTCGCTGCCCAGGCGGGTCTCGAACCCGCGGGCTCAGGCAATTCACTCACCTCAGCCTAACAACTTTTTAATATTCAGTATGCTTGGCTTAAAGCATTTGGAATACGTCACTGTCTCAGTGTTTTCTGAGAACAATGGGTAGAGGGTTGCCTAAAATATCTGTGACTAAATGATTCATCAAAGTGATCTCTCAAAACAAAGAACAGACCTGGATGGAGAACAAATTCTATATCCACTATTGAATGCAGAAAAGATTTTTGACATCTTTTCCATTCCATCACTTTTATAAGCTCAATGATAATTTGAATAGCTCATCTAAACAGCTAAAATTAATTGCTGGTAAATTTAAAAACCAATTTGTCTCAATCACACAACTACATCATTGGACTGAATATCTTAGATTGTTTTATACTCACCTCTCACCACCCCCAGTTATGTGTACCATCTCAATTCTTTAATTTTTCTCTGACCTGTACTGATATCCCCTTCTTCTGAAAAACACTACCCTCATAAATGATTATTTGCAAAGGTGTGTTATTAGGTATTAGTCTATTTCACAAATATTAGTCTAGCTTTTTGTTTAATTGCAAACTTTAAAGGCAGACATCTTGTTTTTACTTTTATTTTTAGCAATGCCAAATGCATCATCCAATAAATGCTGCTCTGTGTTTTCTTACTTCAAAGATGCTATTGATTGTGAGACTTCACCATTGATTTAATAAAAGCTCTTTAGGAAACAAACAAAAAACCCACTGCATTAAATGTGCACATCGATTGGTAAACTCATCCCAATTTTAGAAGCATTAATATGAAAATGAAGGAAATAGCAAGCTCACCTTAGATAGAGAAAAAAAGGTATGGTGAAATAAGTATTCTTACACCTCAGAAGACCTAAAATTTAACTATTTCAGCCTCTCACCAACTGCAGAAATCTTTCCAGAGCAAAGATATTAAATGTCGAATTAATGAGTAGGATTCAGAGAGAACATTGACTCCTCTGAGATAATAAGCACTTGTGTGTATATGTTTGGATTTTTCTCAGGAAAAGGTCAACATATTTCAATAGTCTCTTAAAGTCATTGTTGACCGCAACACTTTTTTCTTTCTTTCTTTTTTTTTTGCTTAAACAACAGTACTTTATTATCTCACAGTTCTGGAAGCTACCACACCAAGATCAAGGTTCTGCAGGTTTGGTTTGTGGTGAGGGCTCTTGTCTTGGCTTGCAGATGACCACCTTCTCAATGTGTGCTCATAAGTCTTGTCTTAGTGCATGCTTATGGAGAAGAGAGATAGAGATCTCTCGTGTCTTCTCTTATAAGGGCACTCACTCTATCATGGGGGCTCCCCTTTCATGACCTCATCTAACTCTAATTACCTCCCAAAAGCCCCCATTCTAAAAGCCACCACATTAAAGGGTTAAGGTTTTAATATATGAATTTTGGCAAGACACGGTCAACCAGCCTATAACATACTTACCAATTGGTTGGCCAGTTCCTGGAATTAGGCAATCACTTGATGGTGCAAATTTAAAAGCCTGTTAAACTCTTCAGGGTTTTTTCTAGCCTTTACAACAGTGATACATCTGATGACAGCGGATAGCAGAAGCCTGACCTCAACATTCTTTTTTTTTTTAAACTTTTTATTTTGAAATGTATATAGATCCACAGGAAGTTGCAAAGATAGTGCAGAGAGATCCCACGGACCCTTCATTCAGTTTCACCAAATGTTACATCTTAAATAACTTCAGTATAATATTAAAGCGAGGAAATGGACATTTGTGCAACATGTGTAGTTCTATGATATTTCTTCACATGTATGGATTCATGTAACCACCACCACAGCCAAGACAGAACATTTAGTATCTCTTGTGAGTGATCATTCAGTCTGAGTTACAGGGAATTTATGTAAGCATTCAACTCTTTTAACTACTTAATTGTACTAGTACACCTTAAATGTATATAAATAAAAGTAATTTTCAAGGAGGTCTTTGCCTAAAATTTTCTGCTACATACTCCTTGGTCCTGGATCACAGTACCGTTTTTTTTTGTTTGTTTGTTTTCTTTTTTGAGTCAGAGTCTCACTCCGTCGCCCAGGCTGGAGTGCAGTGGCACATTCATGGCCACCCCAGCATTGACCTGCTGGGCTCAGGCAATCCTTCTGCCTTAGCCTTTCAAGTAACCAGAACTACAGGTGTGTGTTACCATGACCGGCTAATTTTTTGATTTATTGTAGAGATGAGGTCTTGCCAAGCTGCCCGGCTATTCTCGAACCTGTGGGCTCAGGCAATTCCCTCACCTTGGCCTCCCAAAGTGCTGGGATTACGGGCCAGAGCCACTGCGTCCAGCCCAATATCTGTGTTATGAAAGTTTTATTTTAAGTAATAATGATGATAGACATTCTGGTATCTTGGTTAATATATGTTGGCTTACTAATATAAGAAAGAACCATGTAAAGACCATGAAATCTGCTAGATTATTTTTTTCTCTTCCAGTGAATTTATGCTTTTGGTATTCTTTTTCTGGTCTGATTTAAGATGTGAACAATTTAAGAACTAAACTAATTTGGAGGAGAAATGTCATATAGTTAGTGTTAGTGCTCAATAAATGATAACCATGTGAGTTAATTAAATAATGAATGAAGGAGTGAATAAAAGAGAAGATAACTGAAATTTACTAAATAGAAATTTATGAATGAATTGATTGTTTAGGTTAATATAATGAATTACTTAAAATATGTGACTTAGGATCCTGAGTTGAATATATGTTAATTATTGAGATTCTCTGCTGGACTGTACCAATATTATTCATATTTACAAACAATTTTAGTGTAAGAAGTCCACTCTTTCCAAGGGTAGATTAATCCAATTATCTGTGGTCCCATCTAGCCCTTCATTTATTCAACATTCATTGACTATCTAAGTCAGTGTGCATCTTAGATGAAGGAAGTATGGTATAGTGAAATGTGTGAGACCCTGGGACATAACAGTGGACAAGAAAAGCAAGTGCTTCCACCACAAACATTACTAGGAACACAGAATTTTCCATTTAGCACATACTGGTGATTAAATTTGTACAACTTTTTCATCTTATTTATAGGAAAAGCAGACCCAGAAAAAGACAAAACTAATAGAAGATCTATACTCAGTAGATTCATGGTCCCTAAAATATAAAACAAGGAAGATAGGGTAAGGTATATGTGATTAAGAAGACTGTTGGTTTAGAGAATATGTTCAGTTGATGTCTTACAATTATAGGATCCTTGGAAACCTGATATGAATGAACATAAACCCTGAATAATAAACCATGAAAATTCATTTATGTACATATGCACATACTTCCCAAGTGACTATTTTTTGCTGTTGACAAAAGCAAAAGAGGCAGCGAGTAGAGAAGCATCAGGAAGAATCAGAAGATCAGGGAGCTGTTTTCTGCTCTGCCTCTGACATGCTGTATGGTTCCCAGCAAGTGAGTCTCAGGTGACACGCATCCATGAACTGAGAGGGCCAGAGGCAAAAGTCTCTTCCTCTGGGTTTCTCAGATGAAGGGCATTTTCTCACACAACAACATGTAAGCATGACAGCTTTTGGGAGGGTTTTGTTATTGTTTGCTTTTGTGTGAAGGTAGGGGTAGGGGAAGAGAGCACTGTCCTGGACTGGGGTACTGTAAGTGTGAGCTCTGAAATGTAGTCTCTCATATTTCTGCAGGCCCCGGAACTCTTACTCCAGCTACAATTTTGGCCACTTTTAGATGTCACTGGAAAGCCAAGTCAGACGAAATAATGCACTGTACTTGGCATTTCTTCCAAATATTTGATAGAAATTTTTTTCTTTTATTTTCCTTTTTTTGCACGTAGTCACCCCCCCCAAACATATTAGAAGTCATCTATTGGCTATACTTCTTGGGGGAAGAGGAGGAAAAAAAAGCTCAGGCGTCCATTATGGATTTTTTAACACCATGGAAACTCTTAGACATTGATTGGCAGCATTATAACTGCCTTTTGCCGAAGCTGCTAATTGATGCTAAAAGGTAAATGCAGACAGCAAAGCAATTTGTAGCAGAAAAGTGACACTGATGAATATTTAAAAAACTTCTAAGCCCGGCGCCATGGCTCAAGCCTGTAAACCCAGCACTTTGGGAGGCTGAGGCGAGAGGATTGCCTGACCCCTCAGGTTTGAGACCAGTCTGGGCAACGTGGTGAGATCTCGTCTCTACAATAAAAAACCAAACAACCCCCC
>NW_007260386.1:114872-173466 GCF_000164805.1 Carlito syrichta
ATTATTATAACAACAACAACAACAACAACTTCTTAGTGATTGGGATTGTGCGGAGACAAGAGGTGGGACATAAGGTGAGAAAAGATCCCAAGGACCTGTTCGGCTAACCAAAAACTACCAGGAACATACCCAGAAGAGAGGGAATCAACAAGAGAGGGACAGCTACAGGGCTCACTAACTTTGTGAAATATCTCACTGTAAGTTTTTCATGAGCATCAGTGGCCAAAATCAAATTCATTCGTTAATTCATTCATTTATTTACCAACTATTGATTCAAAACCTGCTGTGTGTTGAATTCTGTGCTGATGACTATTTAGTCTTTAGGAAAACAGCCCCGGTTTCTCCTGGAGTTTAGCAACAGAGCTTATGACTTTCCTTTTTATTATTATTAAAACTATTCTCTGGGATAGGCAAGATGGAGTTATTGCCAAGTAGATTCAAAGACAAATATTGGGTGCAAATGAATCAATTTAGAAGCTCATCTTGGGAAGCATGGTGAGAGCATAAGTGAGAGAAGGAAGGGAGGTCAGCTTAATAAAGGGTTGTAAATGAGTTGCTTCACTAGGGTGGGTAATCAGGCTCAGTCTTGCCGGAGACCCTCTGAGAGACTGTGTAGAGCACATCACAGAACTGAAAATACCTGAGGCATTCAGCCACCAACTCCTGTCCCCTATTGGTAGAGGCTGCTTCTGAGTCATGAAGTCTCTGGCATTTTCAGTATGTCCTGCATGCTGCTGTGGCCAGGGAACACCCTTAGGGAGAGATTCAGAAAGCCATGAAAGTCCAGAAACTATCTGGTTCAGATAGTCCAGAAACTATCTGGTAAGAGCCTGGAACACGTGGGCAGAGCACGTCTACCACAAAGATTATGCCCATTTTATAGGAAAGGAAACTGAGGCTTGAGAGGTTACCTGTCTAGAAGGTATTAGAGTTCAGACTAGAAATGAATACTCTTTTATTGCATCCCAATTCTAAAACAGGATGCTGACCTCTGAAACATACTTCCATTCTCCACCAGTCCAGATAGAAAGGCTTGGTGTAAGATCCCAAAGGACAATGGAGACATATCTCTGGAAGAGTGCTAAGGAGAGTTGATGTCTTGGGCCAAAAGTCAGGCTGACATCAGATGAGACCTTACAGGCTTTCAAACCAAGTTCTTTCTTCTCCATGATCTCTGAGTGAGCAGGCCTAGGCTCTCAGTCCTTGGTTGACATGGAATGAGACTGAGAGAAGAGAATGAGTAAACTTATAAAGCCTAATTGAAATCACATGATGTTAAAAACAGCTTCGTGTCAAGGAAATTCATTAAGAGTTCAGTGATGGGGTTTAGTTTTGGCTTGTTTGTGTAAGTCACTTTATTTCCAGGAGCAAGACTCCCTTTCCCATTTGTAGAATGGAATAACATCTATCTCACAGGGTTGCTGTTCAGATGGTCATGATGATTAATGAGATACTATATGTGGTTTAGCCTGGATTTCCTGGACAATAATGATTGAGAAACAGCATAGATGCTAAAGCATACTTAAGTGTTAACACACTATTGGAGCTGGGCGTGGTGGCTCACACCTGTCAGCCCACTGCTTTAGAAGTTCAAGCAGGAGGATTGCTTAAGGTCAGGAGTTCGAGACCAGCCTAGGCAACATAGTGGGATCCTGTCTCTACAAAAAGTTAGCCAGATGGAGTAGTGCATACCTATAGTCCCAGCTACTCAGGAGACTGAGGAGGGAAGATTGCTTGAACATAGGAGTTCAAGGCTGCAGTGGGCCATGGTGGGACCAATACAATCCAGCCTTGGCAATAGAGGAAGGCCCTATCTCTAATGATAAAAATAATAATAATACATATTATTGGAGATGGGGGTGAAATACAACTGAGACGAAGCATAAATGGTGTGTCTGCTGTCTCCCACTGGAAAAAGGGTTGCCCCTTTGGAAAGTTAACGCACACATATTTCTGGGATGTGTCACCTGCCTCTCCTGGCAGCTACTGGGGAAACCAAGCCATCATCTTTTGGGGTAGAAGGACAGAACCTGGGACAAGAGTCCCTGAGATTCTCACCCCCATGAAAACTGATCTCTCACAGTATCAGAGACAAAGCAATAGTGGACGTAGTCAGGTCTTTATGACCATTGGCCCTTTATAAAAAATAGCATGTTCACCTTGTCTAAGATGCTTGGGGGAAGACCCAGGCAATACAATGAAAAGTTTAGATGAACAGAAAAAGACTCAGGTTTTAAGAGTGCCCTCCACCCACCCTCCTCCCACCCCTTCCTTCTCACTGATAAAAATATAGTTATTACAATGTCATATTAAATGTATAAAAATGGAACCAAGTTCAATGCCTAATAACTGAGATGTGATTAAATGCATTGTGGAGTGCTTTGCCACCACCTAAAATGCTGTCACAGAAGTGAAGTTTATAAACAGTAGGAAAAGGGTTACAGGAAAATAAATGTAAAATATCAAAATACTAAATTCAATTTAACTCCATTTTGTGCCAAAAATTTATATACATTTATAAAATTAAAAAATGAAGAAGAAAACCTTAGAATGTTATCAGTGTTCAGGTAATAAAATCATGGCTTATTTTGATCTTTAGCTTGATGCCTATCTGTATTGTCTATTTTCCCTTCTACTTTTTTTTTAATGCATAGGCTTTTTGTTTAATAAAAAGTTGGATTGTTGAAAACTTTTTTTCCCCTGAAAGATTAAGTAGAAAAGGATTTTCAAAAAGTTAAGAAAATGAAAACTTTTTTTAAAAATGAGGGGGGACCCAAAACCCCAGAAATTTCATGTATTAAAAATGTTAATTTATTCTTACATGTTTAAACTTCAGTCACCTTCAAAGTACTCTTCGTTTGATAAAATATACCTATGGAGATGCCTTTTTCACTGTTCAAAACAGTTTCTGATCTCGTCAATCATGATGCCTTTTAGTGCTTCTGCTGTTTTTTGTTTCACCTCTTCCATATCAGGAAAACATTTTCTTTGAGGATGTTTTTCATCCAGAGAAACAAAAAAAGTCTTTTGGGGCAAGATCAAGTGAATAAGGAGGGTGGGACATGGGGGCATGCCGTTTTTGGTAAAAAACAGACAAACTGCTGAACTCAGCATGGCATGGGCAGGTACACCTGTAAATCATCCATCATGAAATGGGCAAACACATTGAAATAATCTCCAAAAAAATTCACTGAAGCTGAATGCAGCCTCTTACAACAACACTAGCTGGTACACCACAGGTGCTCTGATGCCAGTGTGTTCCTAGAATACTTACCTGGTTGGGGAAGCCAGTACTACAAGAGGCCCACCCTCCAAAAAATAATTTTGTTGTTTGGAAGACCCCCTCATATTATGGAGAAAACAAAGAGTCTAGCAAACAGTTTATGTGAAGAGGATGACTGGTTAAATGTCTAGCTTCTTTCCCCTAAATTTCTTTCACTAGAGACTTCTCCATTAGATTATTGTGGCTTCCTACACTGAGTCCCTTAAAACTGGGAAGGAGCCTTGTTCCACCTTAAACAGTACAAGTGCATGAGTTAGAACAACTTTTCTTGTTTCCTTTTGCTCAGCTGAGACAGGTTGACATTTTCAAAAGAACTTTCATAGTCGGAGAACAAAAAGGCAATAATTACAGAAAATACAAAAGGCATAACAGTTGTCATGTTTAAGATACAAGCTCCTAAAGGGGCTGACTGGTTCTTTGTGGAATCAAAAGCAGCAGGCAACCTCTTCCCGACTCGAGCCTTGCCTAGATCCTGTGAAGTGGGCACCACTGCATCGCTGCCAACTGGAATTGGACTTAGGATATCTAGTCATCTATTAGTCCAGGGTAAAATTCACTTGCAAAAACCCTACCTGTCTGAAGTTTTTCCACTTGGTTCTCTTCCAGGTGAAGTTATGGCTCATGCAGGGATGACTGATAAGATGAGAGATCTCACCTTTGCCAATTTAGCCATACCTCACACCACATATAATCTATTTTTCAGGTGGGCAAGCCTTACATGGAAGGAAGTGGCCAAGTTAAAGTCCATCTATTACCAAATTATAATATGAAATTTCATGACATACCAGTAATGTAAAAAACTGCACCCTGTCTTCCAAAGAGGTTGCACTAGTTTGCGTTCCCACCAGCAGTGTAGAAGTGTTCCTTTTTCTCTGCAGAAGATAGTAAATCTTAATTATAGTATTGTTATGAAGATTAAATGAAATAAATAATGTATATTGCCTGATGGACCCAGTAAATGGCCCCAAATAAGTACTCAACAAATTGTGGTACAGTATGGCGATTTCTGAAAGAACTAGAAATTGACCTTCCATATGATCTAGCAATTTCCCTATTAGGAATGTACTCAGAGAAACTCAAATCACTCTACAAAAAAGATACCCACACATGTATGTTTTTTTGCAGCTCTATTCACAATAGCAAAACATGGAACCAACCATGTTGTCCATCGAAACTGGACAGGATTAAAAAAATGTGGTACCTATACACAATGGAATATTATGCAGCCATAAAGAAAGACAGACACACGAACTTTGCAGCAACTTGGGTGGATTTGGAGTCAATCATACTCAGTGATCTATTACAGAAACAAAGAACAGAGTACCACATGTTCTCACTCATAAGTGGACCCTGAACGATGATAATACTATAAGAAAGGTATTGGCAGTAGTGGGAAATTGTCAGGGGAGGGGAGTGGGATTGGCAATTGAAGGAAACTGCTGGGGAGGGAGGGACATACCTCATCAGCAATGTTTGTACCTGCATAATCAATGTCTGTATACCTAACCCTGAATTGTACCCCACATCTTTATAATATAAAAAAAGAGTTACTATTGTCACTATTTTTTAAAAAAACTGTACATACACAGTGAAAGAATATTTTTGGCTCTTCATCTTAATGCACAAACTAGAAATCCAGGAGCATTGAAATCCATAGCTTCTCCATTTTGTTTCACCCCTGCCCATGCCGCTGAATCCTCCTGTAATATCACTGCCCATTTCCATCTGCCAAGAACACTTCTCCATACCCTAAAGATGTGATTCTTCTCTCCACTGAAACAATGAAATCTTGCTCACATCTCCCATGCAGCTTGTACCATAAAACTGAGCTGAAACTAATTGTGTTCCTCTCTTTTATCTCCGCAACTTCAGGGAAGGGACTTTGTTTTTTTCATTGTTGTATCCCCTATACAGGTTTTAAAAAGAGTGTCTTATGTGTGAAAAAGATTGTTGAATAATTGAACAAATGTATTTTAGTAATTACAGAAAAGGCCCAATGAGATCAATCAAGGATCAATTGGTAGACATTATTAGATCAATATATATGTTAAGAAAGAAATTTCTCTTTTAAATAATAAAAAAAGAACTTTCTCAGTCTACACTGAATAATGTTGCAACAGACCATTCTGGAAAATACATCTGAGTGTATTCTAGTCAAGATGAAAGACTGCTTTTGGGGAATATCATAATGGTGGGGGGTTATACAAGAGATGAAGGATTAAACTAGATGTCCTCTAAAATTCCTACTAGCTTTATCGTCCCAGTATCACCAAGTTCAATGGAGGCAAGAAATCTCCCTGGAATACGTTTTTATCTCTTGCTAAGTCTGTCAACAGGCTAGGCTATCTCTGCACCATGCATATCTATCATCAGCTATTTTTCTCTCTCCTACCTAGCCCTCCTTTCTTGACTATAGCTGTTCAGCTATATTAAGTTTCATCATAAGAGCTAAAAGGCATTACCAGTCACTGAAGAGTAACTGACACCTTTTGGAAATCCATGAAATGCATATGTTTTATCCGGGGATAATTTGACTTTGTGCTAATAGATTTGCTAAGTTTCTCTGCCCATTTTCTCCTTAAAAGGCTGGTTTCCTGAAACTGGACCTTGGTTTCTGAGAAGTGCCTTGTTCTACTGCCTAGCTTACCTGTGTTACTGAAATCTATTTCTAGCATCTAAATTACTTTCTCTGAACCCAGTTTATGCAGTGACAGATGGGGGATTCCAAAAGGGAATGTTTCCATTCATATCCAGCAAATCATCTTTGTGGGAAGAAAGACGCAAACTTGGTGATATACACAGAAATTTAAATTCTGGAAACCCTCATCTTCCATTTTGTAATTATTTCTGGAGTAGTTTGACTCAGAATAAGTTCATGTCTCATTATTTTTGACACTCTAATTAGCCATTAGTGAATTATGAAGAATTTACCTTACTAAGTGATATTACACAATTGGTTTTCATTTTTTTCCCTATCTCCCTGAATGTGTTTACCATTCATGTCTCAAGCACTATTTGATAAGGACATAATTCATTTCAAGAAACTAAACACCCATTTTCTAATTTTTTTTTCATTTTTAAAAAAATTCATGGGATACCTTTGGTTCCAGACCATTGTATATATGGAAATTTTAACTTAAATAATTCATTATTAGTTAAAATTTCCTTCTTTGTCAATGTATCTTTGTTATAATTTTTTTTCCAGTGGTGGTGGTACTGGTGGTGTTCTGAAAAACTCAGCATGTTGTTTAGGTTGCTGTTTACATGAACATGAGGAAAATTACAAGGTTAAAAAATGCCCTGAATAGACAGTCCCTTCAGGTCACCTCCTACTGTGGGAGCTTTTCTGTCCTCTCAATAAATCCTGCTTTCTAAAAATAAAATAAAATAAAACCCTGAATAGAGTTAATATAACATGTTAGAATTCTACCAGGAAGTCGACCCTGGGAACACAACACAATTGTTGAGGATTAGAAACAGAGATGTCCAGAGAGGGTAAGTGATTTGCACAAAATGAAACAGGAAGTTGGAGACAGTAATAACAATGATTGCAAATTCGTGTATCCATGCTGTTCTAGGTACTCTTCTAAATGTTTCTGATTGTTGACTAATTTAATTCAATAAGTCATTCTATGGGGTTGTTGCTATTATTAATAACAGATGAGAAAAAAATGAGACACGGAAAGGTTAAATATTTTGCATAAGGTTACAAAGCTAGTAAGTGATGGAGCCAGGATTTCAACTTCAGCAGAAGGCTCCCAAACTTTGCTCTTACACATTATGTTGCTTTTTTGGTCAGAAATACGTGGACTCATTTTATGCATAGTCTATAAATGTCTGCATATACATAGGAGGAGAAAAATACACACACACACACATACGCGCGCGCGCGCATATATTCTACATGTATATTGTTCTCTTTCGTTTGCAAAGCACTGCCTCTAAACAGGGAAAGGATGACTAACAGTTCCTTCTGGTTGGTTGATTACCATAATACAAATTCCTACAAATGGAAAACCATTGCCTTAGCTAATCTTAACATCCCTACATCAGTAGCTATTTCAAGAAAAAGCTATTCCCATCTGTTATAGAAACATATTCAGTGACAGCACACGTCTCCTTATCCTAGTACCATTCCATCTCAGTGCAATGGTGAAAACAGCCTAATTTTCTTCTTTAATTCTGGAAAGCCCTCTCTAAGCCAAGATATGTAAGGGGACTGCTGAATGCCTTCTTGACTGTAATCTGTAAAAACATGACGATAACCTTGGTAGCTCCTTCCGAATTCACTCGAATAACCAGATGTATGGAAAAAACAAGCCATTTTGTTTTACGTGCTTTTCTCAGAATATAGTGCACATAGGTTAATTTTTCTCTACTCAACATACTTTTCCTATGGGGGAACTGTCCTACCCTCACCTGGTGGAACTGTCATTCATTGTCTTGTCTGTGACAGAGATGGGATCACAGCCTAGTAAGGCCAGTGAGTGAGTGCCACCAACTTGGATGTTAAGACTGTTTCAGGGATGGGTGCACGACCAAACGTGAGGCAGTCAGAGGTTTCCCCAGATTTTGCATGAGTCATTGAGAAAGAAGATCTTTTCTCTCTTGAGTACAGTCATCCCTCGTCAGCAGAGGAATTGGTTCCAGGGCTCTCAAGAATACCAAAATCCATGGGTGCTCAAGTCCCTTATATAAAATGGTAGAGTATTTGCATATAACCTACAAACATCCTCCTGTATATTTTATTTTATTTTATTTTATTTTTTGAGTTGGAATCTCACTCTGTCACCCAGACTGGAGTGCAGTGGCCGCTTCCGGCCACCGCAGCCTCGACCGGCTGGGCTCCGGCGATCCTTCCGCCTCAGCCTTCCGAGTAGCCGGAATTACAGGCACGTGCTACCATGCCCGGCTGATTTTTTGATTTATTGTAGAGATGAGGTCTTGCTGCCCAGGTGGGTCTCAAACCCTCGGGCTCAGGCAATCCACTCACCTCAGCCTCCCAAAGGCGCGGGATTACAGGCTGAGCCACCGAGCCCGGCCCTCCTGTATATTTTAAATCATCTCTAGATTATTTATACTACTTAATGCAATGTAAACACTACATACATTACATAGTTATACTGTATTTTTGTTATTATTATTCTTTGTTGTTTTTTATTTTATTTTCTTTTTGAATACTTTTGATCTGTGGTTGGAACCCACCACTGGTGGAACAAGACCTGTATACCTAGGTCTGAGGATAATGCAAGCCTGGAATTGCTAAAGAATCTTTGCTGGCATTTGAAATGAGTCTGCCTGAGAATTAAGCCAAAAAAAGAGAAGTTTCAAGAAAAAGAGAGACGAGATATAAAACCTTAAACTCTTGAAATGATCCACACTGGAAGCAATGATCTAATTTTATGTTTTCATTTGTGCAAACTTACGCCAAAGTAGGTTTTAGTCACTTGTAACCAATAGAGCGCTGATGTATGTGTTCCTAAAACCTGAGAATTAGAAGGAACCCTAATGATGTAATCTCACACTTGGTAAATAATACCATATGTCACACTCTGGTATTGGTTGCCTAGGCTTTGTCTCTGTTTGAATTCCTTCAGTGACAGGAAGCCTGTTATTACATTTGGTAGTTCATTTCACCATTGACCTAATATAGTTTCTCAACAGTTTATTTTTCATAATATTAAAAAAATTGCCTCCTTAAACCATTCCTTCATCAATCTTATTGATGCTCTCAGGAGCTTCACAGAAAAGTCAACTTGCTTTTTAAAAATAATTGGAGACAGTTATCTTGTCTCATTTCTTTCAAACATTCCTTCAACTTTATTCAAAAGTTAACAGACTGCTCTGCTCTTCACCCTGCCCACATACAGTTTATAAGTATTCTGGTTCTATGGACTCCCTAAGACATCTACTCTGTTCTCTCAGAAGCTAGCCAGGGGAAGGCCACGAAAGCTGTAGTTCAGGCCCCCATTTCCTTTTGCTGGTTCTGTTTATTTGTTTATGTTTCTGCATACTGCTTCATTTGAAATGGAGGATTAGACAGTCATTGGTTTTCAGCCTTCTTAAATTATTTTCCAATGTCAGAATTAATTGGAGTATGAACAAACCTTCAGATGAAGATTGATTTGCTCAAAGTTCATTTATATTATCAGTGGTCATTATGTATAAGTTGTGCTTTTATTGAGAATCCTGGAACAGCTTCTGACTCTAAGAAGCTTGAGATACACTGAAATTCCTAGGTCTTTTATTGTACAAACAGCTATCAAGCCTGAATCGTTGTGTTTCCCATTAAAATACTAACAGTAATAATAGAATGTGAAAACATGAATTAATCCCTGGATTTGAGGGTTTTAAGTATGTTTGCTTTCTAACATCAATATGCTTTATAAATTTAATTGTAACATTTTTCTAAAAAATCTCAAATATAACCCCTATAATAAACCAATCAATTCAGAGATGCTTAAGGAAAAACCTTAATAACTTCCTAATTGCTTCTAATTCTACTTCCTCGATGGAACCAGCATGAATAGTCTGATTTGTAGTCTCCCACACCAATATATATCAGCTTATTTTGTAAGTGTCCTTATTTTTTACTTTTATTTTTTTGACTCAGGGCCTCTGTCACCCAGGATGGAGGGCAGTGGCATGATCATGGCTCACCACAGCCTCAACCCCCTGGACTCAAGTGATCCTCCCACCTCAGACTCCTGAGTAACTGGGACTACAAGTGCATACTACCATGCCAGACTCATTTTTTATTTTTTTTATAAAGACAAGATATCGCCATGTTGCCTAGGCTAGTATCAAACTTATGAGCTCAAGCAATCCTCCTGCCTCAGCCTCTCAAAGTGCTGGGAGTGCAGGCATAAGCCACTGCACCTGGACTTTGTGAGTGTCTTTAAAAGAATATATTTATTCATGGATTAGATGAATGCTTACAGAGTGTTTATCCTACATCAGGCGGCATTCTAAACACAGAGTAAACAAAACTCTGGCCTTCCTAGAGTTTGTATTTTGATGATGTAGAGAGAAGCAATAGACAATATGATTGAGTAAAATGCATGGTATTGTTAGATAGCGATACACATCAAAGAGAAAAGTAAAATAGGAAAGGGGAAATAGAAGTAATATGGGGTTGCATTTTAGTTGGTGTAGCCAGTGAAAATTTAGTGTGAAGGATTAGTTATATTTGGAGAAAGGAAAGCATTGAGCACCAATCTCTCAGGTGAGAATGTCGTTGTGTGTTCAAAGAATAGCAACCTGGTCAGTTCTGTTTGGGCGGAGTGACTGAGGGAGATTGGAGAGAAGGGAAAAGTTAGAGCAGTGACAAGTATCAGTTCCTGTAGAACCTTAAAGGTCTTTGTAAAAGCTTTGGGGAAACTGAATGGTTTGACCCTGGGAATAACACAACCTGATTTGTGAAATTTTTTTACTTTTGGTTTTACATTTATTTATTTATTTTAGAGTTGTGGTGCACATGTGAGTATTTACTACATAAGTAGGCTGCATGCAGGTGAAGTTTGTGCTTTTAGGTGGCCCTCGTTCCCCCGGCAGTGGACCATCTGCTGTCACATGCCCTCTACCTTATTCCCACGCTCCCTCCCATAGCAGTTCCCAGCGACTGCTGATCCCTCCCTTGTGCTAATGTGACTGGTGATCAGGGCCTACTTATGAGTGAGAACATGCAACATTCAATTCTTTGCTTCTGTGATAGTTTACATAGTACAATGGTCTCTACCTGCATCCAGGTTGTTGCAAAGGACATGATTTTGTTCTGCTTTATGGCTGCATAATACTTCATCGTGTATATGTACCACATTTTATTTATCCAGTCCACTTTTGATGGGCAGCAGGGTTGGTTCCATGTTTTCGCTATAGTGAATAGTGCAGCAATAAATATGCATGTTCAGGTGTCTTTTTGGTAGAGAGATTTATGTTCTTCCAGGTGCATTCCCAAGAGAGGGATTGCTGGATCGCATGGTTGATCAAATTTTAGTTCTTTTAGGAATCGCCGCATTGCTTTCCATAGAGGCTGAACTAGCTTACATTCCCACCAACAATGTTGAAGCATTCCCTTTTCTCTGGAGTCATGCCAGCACCTGTTGTTTTTGACTTAATAATGACAGCCACCCTTACTAGAGTTAGGTAGTATCTCAATGTGGTTTTGATTTGCATCTATCTGATGATTGGTGAGACTGAGCTGCTTTCACCTGTCTGTTGGCTACTGGTATGTCATCTTTAGAGAAGTGTCTGTTCATGTCTCTTGCCCACAGGATTATTCTGGCTATTGTGCTGAGAATAAACTGAGAATGGCCATGGTATAAGGGGCCCAGTTAGAAGACCCTTGCCATAATCCAGGCAAAAGATGCTGGTGAGGAGGTGGAAGTGGGTGTGAGCAAGTGATGGAATTCTGGATATATTTCCAAGATTGAGTCTCCAGACTTGCTGAGGGACCAGATATGGGGTATAAGACCAAATGGAGAACCAAGGATGACACCAAGGCTTTTAGTCTCTAAACTCAAGAATAGAGCTGTCATAGCTCAGATGAAGCAGAATGCAAAATGAGCAAGTGCTTTCAGGGGAGAGATCAGAAGCCACATTTTTAAGTTTGAGGTACCAATAGGAAATTAATTTAATAGTTATGTCATATTTCATAACAGGAATATAACATAATTCATTAAACCATTCCATTGTTGCTGAAATTAAGATGAACAGATTTTAACAAATTTCCCAGGCTGGATTTCTCCTGGTGAATTCTCAGATTAAATGCCACCTGCTGCTTTGACGGGCTCGTTCTTGATCACCTACTCTGAAGTTGTCAATGATCACATTGTCCCCGTTTAAAGTCACTTCATTGCATTTACTTCTGCCTTGTATTTTTCCTTACATATTTATTATTCATCTATCTCACTTAAAATGTAAGTCTTATAAGAACAGAGCCCTTGTCTGGCTGTCATGACTGGCACAGAGTAGGTACTCAATAAATATTAACTATTTATATTAAAAAATACAAACTATGTATCTAGGTCCTCATGCATGGATGCTTTTGTTTTTATAGGATAGATTTCCCCCAGATGGTATGACTGCGTCAAGTTGTATTTTTAATTGTACTGATATTGCCAGATTAATTTCTTGAAAGTTAACGGCAACCCATTCTCCCACTGAGCTGGGAGTATGAGAGCAGTTATTTTTCTGTATCACTCAAAGCACTGGATGATTTTATCCTTTGATGTTTTTTTCTTCAAAATTATTTTTTAAAAGAATTCTTAATCTCTCTGCTTCTAACAGCTCTAAGTAGCTTAAGTAATTTACATACAGTTAATGAACTCCTAAGCAAGGCAGCAAAAATTTGTTTAGGTCTCTTTGAGATTGTCTTAAAGACTGTAATCACTCTCACCTTCTAGTATTGTTTGATGTTGTGAGCATAGGTAGTTTATCAAGGATAGATCTAAATCTTCAGTCCATTTCCCTTAATGCCTGCAAACTTGAAACCAACCACTAAGAGAGTAAGGCTTTTCCCATTATAACACCTGATGTTTTTCTCAGAGAGATTTATGAGACAAAGTTCTGTAAATCCATATTTTAAAATGCATACATGTTGGATCATTCTAGGAGAGGGATGTGAATAATGGTGTAATTAGTATAATAAATGTTGGGTCCATGTTGAAAATAATTTATTTCTACATAAAATCTATGAGACTGTGCAGCCTTCCAGCTGAAACAGATTATTTATATCTCCATTCAGGAAAGAGTAGACACTGATTTTACCCCCCTTCAAGTGGTCTTCAAGATTTTTACCTACATTACTCATCAATGAAAAAGCTTTTTTGTTGTTATTGCTCCTTGACTGTCATTTGTCCTTCATTTCCTGGGTTGAATCACTTGTTTCATTCAGCTGTGACATTTTCTTCCTACTCTAAGAGTCAGGATGTGTTTAATGGTAGACCACAGAAAGTCTGAGATTCTGAGTTCAGATGTCTCTTCTGCTCTGGGTCTGTGTGATAGTAACACTCCACAATCTCATTGTTGCAATTTTTCCAGCATAAACATATTGGATGCAAGGATTTGTCAGTTAGATGGATGGATTTGCAGTGTTAAGTCACAGCACTCAAAAATTCCACCATTTGGCTAGAAAGAAAATATGTAAAATTCTTGCTGACAAATTAGGTTAGCAACATTTGTTGAGATTCTTCTAGAAACCAGTCACTAGGTAAGGTCTGTCCTCAGTCTCTCAGACACAATCCCAAATATAAAAATTTACAAAAACAGCAAGAACTAATCTGAAATTACTTGGTGGTAAACCTGACCTGAACTGACTTAAGGCTATTTATAGTCTCTACTCAAGTCACTTCAATTCAATAGTCATACACTTCCTTGCACAGATATGAATGTGTATGATTATGAAGTACTTCCTAGACCCCACTAGAAGTGAACAGTAAGATAAGGTTTATGTAGCAATAGTACCTTTCAAATTCCAAAATAATTGAAATTCTGCAACCCGGAGACTTGGGGTAAGCACCTTTGACTCTGTTGATAAATCTGTATAAATACCAAATGCATAAACAATTACATTATCTCATGAGTATAAAAGTTATAGAGACAAAGTATCCAACAGCAGTATCATATCAGTAGTGAAGAAGTTAAATGGAGTTAAAGTGTGCTAATATCTTCTTATTGACAGGAAAAATAAAAATCAAGGGTAATTTCTAAAGTAACTACACAAAAAATGGAAATAAGTGTATAAATTTCAAACTTTGCAAATTAAAATTAAAATTCTTAACGAATTGACAAGGTTAAAAAAAAAAGAGTAAAATGAACCAAGCAAGGAAAATGAAAACACATAGAAATATATAATTTATATATGTATGTATATAATATATATTTAATAAAACTGAATGCTCTAAGTAGAAAAATAATTAGAATGACTTTTAAAAAAATGAACTCATTTGGGATTTCTTAAAAAAAAATCCACAGTGGCACACTCTATATAATGTATACAAAGGTTGTAAAATAAAAAGATAAGAGAAGATACTGCAAACAAACCCTCACCAAAGGAATGCTAATATTGTTACATTAGTAAGAATAATAGTGGATGTTTTACTAGATATAAAGGACATTTCATAATGATAAAAGGTTTAATTCATCAAGGTAACATGACAATTATAAATTTCTAGAAATTCTAATTTTCTCGAAAATTTTAGCAACATTATTTAATAAGTTGACATAATGGCCATAAATAGAATGTTAAATTCAATAACTGCAGAACACATATTCTTTACAAGAGCATGTAGCATATTTATACCAGTTGTTCTTTTATTGGGTCATAAAGTAAGTTTGAATAAATTCCAGATGTCTAAAATTTTAGAGTACTTTCTGTGGTCCCAATACAACTGTCTGAATAACCAAACACACATGTATTTGGATACTAAGAACTATAATCTAAATGACCTGTTGATTAAAGAAAAAACCATAAAGATTATTGGAATATATATTAACAAAAATATATATTGGAATATATATTAATCAAATAAGAAAAACTGCACTACAAAAGTTGTGGGATGCAACTAAAAGAGTGATTAGGGAGAAATCCATACTAATAAATGTATATAATAAAAAATAAGTCTGGGTGTGGTGGCTCATGCCTGTAATCCCAGCACTTTGGGAGGCCAACAAGGGAGAATTGTTTAAGTCCAGGAGCTTGAGATCAGCTTAGGAAACATAATGAGACCTTGTTTCTACAAAAAGTAATTTAAAAATTAGCCAGATGAAAAAAAAAAAAAGAGAAAAAGGAAAAGAAGAAAGGCTGAAAATTAATACACTAACTATATATTCATAGAATAAAATTAGGAAAAATATCAAAATAAAGCAGAACAAAGATGACAGCAGAAATTAATAAAAGAGATGACAAGTATTAAATAGAGAGAATCATCAGAGCCAAATACAATAAAAATTGTGAAATGCAGCTGAGTGATTAGTAGGACATTCATACTTATAAATGTATATAGTAGGAAATAAGAAAGTCTGAAAATTAGTAAACCAAGCATTTATAGAATAAAATGAGAAAAATGAATACAAAGAAGAAGGAGAGTAACAGCAGAAATTAATAAAAGAAATTACAAATATTCAATAAAGCTAAGCATTTTTTATTTGAAATACTACTCATGTATTATGTATAGACAAACCACCAATGAAACCAAAACATGACATAAGTAACTAATAAAAATACAATATCTCTTTCAATCCTATAAATATTTTTAAAAATGGGTAACTATAAATAATTTTATTCTAGTAAATTCAAAAATAAATCATATTTCCAAGTTGACACAGAAGGAAGAATAAGAAAACTGAATAATTCTATATTTATTAAAGTAATTAAATTTGTAATTAAAAACCTTTCTCAGAGTGGGAGTTATCACCCTTCTGGATTTTAAACTTTATTATAAGGCAACAGTAATCACAATGGCCTGGTATTGGTACAAGAACAGGCATACAGACCAATGGAACAGAATAGAGATTTGGAAACCAAACCTCAATTTCTCAACCAACTCATCTTCAACAATGCCACCACCAGCAACCATTGTGGAGAGAAGGACCCATTCAGTAAATGGTGCTGGGAAAACTGGCTGACCACATACAGAAGAATGAAACAGGACCCTTACTTATCACCATACACAAAAATCAACTCTAAATGGATCAAAGACCTAAACATAAAACTTCAAACTATAAGATTCAGAAAATGTAGGAGATACCCTTACAGAAATCAGAATAGGCAACCAATTCCTGGTCAAAACCCTAAGTAGCCCATGTCATAAGAGATAAGATAGCCAACTGAGACCTCATCAAACTGAAAATTTTCTGCAAAGCAAAAGAAACCATCAAGAGAGTGGCCCACAGAATGGGGAAAAAATATATATATATATATTTGCCAACTGTATATCTGACAAAGGCCTAATATCCAGGATTTATAAGGAACTCAAACATGCCGAGAGGAAAAAAACAAACAGCCCCATTAAAAAGACACGCGTAGACACTTCTCAGAAGAAGACATATGAGCAGCCAGCAGATACATGAAAAAATACTCAGCCTCATTAATCATTAAAGAAATGCAAATTAAAACCACACTAAGATACCACCTAACTCCAGTCAGGATGGCCATCATCAATAACTCAAAAAACAACAGATGCTGAAGAGGATGTGGGGAAAAGGGAACACTTCTACGCTGGTGGGAGTGTAAACTAGTAAAACCTCTGTGGAGAACAGTGTAGCAATTACTAAAAGCTCTAAAAATTGACCTTCCATATGACCCACAATCCCCCTACTGGGAATATACCCGGAAGAACTCAAATCACTCTATAAAAAAGATATCTGCACATGCAAGTTTATTGCAACACCATTCACAATAGCAAAACTTGAAACTAACCATGCTGCCCATTGAAAGTGGGCTGGTTAAAAAAAAGTGGTACATATACAAAATGGAATATTACACAGCCATAAAGAAGGACAAAATTATGGACTTCATATCAACTTGGATGGATTTAGAGTCTATCATACTCAGTGATCTATCACAGAAACAAAGAACTGAGTGTCACATGTTCTCACTCATAAGTGGACCTTGAACATTTATCATAACACTACATGAAAGACATTGGCAGTAGTGGGTCACTGCCAGGGAGGGGGAGTGCATAATATTAATAAGGGTACCTGATCCCAAACCAGGTGAAGTGAGGACTAATGGGAGGCCCAAACTTCACCTGCATAATGACCACTTATGTGCCTAACCATGAATTGTAGCCCACATCTTAAAAACAAAAACAAAAGCGAAAACAATAAAACCTTTCTACAGAGTGAACTCCAAGCCTAAATTCTTCCAGAATTCTTCCAAATGTTTCAGGAAAAAAATAGCTTTAAACTTATATAAACACTTTTAGTGACTACAAAAAAGAATATGCTCCCCAACACATCATATAAGGTTAGAAAGGACTTTATGAGAAATTAAATTACAGATCAATCTCATTTTAAAACATAGGTACAAAAATTCTAAATTAAATATGATTAGCAAATGGAGTAGAGCAATATGTAGAAAAAATACAATAATGACAAAGTTGGGCTAATTTCAGTAATTTCAGATTATCTATCCTTAAAAAAGTGATCAATGCAACTCATCCTATTAATAATAAATTAGATAAAAATATGATCATATTAATAGATCAGGAGATACTTGATAAATTTAGGCATCCAATGTGACAAAATCTCATAGCAAAATAGAAATGGAAATTGTTATTCTTAATTTTATACAGAAACCACAACACGTCATTTTAAGTGTAAAATGTTGAAAATGGTTTTTTGAGAATGAGAGAAACACAAGCATTCCCAAAGTTCCCATTTCTGTTTAACATTGCACCTGATATCCTAGCCCGTGCATGAAGGCACAAAGGCAAGAAAGAACAGTAAAAGCACAAGAATTAGAAATAAACAAATGACTATGTCATTATTTATAGATGATTTAATCATACATGTGGACAATCTAAAAATTTACATTCAAAGTATTAGAAATAACAAAACTAATTCAAAATTGTTGGATACAAAAAGCAATATACAAAAATTATTATTCTATTTGCCAGCATTAAACAGTGTGAAAATGCAATTTTTAAAAATACACTCTTTATAGTAGTTTCAAAAAAAAAATCAAGTACCTACGGCTAAATCTAACAAGGGATGTTACAAAAATCTCTTCTTAAATAATTGTGAAATGTTATGAGAAAATGAATAAAGAGCTAAATAGATGGAGATATGTCTGAATTGAAAGACTGTGTTAAAAATATGAATGATCTAAAAACGCTTTATAGTTTCAGTAAAATCCTAATCAAAACTCTAATAGTTTTGTATATATAGAATGAATATTTATACATATCTACATATATATTTTCATGTATATATTATATATACATGCATATAGATGGAAATACAAATAGCTAAGATTACTTTGTAGAAAAGAACAAGGTATGAATTTGCTATATCAGAGATAAGATTTATTAAGAATCTACATTAACTTAGACAGTGTGGTATTAATATAGCAATAGACAAATAATCAAATATACCAAAAGTGAGATACATGTATAAATAACTACTGGATTTATTTCCAAAATTGTGGGGAAATGATCATATTTTTAATAAATGTTGCCGGGGCAATTTAAATCATTTGATTGAAAAACAAATGATTAAAAAAACCCAAGCTATCAGACATTCTATTCCAAAATTTGAGAAACACAATGATTCACAGACCAAATTAAAATACTTAAGTCATATGTTTTATTGACTCAGTTTAAAACAAACATAAAGATGTAAGGGCAAATACAGTGAACAAGCAGGATGAAAGTACCAAACTTCCTAAATCCTGTATCATACAAAGTTTATGCATTCCCCAATCTCTCTCTCTCTCCCCCTATTCATCTGTCTCTCCCTCACTCACCACACCTCTTGCATCAGCCTTACTTATTAATGGTTCAGTTACAAAAATGAGTTGAGTTTAAACAAGGAGGTCCCATAGGTCCCATAGAGGGTGGGTGCCTGAATGCAACACATACTTGCTCACTGGAGACAAAGGTCCCTACAGCACTGAAACTCATCCAATTAGCCTGATGAGCAACATGGAGTTTATATGTTTTTTGGTGGGGGACAGAGGAAGCAGGGAACAAGTATGGGACCCTAATGGGTGGCTTGAGACATTATAAATATTGGGTTCCTCATATGCATCATGAATATTTAGTGTAACATAAATATCTTGTGCCTTATTGCCTCATGAGTATTTGGAGCCTTTGGTGGCACATGAATATTTAGTATCTGCTTGGTCCTCCATACTTTTCTACATATGTTGAGAATACATTTCTCCTTACTTTGTCTAGGTCTAATATGTCTCACAGGCTACTTTTGAACTTGTTATTTGTTTTTCTTTATTTTCTAAAGCAGAATGGAATATTCTTAAATAATATAATAGAAATACATTATACTACTTTAGAGCATGTACCACAGAAATGCATGCTTACATGCATCAGGGTGGAAGTACAGAAAGATAGCAGAAGTAAATTAATTATAGCTTGGTTAAATACATTAAAGTTTATAAAATGGCACACAACAGCAGTGAAATGTAAATAATTGAAATCTGTCAGTAACAACACAAATAAATCTTTAAAATCTAATGTGAGTGGAAGAAGCCAACTCCAAAATAATACATGTGTTAATATTCTACTTACATCAAGTTAAACAAGAACCAATATAAAACTATAGGTAGAATCTGAGAAGTCAGCTTCTGGAATGGTGGCATGAAAAGTTCCACAGATCTGGTTGTGGTGAAAAAAAGAACTGGTTAAAATTATATAAAAGCCAAAGCATTTAAAGTATCTGAAAACTGTCTTAAAGGCATACAGCAAATGAATAAGTACTTATTCAAGAAAATCTGTAAAATTTGGGTAAAGACAGTAGTACTCTGTTTGTGGTAAACAAGTCATGATCTGCTGTTTTCTCCTTCCTTCTGCTCATCATGACAGAAACTCCACTTCAGAGTGGTGTTACAAAGAATATGGGGCTCTTCTTCCCACCAGCTCCCTGCCATTGTTACTCATCTATTACAACGCCATGTTACAGAAGGTAAATTCTACATGAGTGTGGTCAAGAGGTCAGATGCTTGCTTCCTTCACCTAGCTTCCTTTTATAGGATGGAAGCTCTACACCTGGTGTGACAGATTCAGAATACTGGGACCTGATTGCTTTGCCCTGGCTTGCATGTAGAGTGAAGGTTCCATAACTAAAATGAAAAACTTACTAGAGGTGCTCAACAATATCTTTAAACTGGTAGAAAAAAAGAATCAACAAAGATATATAACCAAATATTATGCATTATGAAAAATAGAAAAAAGAATGAAGAAAAATAAATTGTGCCTCAGAGAATGTGGGACACCAATAACAGCATCAACTTATGTACAATGGAAGTGTCAAGATGAGAAAAGACAAAGAAGCAGACAAAAATGCAAATAACTAATAGCTAAAAACTTCCGAAATGTGATGAAAAACCTTAATCTATGCATCTAAGATTCTCAACAAACATCAAGTAATATAATGCCAAGAAAGTAAAAAATAAATCATTAAAAAAGTTAAAGGTCAAAGACAAAGAGAAAAGTCTTTTTTTTTTTTTTTTTGAGTTGGAGTCTCACTCTGTCACCCAGGCTGGAGTGCAGTGGCATGCTCATGGCCACCCCAGCATTGACCTCCGGCGATCCTTCTGCCTCAGCCTTCCAAGTAGCTGGAACTACAGGCATGTGCTACCACGCCCAGCTGATTTTTTGATTTATTGTAGAGATGAGGTCTCGCTGCCCAGTCTTGAAAGCAGCAAGAGAAAAAGGACTCCATCATTTGCAAAGGAATTCTAATAAGATTAACAGCTAACTTTTTATTTAAAACAATGAAAACCAAGAGAGAGTGAGATGATATATTCAATGTGTTCCAAGAAAAAACAAAATAGCTGTCACTCAATAATTTTATTTCCAGCAAAAATTTCTTTCAAAATAAAGGAAAAATACATTGCAAGATAAATAAAGCCTGAGATAATTTGTTACTGTAAAGAATAGTAGCCAGGCTCGGTGGCTCAGTCTGTAATCCCACGCTTTTGGGAGACTGTGGTGAGTGAATTGCCTGAGCCCGCGGGTTTGAGACCCGTCTGGGCAACTTGATGAGACCTCATCTCTACAATAACTAAGAAATGAGCTGGATGTGGTAGTGTGCGCCTGTAATTCTGGCTACTCAGAAGACTGAGGCGGAAGAATCGCTGGAGCCCAGTGGGTCGAGGCTGCGGTGTCCAGGAGCGGCCACTACACTCCAGTCTGGGCAACAGAGTAAAACTCCAACTCAAAAAAAAAAAAAAAAAAAAAAGAATAGTAATTAACAAAGTGTGATAGTGGCTTAAGGACAGACCCATGGATCAAAATGAAAGTTAGAAATGAGAGTTAGATGGTCAGCCTCTGTGGCTTAGCCTGTAATGCCAGCACTTTGGGAGGCTGAGGCAAGTGGATTGCCTGAGCCTGCGGGTTCAAGACTAGCATGGGCAACTTGGCAAGACTTTGTCTCTACAATAAAAATAAAATAAAATAAAAAGAAATGAAAGTTAGAAAAAACCCTCACATTTGTAGTCAATCAACAAGAGCACCAATACAATTAAATGCAGGAAAGAATACTCTTCTACAAATGATGCTTGAGTAATTGTATATACAAATTGAAAGGAACAATGGACTTTTCCTCAACTATACCTCCAAATTAACTCAAAACTGTAAAATTCAATTAAGAAAATATAACAGTTATCTTTTGTGACTTTGAGCTAGACGAAGCCTTGTGAAATATGATATCAAAAAGCACATCACAAAAATATAACATTAACTGAGATTCATCTAATTTAAAAAATGTGTTCTAGTAGTTAAAATCAAGAAACTGAAAAGACTACCCATATAGCGAGAAAAACATTTGCAAATAAAATATCCGATGAGAGGCTTCCAGCCAGAATAAGCAAATAATTCTTGAAAATAATGCAAAGACTAATAATCCAGATTTTTAAAATGGGCAAAATATCTGAAGATACATTTTTTCAGAGATTCTTTACTCCCTCCCTTCATGTGTGTGTATGTATGTGTGTGTGTATACAGACATATATATGTGTACATGTTCATATATAGTATACATATGTATGCATGTATGTGGTGTGTGTGTGTGTGTGTGTGTGTGTGTGTGTGTATTACTCATGGAAAGGTGTCCAGCATTATTATCCATCAAGAAATTGCAACTCAAAACCACAGTATATGGATGAGGTTTGTGGCATTCCAAAACAATTATAATAGTTGCACCAAAGATCACTGATCACCTAACAGATATAATAATACTGAAAACATTTCAAATATTTGAGAATTACCAAAATGTGTCACAATAAGAGGCAGTGAACGTATGCTGTTGGAAAACGTGTGACAGTAGACTTGCTTAACACAAGGGTTGCCACAAATATAATTTGTAAAATTGCAACATCTATGATAAAATGAGGTGTATACTAGTAGTTAGACAGTGAATATTTGGCAGTGAATGGGAACAAAGTATTAATGCATGTTAAAATATAGATGAACTTTGAAGATATTTTGCTACATGAAAGAAGCTAGTCACAGAATACTATATAAAGTATGATTCCATTTACATAAAATAAAATGTCCAGAATAGGTAACTCTACAGAGAAAGAAAATAGATTGCTTTCTCTATGTCTGCAATGTTTGGTAAAAATTGGGAACTGAGTACTAATGAGTATAAGCTTTCTTTTGGGGGTGAAATTTTAAGATTGTGGTGATGGGTCCACAACACTTTGAATGTATTAAACTCATTAAATTGTACACTTTATGTGGGCAAATTATGTGATGTGTGATAGGTGGCAACATTATCTTAAAAATCAATGGAGTGAATATTATAAAAGTCAAATAGTTGTTTCCTCTGGGACAGACAAGGAATTTACTTAGGGATACAGCAAGGTGAATAGGAGGATGATTCTTTAGTGCTCTTTAGGTCTATTTCTTGACTCAGATGATGGTTGTACATGTCTTTATTTTACAATAATATATTAAAATGTCCATTTATGTTTTAAATATGTTTATGCATTTGTATAATACTTCAGAGTAACAAACCTATACATGTGATAAAACCTATACAAAGGAATAAATTAGAAATATGATAAGATTAGTAATAAGATAAACCAATTAAACAATCAGAAATGTAGACTCACCTGTGCTACTAGGAATGGAGCGTTGGTTTAACCTCCCATCTTTCGTCTCAGATTACCATGGATATGTAATCAGGTTTCTCATCCTCCACCATCCCCCTGGTAATGACTGATCATCCTGGTTTGTCTTTAGCAAGAATCCTGCTTCGTCAATTTAGCTGAAATCCCTATTTATCCCTCATGTTTCCTCTTAGTAATTTTCTATTCACCAACTGCACGCTGGTCTTTTATTGTACGTCCCTTGATTTTCCATGCTGTATTTAGAATTGAGCCCAGTTCTATAGAGAGCTATTGTCCCTTATTAAGATAGTCCTCAATAATATTGATTTTTACCACTGTCCAGCTGTAGGGGTGGAAAGGTATGATAGGTTTCCTCACCCATCATAAAGGTCGTGACTGACAGTCCTAAAAAAAAAAAAAAAGACAAATTAATAAGAGAAAAGCATAGCACAGTTATTTAATCAAAATTTTACATGACACAGGAGTCTTCAGACACAAGGACCTAAGGAAAACTGCCTGTTCTTATGCTGAGGTTTGATGAAGAATAAACAACCTTGTGGAAATGTGAATGGACTAAAGGGTATAATCTAATGGTAATAGACTGAGGGGGTAGCCCAACATAGCCTTTTTGTTTAGATTCTTCTTAACTTCTCCTTGTAGCATTTTTCTTTCTGGGTATGGGTCAAAACTCCTTTGGAATGAGAGTTTTTAAGACCAAGGAAGAAGTGCTTAATTTTGGTTTTATGGCTGGTTTTGGGGCAGAGAGGTCCTAATTTCTATAAACTATCTTGGAGAAGAGGAATTAGGTTTCGGTGAATTGCTGAATTGCTTTGGGGCGAGGGTGAGAAAGATGGGTGGGAGGTGGAGGACAGGAGAAGATCAGAGAGATATTGCTTATTAAGGCCTCCCAATGTCTTTAGGTCAAAGTAATCAGCATGCCAAAGCACTATACTTTGGACTATCATATTCTAAGCTTCCACACGGCTCTGGTTTTCTTTGAAAGTAGTTAGAAATTTCTCAATTTTTCAATTAAAGAAACAGAGGATCAGAAATTTTAAATGACTCACATAAAGTCACCCAGTTGGAATGGCAGAACAGAGATTGAAATTTAATCTCTCTAGAATGTGTTTATCAACCTCTACTTTACACATGAGTAATAATAAGTTTGATACAATTTATTATTGTATCTCCTATTGACCTTTGCTTCTTGTCCACCACTTGAGAGAGGCAGGGTAGGCATTATTTATCCCAGTCTAAGAGAAAGAAAAGGAGACTTACTAATGTTTTAAAATGACTCATACACGGGTACTGCTAAGACATGACTGGTAAAATTCAAATCCAGCTCACTTGTCAGTGGGTCCACACATTTCCCTGACACCTCAGGAAGGAGGGATTTTTGGTAATTAGGTGCTCAGGTCACATTTCTTCAGCTTTTTCTGTGTGTGTTTGTTTTGTTTTTGCTTTTGCCACGGTATTATTGAAGAAAACAAATTCACACATGCATTTCTTGGGTCACTTGAAAATGCTTTAATTATCTTAAATTGTTTAGCCACACCTTGTTCTAAACTGAGCCTCTTGCATTGCACACCAAATTTCTCCCCTGCTTTTTGTGAGTCTGCTCCTACTCAGCTTCCTTAGCCTTTGTAGAAAGAGCATAGGATAGACTAAATCCTCTGGAGATATTTTCTTCCTAAAGTCTCCTCTGCCCTCCCACTCAAGTGCTGGAACCTCATTAACACCCCCTGTAGGAGCTCATTCATTTCTTCCCCTCTAACCACAGGGAACACAACAATTCTTAGAGCTCCTTACCAGCCAAATAATAGAATACATTGACAGTTGTTTCTTTGGCAGCTTGATATAATTAGAGATATTTACATCTCCTGATTTTTACACTTCTAAGAACAATATGAGTTAATGAAAGCATAGGGTCCTGGTTTCCCTGCTTTTCTTCATAGAATGTCAGAACTCAAAAGGAACTTATTTTTAAGTAATGTTCTCTACTTCTACAAATGAGGAAACAGAGTCTCAAAAGAAAAATGATACGCTTAAAGTCAGTTAGTGGCTGAGAAAGGATTAAAAACCAAATCTTCTGATTCAGGTCTGTGCTCTTTCTTCAGTTCTATGTTGGATGAGCTTATATTACAAGATCAACTACATCTTATTGCTTGTGTGATCTAGACAATAGGGGTTGCAGTTGCAAAAGGGGCACAACTGTAGGAATATCTGAAAAACACGTCTTTTAATCCAGGGATATCTCAGATTGCTAAAATGCATATGTTAATAATAGAAATACAATTGCAAGAAGAAAAAGAAATAAGAATATATAGGAAGAAGTGGCTTTCAGGATTATGATATAAGAAGCTGGCTAGTGCCTTTTTAACCTAAAAGCTCATACACTGAACATCAGAATGTTGTTAGTCATCCTGTCAAACAGCATGAAGAATCCTTTGGAATGAGAACACGCCTGAAATCATGCCTGCTAAACTAACATAAGAAAACCTGGTAGTGTGGTTCATCTAAGTAGTCTGATTGTTGAGAAATGACCTGAATATAAAGTAAGAAGGCATTGTTTGTAATCTTGACCCAAAAGTGGTTAGCAGAGGTACTTCATCCCTCTGAATCTTAGATTCTCATTGACAAAATGAGAACAACGAGCTAAAATTACTCAAACTTTACTGTACATAAAGAATCATCTGGAAACTTAATAAAAAGCAGATTCCAGAGGTCCATTTCCAGAGATTTCAATTCATTGGTTTGGAGTAGGGCCTTTGGATCTGTATTGTATTAGGTTCCTAAGAAGATTCTCAGAAAGGTCCTTCTAAGACCACACCTGTAAAAATAAGTATCTCCTGGGAAAAAAGACCCAGTATAGGTCTAATATTTTATAACATTTGCTTTCCACCTGCTTAAACATAACAAATGCTGAAATTCTCTGCTATTTAACAGCACTTTCAGAACATTACCTTTTTCCGAACTTGGGTCATAATGCCATCCATTCGATTTATGTATCAAACCACGGGCTTTTGTGAGGCCAATGCAGCCCAGCAGGAGGAAACACGAGTCTGAATTCCAATGTAAAATATTAGCCTACTTGGCCATGATTTCATTTCCTTTGACTCCCAGGTTGATGTTAGAGGTCTCTTGGCACCTTCAAAATAGTTGAGCAAGGAGAGGCCCTTCTAATTTTTTAATTAAGCAAGCTTTGACCTTCAAGATTCTAATTGCTCTTGACATCTAACTTATTGCTTAATTAAAACATGATGAGATATGAGACCTTACTTCTGGAAAAGTAGCGAGTCATGGTATTTCTATTTCATTAAAGTCTCTCTTTTATCTGGAAGGTATAGGCTAAGATTATCATAAAATAATATCCTATCTTAGGGAGGAAGGATCCAGCAGGCACCAAACCCGAGGTGAATCATTATCCTTCTGAAACAACTGGAGCTTAAGAAATTATCAGGCAGAGAGAGAAAAATAGAACTAAATCACTTTGCTGAGTTATGTTAGAAGAAGAAACAATGAAAAATTAAGAATGATGGCATTTCAATGAGCAACTGAATAGGAATAATTATTTTTTTTCCATTTAAAAACAAATACAAAATGATATCAATTTTCTTTCTAAATGTGTTTTTTTCTTCATGGCTTTTTAAGTGCCTCTGCATCTACAGGGAAAAATATTTGAGGAGGTCTTTTATTGACAAAGTCATTAAGGGTTTTAAAAAGATAATGCATTTTTTAAAAGACCAACATATTTTATTTCCTCTTTTCAAAAGGAGGCTTGTGAAAAAGTATTAGGGCAACAGAAGAAAGAAATTGAAGTATGGATGTAACTGAAGCATGACGTAAAAGAAGTATGGATGATTTCTCTAGATAATCCTGGTGACTTGGAAAATGTTTAGAAGTAATTATTGCATGGTTGAATCTATTTGAGTGTTACAGTGACTTAACTAAGTAACTTCATCGAGCTCTAATTCATTGAAGAATTGTCAACCTTCAAGCCAATTAGCTGGAATGACTCAGCATAATGTTTATAATGATAACATCATGGAATCCTAATATGTTTGAGTGGGAAGGGGTCTAAAGATTATTGATCTAAATTCAACCTTTTTATAGATGTGGAGTCTGAGACAGAGGAAAGAACACAGAACGGTAGGTAGGAGGCAGAACCGGGAAATGAATTCAACCCTTCTTTACTGTCCTCCCCCAATATAATGCCATTTTCTCATCACTTCAGGAATAAGATACAATCAAAATGGCCACAGTGGTCCCCTCTGGGATTTCTCTGTTGACAAAAAAGAAACCAAAAACAAAATTAATTTGCTCCTAGAAGATTAACTTGTAATATGTCTTTTTTATTTAAGAATATGCAGTTGTGTGTATTTATATTGTTTGACTCATACCTTTTCTCACTTTTCATAGTTGCATAAGAGTTTACAGGCTGGGCTCGGTGGCTCAGCCTGTAATCCCAGCACTTTGGGAGGATGAGGCGAGTGGATTGCCTGAGCCCACGGGTTTGAGACCAGCCCAGGCAAATTGGTGAGATCTTGTCTCTACAATAAATAAAAAAATAGCCGGACATGGTAGCACGCGCCTGGAGTTCCAGCTACTTGGAAGGCTGAGGTGGAAGGATTGCTGGAGCCCAGCAGGTAGATGCTGGAGTGGCTGTGAGTGTGCTACAGCACTCAAGCCTGGGCAACAGAGTGAGAGTCCAACACAAAAAAAAGAAAAAGAAAGGTTACAAACATCATTAAATATTCTTTGGGAAAAAAATGGTTTGGAAGGATTGTATTTCATTTCCACTTATAGGATATTTAATTTTTTGAATAGTATTTAAACATTTTTAATATTGAGGGACACCCATTTATAGAAATCTTTGACTGCTTCACTGTGTGTTTTCTTCTTATAAATTACTAGACTCAGAATATCTGAATCAGGAGGTAAACCCATTTTTAGACTTTTGACAAATCTTGCCTTTGGGGGTCTTCAAAGGAGGCTAAGAAATAAGAATTCTTTTCTGCCTAGATTCTAAAATAACTGAGAATTAAGACAAAGAGTAAGGCAGATGGAGGTCAAAATGTCACAATTGCTAAGACAAGATAGAGTGGAGGATGTATCTTACCTAAGGGCTCAATGAGCTTTTTAACTGAACTCCATGTTGGATTTATGATATTTAGAAGCAGAGGAGAAAGAATATCTGCTTCCTGTGACCAGTGCATGCCCAAGAGAAAAAGTATGTATTAGTTGAGAAAGTATGCATTATTTTTCTTTTTCTAACTTACAAATCAGGTAAACCACCTAATTGTCTCTTGGTGCATCTGGTACATGAACAGAAAACATCTAGAAGTATCATGCATATTGAAATTGCCTTCACTTGAAAGGACACATCAAAAGTGGAAGAAGGAGATGCTTCCTTTTGATGTGTCCTTTCAAGTGAAGGCAATTTCAATATGCATGATACTTCCAAACTGTTTCCTCATTTATCACCTCTTGACTGTGCTAAGTACCAGGTACTGCGCTAAGCACAAGAGGGAACTAGATGGATTAAGGTATAATCTCTGTTAATTTAATAGGGTTTATTTGGTACAGCTCTCTGTGAAATATAAGTGCATCCTGTCTTAGAGTAGGGTTTGTAGCAGAATGGGCAGCAGAGAGAAGCAATAGCTGGAATTGTATTGATTATTCATTCACCAAAGCAGGATGAGAACGTAAGAAATTCTTCTTCTTTCAGGACAATGTATGGTGGTCAAAATATACATTATTACTTGGTCTACAGAGTAGAGATGATAATGATAACAGTAGCAGTTATTATGTATTGAACATTGACCACATCTTCTGTGCTAAGCTCTTTATGAGGATTTTTCCTTGAATACTCTTTATAACTCTAGGAGTCAGGTGGTAAACTGAGGCTCAAGGAAGTTGTTAGTATTATGTGCAAGGGTATCCAACTACTGAGGAGATGAACTGAAATTCAAATTCAGGTTTGTGTACTTCAGGCTTAAACATTTAACTATTGCAAAGATGAGTGAGCATCTAGGAAATATCTTGGCAGCTTCCATGGTTTTGGTTTAACATAGAAGGGGAAAATTACTGGAAAATCAGGTCACAGCCCTAAGAGGAGTCTGTGGATCTAGAAGCAACATTTTCAGGAAGAGTGACAATAATGAAGGCTCTAAATGAAGCAGAAATTTGGCTCTTAAAATAGAGGTTCAAAATTTAAAAACGTACAATACTCCTCTTGTTTATATCCCCTCCTAATAAATCGAATAAAGTGGGATTGATACTTTATGATTGGCAAATATACAATGGGATAGTCAGTCTAATTTTCTAAGGCAGAGGCTATATCTTTTGAATATAATTCTCTTAAATGTATAATTGGTTTAAACAAGTGTGTTAATGCAGGTACTCTGTGAAGCAGGCCTCAATATGGGATTAAATGTGCACAAATTTGATTGGGAAATGCCCATGTAAAAGAAAATAGGAAGGACATCATGAAGGCTGTGAGAGTTGCAGTGCCGTAAGCTGTAACTGAAAGAGAGAAAAAAGTTGGATAGTATCATTCTGAACTGCTGTGCAGTCTACAGACTGATCTTTCTTACTGTCCTCTGTGAACCTAGTCATTAGCTGAGAATGCATGGTCTCAGTGCAAATGTGCAGATGGATTTCAAAGTACATCAGCTGTGACCCTAAGTCACACTCTCTGTAGCAGGAGGCCAGCTAGGAGGCCAGCACGAGGGCCATGACAAGTATATTTCAGATCATGCTTTAATAGTAGAAAGATAATTTGTTCCCATTTTTATAGTTGAGAAACTGAGGCACAGAATATTGATTAATTTCCCAAAAGTTCCATGCTGATTCTCTGATAGAGACTGAGGTTGCCTGTTTGTAAATTGTCTCTCTCTCAAGAGACACTTAAAATAAAGTTCTGCTTATAGAAGTTTTTCAAACTTGAGTGTACACATAATCACCTGGAGAGCTTGTTAAAACAAGGATTGCTGGGCACCATCCCCAGAGTTCTGACTTAGAGATCAGGAGTGAGCTCTGAGATTTTGCATTTCTTACAGATCCCCAGGCGATGCTGATACTTCTGGTGGGAGGAACAAACTTTGAGAACTATGGTGTTTTTATTACTTTTCAGTTCATTAATCATGAGTGTGTGTGTGCAGTTAGAGAGTGTCTAATCATAAGAGAAAGGAAAGAAAACTATCTAATTTATATTATAACTCCCTTTCCTTGCATACCTTGAACACTATGCCTGAATCATGTTAGGGATATAATATATGTTTGTACAATTGAATTCCTTTTACTTTGGAAAAATTCATAAAATACTTAGTATAGTGAGATCCAGCCTGGTTTTCCAAATGAAAAACATTAGTATTGGCTCATATCTCTGCCAGAAAGGAATTCTCCTTAGGAGAAACTGAAGTTGTCTTTGTCTTCCCTAGCCCTGTGGCATTTAACATCTCCTCTGCATTACTGAAGCCTTGGGAGCACAAGGGGGCAGGGACAGGTGGCAGTCTCTGTGTGAATTCTAGTTTGTAGATGCTTTTATTGTAAACTTTTTTCCCATTTTTTGATGCATGCTACAACAAGCACAAGGGAAAATGTGCTGGCTGTTAGTCTTCACATCTGATGATAGTGCTAAAAGTTCACCTCTTCAATCAGGCTCTGGGTTTGTTATTTTTTGTAGTCAGATGACAAACCAAGAGTCCTGGAGAGGCTTATATTTTGCTGCAGCTGCTGTATAGTGGGGACATGACCCGAAAAGTTCAGTTTGCAGTGGCTGTGAGTAGCAAGAATAGCATTGTGTGCCTGGCATTGAGCTAAGAGCTTTATGTGCACATTTTATTTAACCCTCTGATATAGTCTTGAGGTTGTCTCCTTCAAATCTCATGCTGAAATGAGATCCCCAGTGCTGGCAGTGGAGCCTAATAGGAGGTGATAGGGTCATAGGGGTGGATCCCTCATGAGTGACTTGGTGCTGTTCTCACGGTAATGAGTATGCTCTCACTCTATTAGTTCAGAGGAGAGTTGGATGCTTAAAAGATCCTGGCATCTCCTTCTCTCTCTCTTGCTCCCACTCTTGCCATGTGACATGCCTGCTCCCTTTTTGCCTTCTGCCATTTTTGCAAGCTTTCTGAGGCCTCAACAGAAGCCCAGCAGATACCAGTGCAGAACCATGAGCCAAAAGAAACCTCATTTTAAAAACAAATTACTCAGCCTCAGGTATTTCTTAATAGCAACACAGCATGGACTAATACACTCTCACGAGAAGCATATAGGGTTGATATTATTATTATCATTCATATTTCACCAATTAAGAGAATTAGGCATAGAAGTTAAATAACACAGCTGATCTGTGTTGTGGATGAGCATTCTGGCTGGTGAGCCATGATTTGAATCCTGATCTGTTTGATCACATTATCTGAATTCTCAGAAAACCAATGGTATTGCTTCCTACTGCACCTAGATGTATCTCATGCAACAGGATTACTTAACCCAGCTAGCACATACAAGTAAAGAGACATCTGAAGCAGAAAGAAGGTGAGTGTTTTCCCAGGGCCATGCAGGGGATTTGCAACAGAACCAGGACTATAGTAAAGGTCCTATTTTCACTGTGTCAAAAGTCAATGGCTTCTTGAGTTACCATGTTCTGTTATTTAAGCATCTTCATTGTTCTCTGTCTCTTGTTTTCCATTACAAATGAGTCATGCTTCTCATGACTCAATGATGACATAATTTGTGCCTCAACTATACTTACTTATCCTACAAGTCCAATTACATTCCGCCTGTCCCTGTCAGTCTGGTGGACCTGAGTATGTTCTCTAGTTATTCTCATTTACATTTCTTTCTAAGACATTTATCCTGGACATTAGATCTGATTCAGCAGAAACCTCAGGATAAAAGGCAATCACCCCATCTTGCCTATCTCATTGTTAAGGGAATTATATATACTATGAAAGCCATGGAAGACTATTTGGTCACTCTTATTTATTGTAAATAATTATTAAGAAACCCCCAAATGAACTTATCAATGCCTTGATCAAGTAGTCAAGCAAGTGACAAGTATAGTGCAATCAGTACACTTACTAATCTCGTTCAGACCCAGGGCAAACCTGGGTTAGTGCAAAAGTAATTGAGGTTTCAGACCATGAATTTATAAATAGGCTTAAACATATTTTTAGTAATCAAAATAGGAACAATTGCAATCAACATATTTTTGCCAACAAGAAATAAGTTTGTTTATTCCTACAGCATAAAAATTTGTGCTTCGGGATGTGACAAACTCTTGAAAAGCATCTGGCTGGTTGTGGAAGTGTTGTCCCTCCAAAAAATTGTTGAGATGCTTGGAAAAGTGGTGGTCAGTTGACGAGAGGTCAGGTGAATATGGTGAATGAGGCAAAACTTCATAAAATTAAAAAAAATTCACTCAACTTTTGAAGCGTTGGTTGTGTGACATGTAGTTAAGTGTTGTTGTGGAGAAGAATCGGGCCCTTTCTGTTGACCAATGCTGGCTGTAGGCATTGCAGTTTTCAGTGCATCTCATTGATTTGCTGAGCATACAATGGTTTTGCTGAGATTCAGAAGGCTATAGTGGATCAGACTGCAGGAGACCACCAAACAGTGACCATGACCTTTTCTGGGTGCAAGTTTGGCTTTGAGAAGTGCTTTGGAGCTTCTCGGTTCAACCATTGAGCTAATTGTTACCAGTTGTCATATAAAATCCACTTTTTATCTTACACCATAATCTGATCAAGAAATGGTTTATTGTTGTTGCATAGAATAAGAGAAGACAAGATTTTTGAAACGACGATTTTAAAAATTTTTGTCAACTCATGTGGCACTGACTATTCTAACTTTTTCACCTTTCCAATTTGCTTCAAATACTGAACAACCACAGAATGGTCGACTTTGAATTCTTCGGTGACTTCTCATGTAGTGGTAAGAGGATCAGCTTCAGTGATTGCTCCCAGTTGGTCATTGTCAACTTCCAATGGCCTGCCATTACACTTCTCATCATCAAGGCTCTTGTCTCCTTTGCAAAATTTCTTGAACCATCACTGCACTGTACGTTCATTAGTAGTTCCTGGGCCAAATGTGTTGTTGATGTTGCAAGTTGCCTCTACTTCTTTATGACCAATTTTGAACTCCAAAAAGAAAATCACTCAAATTTCTATAGTCTAAAATAAATATAAAAGGCCAGGCACAGTGGCTCACGCTTATAATTTCAGCACTTTTGGAGGCTGAGGTGAGAGGATTGCCTGAGCCCATAGGTTCGAGACCAGCCTGGGCAACTTGGCAAGACCTCATCTCTATAATAAATCAAAAAATTAGCCAGGCATGGTGGTACATGCCTGTATTTCCAGCTACTTGGAGGGCTGAGGCAGAAGGATCACCTGAGCCTAGCAGATCGAGGCTGAAGTGGCTGTGAGCATGCCACTGAACTCCACCCTGGGCAACAGAGTGAGACTCTGACTCAAAAAAATAATAAATAAAAATAAAATAATATAATAACATAAATATAATATAAACAGCAGGTAATAAGTCATTAGAAAGAAAATATCATGTGAGAAATGTGCATTAAAATGATGTATAACATAACTGCACTTATTTAAGAATGTATTCCAATATCAAATGACAAATATCAGCAATGCAAAAACCACAATTACTTTTGCACCCATTTAAAAGCTTTAGTGGCTTTATAATCACATCTTCCAACTACCCAAATTAAAAGAATTGCTTTGTTACTGCCTCCTGGAAATAACACAAGTAATACATTAATTGTGATGTTGACAACCAATAATATCTTAAGTGTCTTGGCCAGTGAATAAAAAAAACGTGAATCCCAAGCAAGGATGAGAACTTCATATCTACCTAATTAATCAATAAACTCAAATAAAAATGAAATGCCTTCCATCTCCTTTTAGATTATCTTATTGAGATTGCATTGTTTCAACTGTATTGATACTTCCCTGTTTATTATTTGTGGTAGAGACACTAGACCTTACTAAACACAAAATCTGAATAGTGGTTTCCAAATTGTAGTCCAAGAATGAGTGTTGGTGTACAATGTTTTCACTAGTATTGTCTCTCCATTGAGACTTGTCTGCTCCTTTACTATAATATTTCCACAGTCAGGTTTAGCATGGCAAACTACAACCATCCACTGCATGTTTTCTGAATAAACAAATAAATGCAATATCCTGTTTTAGAAAAAGCTATTTTTGATTTTCAGATTATGTATTTTTTGGTGTTAAAATAGTTTATTAAAAAGAAGAAATAATGATGATAAATGCAAGTTCTATTTAATGCGTTTGCCTCCCTTCCCACCAAAAAAATAAAATAAAAGGGCTAAATGTTCTATCTTGGTCACCTAAACTTGTTTATTTATTTATTTTTGTTTTGTCTTGTTTTTACTTCAATTGATTGAGAATACAACAGTGCAGAAATTATTTATGTTATCTAATTTCCTTATCTTAAAATAAAAAATTGCTGCTGAGGGAGATAAAATAACCAATACCAGGATCATTATCTGTTTCTCTGTTTCCTTTTATTTTATAGAATTATATAATGGTTATTTATTTGTTTATTAATTTATTTGTTTTAATATATTATATGGTCTCAGAAACAATATTGTAAGCTCCTTGAGAATATAGATTCTGTCTCTTGTATGCATATTTCCATTTGTTTGGGATGCTATCCATGGTCCTGAACTCTTGTTGTGAAAACTTAGCAAAGAAGGTACAGATAAAAGTTAAGGACCTTCAATTAATGGTCATACCTGTTTCATAGTGTAAATAGAGAAAATGATAAAGAATTCCTGAACCTGACATGTAAAACAAATAAAAGTCTTTTATCTGATTAATCAAGTAGGACAAGAAATTGATTTATATCAAATCAATCACTTTATAGAGGAAGATAAACAAAGCTTTCACCCTGAACATGGATTCTGAGACTAGGTTTGAGAAGCTGATGAATATCTCTTGCCCACCAAACCCTCAAAAAATAAACAAAAAAGATTAAGAAGAGGCACACATTCTTCATCTATTTGAACACTATTATATAACAAAATACAATCATGTTTCCATATCAAGCCAGAGATAAAATATGTATATTTAAACACCTAAAGGAATAAACTTTAACAATGACTCAATACACATTAGATAGATATAATAATAAATATTATAATTTAATTTTGTCCAGGTATTTTCTGTAGATGCCTGACCAAAACAAAAGACCTTTATTTAACTCTATCCTGTTACACTTTTGTGTATCTTTCTACTTTACCTATTATTAGTTATTTGAAAAAATGTAATTAGCAATTAGGTTGAAGGCTCCTTTTACACAAACTTGGTCAGAGTGCATGCTCTTACTAAAATTGGCCTGATCTACAAAGGACTGTTTGTTCCCTGTCTGTTCTAATTACAATTATGTTTTATTTTTGCTTCTAACTTCAATTGTCATTTCTTATATAAGCTTGTTCCTGTTTCTTGAAAGAAAAAGCTCAAAACTTCTTGTTTCTTAAATAGTAGTAAAGGAGGAAGAGTTTCCCTTTTTTGACTTTTTTATATTTTATAAGTCTATGCACTTGAATGCATTAATTGTGCAACTTAAAAAACACAATATAAATAAAATTAAGCCCTAATCTCATGAAATGCCATGTCCTTATATATTGTGCCTGGTTCTTAATTTGCCCATATCAATAAGACCAATTAAAAGAAATAAAGCCTAGGCAACTCCTTTGGGTCCCCTCCCACTGTGGGAGCTTTTCTGTTCTCTCAATAAATCTTTCTTTCTAAAAAAAAAAAAAGAAAAAAGAGAGAGAGAGAAAGAAAGAAGGTTTGATTAAACTTGGGAAAATTGTACCACAATTTTTTACTATTGATATCCTTGATACATTTATTGAAATAATTATAGCCTTAAATGTTGCCACAGTGTAGACCTTGAAGAATGGGTCAAGGTGGCAACTTGGTTTTCACTGCAAAAAGCCCATACACCAGAAGGGTGGGGGAAGGGGTAACTTAGGCATAGCAGCTCTGAGGAGATGCATTCAGTATCTGTGTTCCAATCAAACACTTGACTGTGAGCCTTAAGATGTCACTTGTCTTCCTCCTACTGCAGAATGTCAGTTGAGGAGAGCCTGTTCTTAATAAAAAGAAAGCAAAAAAAAGATAATAGAGAAGGAAGCAATTCTTCTGAAATTGCCTTGATGCTACTTCAGTTGTTCTCAGTGCAGTCATAGCCTTAAGGGATGAAGTCATCCAGTAATGCCGCTGCCATCTGGGGCCACATCACATCTCAGGTCTGCTCACAGGAGCTTATTAATTGCTGAAAGAATGAAAACATTTTTGTGTGCACTTCACAGCAATAAAACTCACGTGTTAGGTCCAACCCACTCATGCACTTCATTACTTCATTTACTTATTCTCTTAGGAGTTGGTTGTCTTTATAAATAGGTTGAGATGCAAGTATGGGGGGAGTGGCTGGGGAAGCCTAGACATGGAACAGATTTATCAATAGAATGTAATACCAGGACAAAAATTTCTGGAAATATTTAGGCTGCTGAAATTTAGAAAGGGTTAAGTTTTAAGTTCTACCAATTATTACGTTTGCACAGCACATTTTTCATTTATAAAGTGCTTTCACATTGCAATCTATAATTTTATTCTAATGAGATCAAATTACTAAGACAGGAATAATTATCTTTTTTTTTCTTTTTTCTGTAGATGATGCAACTAAGGTTGAGTGAGGTTACACTACTTTCCTAAGGTCACATTTTTGCTAAGTGGCGTAGCAAGGTCTCCCACACAACACTCTTCTCCTATAAGCAGAGTGTTCTCTCTATTCCCAAGTTTACTGACCAGTTACCAGTAATAACCAATCTGTCTTCTTTTATGGTAACTTAAATTCTGAATGCACCAAGTAGCTGTGAAATCTGGCTTATCCTTTAAATGGTGAGGGCATTTTTATTTTTCTGGGGCAAAAAGAATATGTCCTCATAACTTTGTAGTAATATACTGCTGACATTCAAATTATTATCACCTAGGTTATCTCATTTAAATTGTTGAACAACTTTTTGAGATAAATAAGAAAGATAGAGTTTTTGTGACAGTTTAGTGTCCATGGCAGTCCATTTCTTAAACCAGGGTGCCAAGAAATGTATACACATTTTAAGAGATGTTATTTATGTATTACTTTTAGTTCACCATAATCAGAAGTGTCTGGGCATTGATGGTAAACATTTTGAGCACCTCTTATAATTGTGGAAGTCAAATGTGACTAGTATTCATATTTTGTTATCAGTATATATTGGGTATTGCAATATTAATACAGTTTATTCCTTTCTTAAAAGTGTATACATTTTTGGCACCTTCTTTTGTATAAGAAGGACCTAATTAGTCCATCAAATAGCCTTCTCGTCTTGAAGAATTTCACCAGACTTTTGGTAGCATTGTTTGTTTTCACCCTGGGTGACTTTCTGTTCTGTTTTCTCTGTATCTTGCAGCCTGCAAATCCCATCCTCCCTCCCAATCCTTGGCCTTTAGCACTCTAAACTTGACAGAGAATTGAACATCCCCACTTATTTGGGGAAAGAGTCAGTTGTATCCATTTGAAAGGCAGAAAAATGGAGACCTACAGGTTAAATGGCTTATCCAGAGACTGCCTATAACTCTTAATCAATATAGATGCTGGAACTTTGCCATTATGGAGAGCCATCATGAAGTCTTCCACATTAGAGATGACCTCTGAAGCAAGTGTATTAACCATACTCCTTTGTTGTACTTCTTTCGGATCAACTGAGGAGGCACTTTCTTTGAAATAGTGATTTCAGGGGTTGTTACATTTCCCTAAATAGTTGCTGCAAGCGGGGCTCGGTGGCTCAGCCTGTAATCCCGAACCTTTGGGAGGCTGAGGTGAGTGGATTGCCTGAGCCCACGGGTTCAAGACCTGCCTGGACAGGCGAGACCTCATCTCTACAATAAAATAAAATAAAATAAAATAAAATAAAATAAAATAAAATAAAATAAAATAAAATAAAATAAAATAAAATAAAATAAAATAAATTAGCCAGGCGTGGTAGTGCACGCCTGTAATTCCGGTTACTCGGAAGGCTGAGGCGGAAGGATTGCCGGAGCCCAGCAGGTCGAGGCTGCGGTGACCGGGAACGGCCACTGCACTCCAGTCTGGGTGACAGAGTGAGACTCCAACTCAAAAAAAAAAAAAAAATAGTTACTGCAGTGATTGACTTATAGCTGGAGTTCTACCACTTGATAAACACTCGATTTATTTCTTTCATTATCTCCATCCAATGCCATTGGGGGTGCATATTAAACCTTTTAATCACTATGCAATTCATAAAGCTAAGTTTTCCATCCCTTCAGGAAGAGAATGGGGGAGAGAGAACGTGAAGTTAGATTATGGAAGGAAAAGGGGGGGATTCAATAGTAATCATAATAATAGCTACTTTATATGTTCCAGGCACTGTTGCACAACTTTGCATGTATTTTACCATCTACTCTTCAAAAAAAAATAGTTCCATGAAGCATAATGCAATCAGAAGAGAAAATTAACTTATATAGATGAAATTATTTTACCAAGGCCATAACGATGGAAACATTTTTACTTTGACACATCTAAGATTGTGCCTTTCTACTATACTCTTCTGTCTAAGGTAATATATTTTCAAGGAACCTGGACAAAGCAGACTTTTTTTTTTATGTAAAAGTAACCACCAAGCTTCTGTTTTCCAATGAAAGATACACATTTGTCCTATTTCTGTGGAGGTCCATATCTGTTCCACAACAGTGCTTTAGGACTTAGACTTTCTCTTATGTACAATACTGTTCAACTACGCTGTTGGTCTTAGACCTCCAGAATTTGAAAGACTGCTCAGCAATTTTTAGCAAGAGAGACCAATAAAGACTGTTTTTTCACTTAATCAAAGTCACCAAAACACTGAAGACTATTACTGAAGCCCAGAGCAATTAGTTCTAGAAACAATTCATCCCACATCTTCCTTGGGGCCAGGCCAGTCAGTGTGGGAAGTCAGCAATGAGTCTATGACTCCCCAGGAGCTCTGGTTGTTTCCTTTATCTGTTTTGGACTTAAGCCTCTTTTCCTTGGAGGCCTAGGATATAAGTCACTATACTCTGTTGTGCATTTTTGCCCCTTTTCTATATGTGCAAAGAAAAGGTGAAATCGTTTAGTAAATGACTATTAGTCATTCTCAGCATGTTCAGGAGGAATTTGGAGTTACTTCTGAGGTACAAAGCATTTCCTGTACCTTTGAAAGTTTATCCCGAAGAAGGCAGTGTGAGGGTGGAAAGAACCTTGAGCTGGGAATTATGAGTACCTGAGTTCTGGGCTGAATTGCTGTGTGCATCTGTCTTTAGATGATCTCATTCCTCTGAACTGTCCCAGGCTCAGCCTCCTTCTGCTCTGCCCCGGCTCCTTGTTGTTCTAGCTCCATGCTTTTTTAAAAAATTGTTTGTTTGGTTTTTGGAAGGGGAATGAGGAAGGGGTGATGGTAAATGCTCTAGGCACTAAATAGCCACATTGAGTGACAGTCACCCTTCACCCAGCAATTCAGTGTGCATATAGTTCCTAATATGAGTGCTCAATCCAGCCCTGTAGAAGGCAAATAGTCACCGGTCTTGGAGTGCTCACAAGATTTCATTCTCAGGCCTTTGGTCTTTTAAAATAAGTGGACAAATTTGACACATAGAGGAATCATCTTTAGAACTTCCATCAGAGACTAATTTTCATGAATTGTGAAATGAAGAATGACTGCTAATGGGTACAGAGTTTCTTCATGGGTGTTAAAAATGTTCTAATATATGGTGATGATTGTAACACTGTGCATATTCTGAAATTATTGAATTGTACACTTTAAATGTGTGAATTGTATGGTATGTGAATGATATAATAATAATTTTTTATTTGTTTTAAATGCATTAGAGATTATAACCTAGCTTTCTTCAGCATCTCAGCTCATCCTCTCATTGACTTTTTCCTTAAGAAATTTGTTTCTAATGATCATAATACTATAAGAAAGGGATTGGCAGTAGTGGGAAACTGACAGGGGGTGGGGGAGTAGGGCTGGCAGTTGAGGGATGCTGCTAGGGGAAGGAGGGGCACATCTCATCAACAAGGGTACCTGCATAATCAACGTTTGTATACCTGACCCTGAATTGTAACCCACAACTTTATAATTAAAAAAAAAAGAAATTTGTCTTTTGGGACAAAAAAATGGTTACCTGAAAATAAAGGCAATATATTTTCCCCTCAAGATATTCGGAACAATGATACACAGTGGGCTTACTGTTTATACAACTGAAAGGGTAGGAAATCCTAGATACAGATATAGGTAGATATATAGATATGACATTAGCCCTACTATTCTGGATGTAAATCAGATATATTTGGAAGGAAACTGAGAAGAACCATATACCCCAAATAGCTACTTTTACACAAGAAAGATCATTATTTAATCTTTCAGGATGAGCTTTTCAGTCTCTGGTTCTCTTTGCAACAACTAATCTTACTTTAGGGTGAATTGGTTGATCCGATCTGATCCCTACACGATGATGTATGTGATGATTAAAATAGTGTTGAAAATTTTGAAGTCCAAGAGTTTTGAAAAGTAAGGTAAAGACTGAAAGTGGGAAAAAGCAGATTAAGGGAGGGAAAAAAAAAGAAAGAAAAGGAATAGTGGGAAACAAAAAGACAACCATAACATAATTAAGACTAAGCCCCTTGGATTAAAAACCAAAAATGTTCCTTTTATGCAGAGTTCCATTGATCTTTTTTTTTAATCAATATTTTTTATTTTGATATTGTGGGGTACAGTTAAGGGTTAGGTATACAAATATGCTTCATTCAGGCGCCCTTGTTGATAACTGGTGTCTCCCTGTCTCTAGACAAATGTTTACTACCATTAGTCCCATCCCGCCCCCATAGTTTCCCAACACTGTCAGTCATTTTCTTATAGTAGTGCATTGGATGATCAAGGTCCACTATATGAGTGAGAATATGTGGTACTCAGATCTTTGTTTCTGTGAGAGGTCACTTAGTATTATAGACTCTAGCTCCATCCAGGTTGCTACAAAATTCATGATTTTGTTCCTTTTTATGGCTGCATAGTATTCCGTCGTGTATATGTACCACATTTTTTTTTTATCCAGTCCTCTTTTGATGGACAGCGTGGTTGGTTTCAGGTTCTTGCTATTGTGAACAATGCTGCAATTGATCTTAAGCTACATATTTCTCCTTCCTCGGCAGCTTGGGTGACTCAGCACAAGGTGAGAGAGAACAGTTGTGTGGAAGACCTACTACTGTCCAACTTTCCTGTCTCTCACAACATGATGGATTCTTTTGTGGAATAGCCTCTCCATAAACTCCACATGTAAGGTTCCTGTAGAAGAAACCATGTTTTTCACCTGGCTCCTTCTAACTGGTCACGGTTGCTGACAAAGAGTGAGTACATACTAATCTATAAAAACAAGCCCCTTCCTCTAGATTTCTGGTGTCTAATACTTGTTTTCAAAACAATTGATTAAGCCACATTCATTATAGGCCACAATATTATTTTAACATCTGGATACCTAAAGGGAACTCTGAACAGAATATTTTCAGTACTTTAAAAAAAATTTTTTTTTAAATTTCACTATTAATAAAGGTTGATGCTCCGTAGATAGTGACTGCACACTCCATGGAATTAAAAACAGCATCAACCACACAACAACATTAACAAAAGCAATTCTAAAGCTACTGAGAAGTTAGTGTTACTTGAATTGATTCATAATACCCCAACACACATGATAAACCAGTGCCTGAATCTAACATATCATAAACATCCATCTCCACTTTACCTCCTGACTGATCCCATGATACCACCTTAAATTTTTAAAAGTTCATGATAAAATACTTAAATTTTTATAATATAATAATTGGGCATTAACATCAGGATAAGAATAACTCTCCACTGCTTTGCTACCTTATGGAGGGGGAAATGTGTTGCTGTTATTTCAGGGTCAAAATCACAACTACTGATAATCAAATATTTTTGCCATTAGAAAGAGCTATCTGAAATAAGAAAAAACCTAGGTTGCCTTGTCTGTCTCCAACTCTGCCCATTTATTAGCTGTGTGAATGAAGCCAAAAATCTTTCCCCCTCTGAGGCTTGGTTTTTCCAATTATAAAATTAGGGTATTACATTAGATAAACTTAAGTCTTGACTCTTTGTATAACATTGCACTTAAGCCATAGCACTAAGCCAGACAAATCCAAAACATCAGTCATTCTACGAATGACTTTATAAAAATAATTCACAATTTGGGTTCAGAGAAATAAGTGTGTAAATGTCAGATCTTCCACCTTTTAGTCTTTACTAAGTCATGTAGATGATCTAAAGCTCAGTTTCTCTGAAATTAAAAGTGGGTATAAGTTGGCATAATAATATCTACTTTATCTTCCAGAATTCTTGTAGAGCACAGATTAAAAAATTGCATGGGAAGATAGTCATACTTTTATATGTTTTTCATAGTAGTAAAAATGGTAGCAGTAAGATGTAATATTAAAGTAATTATGAGACCCTATTGTCTGTGAAGAGAGATAATTTGACTTCCTCTCTTCCTATTTGGGTACTTTTTCTTTTGACTGCTCTTGCCAAAACTTCCAGCCCTATGTTAACTAGGAGTGTGGTGGACATGGACATCCTTGTTTTGTTTCAGTTATTAAGAGGGATGCCTCAAATTTGCCCAGTCATTATGATGCTGACTGTGGGTTTGTCCTAAATGGCTTTTATTATTTGGAGGTATTTTCCTTTGATGACTAGTTGGTTGAGGGTTTTTTTTTTTATCCTAATGGGATGTTGAATTTTTACGTGGTTCTTGTTTTCAATATATAGTAGATAATGTATATAGTAGATTACATTTATTGATTTGTGTATGTTGAACCAACCTTGCATCCCAGAAATAAAGCCCACCTGATCATAATAAATTATCTTTTTGTTGTGCTGCTGGATGTGGTTTGCTAGTATTTTGTTAAGGATTTTTGTAGCTATTCCTATGTAGCCATGAAAACGAACAAAAACATGTCCTTTGCAGCAATGTGGATGCAGCTGGAGGCCATTATTCTAAGTAAATTAACACAGAAAAAGAAAACTGAATACTGCATGTTCTCACTTATAAGTTGGAGCTAAACACCTTATGCATGGGCATAAGGATGGAAACAACAGACATTAGAAATACCCCAAAAGAGGAGGTTGGCAGAGGAAAAGATTGAATAATTACTTATTGGGTACTATGTTTACCATTTGAATGATGGTCTTAATAGAAGCCCAAACCTCACCATCATGCAACATACACATGTAACAAATCTGCACATGTACCCTTTGAATCTAAATCTTTTTTTTTAGTCAAAGTCTCACTCTGTTACCCAGGCTAGAGTGCAGTGGCATGCTCACAGCCACCCCAGCGTCAACCCACTGGGGTCAGGTGATCCTTTTATCTCAGCCTTCCAAGTAGCTGGAACTACAGGTGCACACTACCACCCCTGGCTAATTTTTTGATATATTGTAGAGACGAGGTCTCACCAAGTTGCCCAGGTTGGTCTCAAACCCCTGGACTCAGGCAATTCTCTCGCCTCAGTCTCCCAAAGTGTTGGGATTATAGGCTTGAGCCACCGCACCCAGTCTAAATTTTTAAAAAAGTAATTGTGAGACCAGCAGGTGTTTATTGAGCACTGCCTTTATACCATATACTGCCTTGAGCATTCTATAAGCATTGTTCCATTTCATCCTCATAACAATTCTTTAAGAAATTTACCTTAATTTTTACATTCTACATTTTACAGTGAGAGTAACAGACTAAGTTAAGTTACTTGCTCAATGGCACAATGAATAAATGGTGGCACTCAAATTCAAACCTTGGGCAATGTGACTCCAGAGTGTGAACCACTGTGTTATACTGATTTATTTTTCCAGTATATAATAGATTCAGATTTATATGTGAAGATTTTTACTTCCAGCAATGTTCCTGTTTGATACCAAGACTTCTGCTGAGAATACTAGAAAAGATATTCCCCAAAAATCTGTGTCAAGATATTGGAGAGCTACTGTGGCAGTGAGCAGTCAAGGATCTAAGAAGCCAGAGAAAAGAGGAATGCAGAGATGCAAAGGTTGCATTCAGCACTAATTCTTTTTGAAGCAATGGACAATTTAAAACCTACAGCTGAAGGGCTAACAAGCTGAGTCAAACTTTTGATAGTTTCATGGAGCTAGGAGACACAAAATGTAGTTTAGAGCCCACCAAGAGTACGGTCCCTGGTGAATACTCCAAGTGTTCCATTGTGACCTCACTTTAATAGTAAGGGTGAACTGGAAATGGATTCAATATTAGAAAACAATTGAAGCCTTCCTCAGAAGGCTGTGTTAAAGATGATGTGGCCCTACTCAGACTACCTCCTAGGAGCAAAAACAAATCTCTGAAGGAAGATGACATTATCGAAAACCTCAATGATCCCCTCTGATTTTTTATATTCAATAAAGATAAAAAATCAAGTAAAAATCACTGGGTATTAAGAATTGACCAATGACTATGAGAACATAACAGAACCTCCAGAGATCAAGATATAAGAGTTACAGATTTAAAGTAACTGTAACTAATACAATAGTTTCCCTTATCCACAAGAGATATGTTTCAAGATCCCCAGTGGATGACTGAAACCATAGATAGTACCAAACCCTATATACTGTTTTTTTCCTATACATATATACCTATGATAAAGTTTAATTTATGTTAGGCATGGTAAGATGGTAACAGATTAATAACAACAACTAATAACAAACTAGAACAACTATAAAATTACTCTGCAATATTTCCTTCTTCATAATTTCATAGATAGGGCATTTGATTTTACCGTAGATCTTAGCAGCTTCAGCATACAATTTTTTCTAAGTTGAAAACTTTTACCCTTTCCCTTCAAGAAGGAATGTTAAAGATTCTTTTTGGCATATTAAAATAGCCAGCATCACTATTGTTGTGCTTTGGGATCATCATTAAGTAAAATAAGGGTTACTTGAACACAAACACTGTGATACTATGACAGACAATTTGATAACCAAGATTGGCTAGTCACTAATGAGCAGGTAGCGTTTACACATGGATATGCTGAACAAAGAGATGGTTTCTATCTTGGACAGACTGGAGCAGTATAGCTTGAGATGCTATTCAGAATGGTATGCAATTTAAAACTTAGGAATTATTTGTTTCTGAAATTTTCCATTTAAGTTTTTTGACTGCAATAGACTGTAGGTAGCTGACACCTTGGAAAACAAAATTGCAAATAAGAACTACTAAATGCTCAAGATATTAAATGACAAAATGAAGAGTTTTCATAGAAAATGGATATTAAAAAATAAAATAAAAGTTCCAGAACTAAAAATCATAATATCTAAAATTAATAGCTCATACATAGGTTTAACTATATATTTGGTAGAGTACAAAAGCGGAAGAAAGGTCAGAAGAAAATATCCAAACTAAAACACAGACAAAGGGATGAAAATGCAGAAAAGAACATAAAGGACACACTCTTTTGAAAATATTTAACTTAGGTGTAATTGGAGTTTTAGAAGGAGAGAAGAGAAAGAATGAGGAAGAAGCAATACTTTAAGAGAAAATGACTTAGAATTTTCCAAACTAAAGAATATTTTTATATGTGGATTTTTTTCTATTTTGACACTAAATTACTAATGAAAACTTATAGTTTGGGGATTATTGTTCTTTACTCTTCAGCTGGGAGAGACCTTTGAGGTAATGGAAATTTCAATCCCTCCTGAAATATAGCTGGAAAAATACAGATATTTAAGGACATTATACTTTGACAACAAACAGGACCTTGAATGATATAACTTGTATTAGAATAAATGAGAAATGTGGGGAAATAATTCACAGAGAAATTTGAATTCAGAACCCTTCCCCTCTTACATATGTGCACCAACAGGAAAATCATGGGTTTAGGATCAGAAGGATATAGGTTTAGACCCCACTGATATCATCTCATTAATTGTGTTGTTCAGCTAAAAAGTAAGAATGATAATGCATTGTTTATTGAACTTTTACAACTAACATAGAGTTTTTTTTTTATGATAATGACATATGGAGGGATCTCGCCTAATGCCTGCCACATTCAATATTAGTTTTTCCCCAATCGCTTTTTACTTTCTATATTAATTGTGAAATTTGTTCTTTATTTCTGTGCAGGGTTTCTTATGTTCCTGTCAAGATGGCAATGGTATTTTGCTGAGCAGAACCAGAAACCAGAAATTACAAAAGGTTCAGGTGCAGGATAGTTTTATTGCCAATATCCTTGAGAAACTTCAATTTCTTACTTTGTGGCTTGGAGAAAACAGACATGGCAGATATTTAGAATTTACAGATAGTCTTTAAAAAGCTACTGTCCTAATCAGTAGAAAATCAGTCAAATAATAGAGAAATCTCTCCGTCTTCAAGGACACTAACTCATATTTACAGGAATATTCTGGGGAACCCTCCTATGTGCCCACTTCTGATGAGATTGTTTTATTCTGTGAGTTATGGGTTCTGTATTTCTTCACTAGAACTCTTTTCTTTTCACCAAAATTTGGTAATTTTATGTTTCTTGTATTCCCACTTCACACTGATGGCATAACTCAAAATTAATACCACTGAAAGGAAAATGAGATTGAACAGAGAGAGAAGTTGAGCTGTGAAGCTGACCCAGTAATATCCGTGGCAAACCCCACAAGGAACTCCTGGTGGCATCCTTATTTTCTATATTACCAATCTACCCAAAATATTATATTAACTAACACGCATTGAGCAGTTTTTACCCAAGTATAGCAAATGCAAAGTGGTGGGGTGGTGAAGGGGGCAATGACTAATGTCTATCCTGTGGTAAAAGAAGATATTCCCATTTTCTATACCACACTTCCAAAAGTTCCGATCCCTTCTAGTAAATGTCTTCCTTCTACTATATTTATTAAGTGGCTATGTGTTTTATGAAGATTGGATTATGTAATGCATGTGAAGGTTTAGAATATAGAAAGTTTTTAATAACTATTAGTTAACTATAATTGTGAATCCTATAGTAATAATGGTGGCCAGTGTTTTCCAGCAAAAGTTTTAGACAATTGTAAGATAAATATAAGACAATTATTTCTCTTTGTTGGGGGAATGTATGAAGCAAGTTAGATAAAGAGTACTAGAAACTGAAGCTGTAATAAGGATTTGGAAAGAGGAAGCGAATTTATGACTGACTACTAGACCTATCATTGATAATTTAGCAGAGGAGGCAACTATATCCTGAGATCATGGCATTTTAAGAATGCTGTCATTGTTGACTATCCCTAATCTTTTAGACAACAACTCATTTTTACAAACTGCAATAAATCAGGCAGCGTATTCCATGGAAATGATTAAGAGAAGGTCATTCTCTGTTTTTTTTTTAAGTGAGAAACTTTCTTTCTATGGCACCTTTCAGGTCACTGTGTAGCTTAATAATGTAAAAGGAAAAACCAAGATGATAAAATATGATCTGCATTTTCTTTAATTTGTGCTCTAGCAACATACATTTCCATAGATAAGTTTCACAGTATTTGAAAAGCAATAGGGCGTCTGTGTTAGAAAGTTTAAAAGGTCAAAAAAAAAAAAGAAAATGTGGATTGACTTAGGTGATCATTGGTAAAATTGGTTACAAAAGGTAATGGTGCTCTCCACTTTCAGCTTCAAGGAGGACTGTGGCCAGGACTACGGGGAAGGCTGTCGGTGAACAGCCATCAGCTGACAGCACCTTCAGGGATTGTGATAGCTATAGACAGTCACCTTTTCCAAAGTAATGGCCTCCCTGGTAGCTCACATCCACGGAAAATTCTGATTAACTGTTTTCAAGTGGAGTTGGCCAAGGATGTCATTAAGTCTGCTTCATAGCTCAAATTTTCTCTCCATCCATCCTGTTTCCTTCCCGTCTTTTACAGGTGTTAGTTCTAAGAGTACTCTCCAATAAATATTTTATACATTAAACAGTTTCAGAATCTGCTTCCCAGAAGACTCAACCTGTGAGATATTTCTGCTACATGGTATAGTAGAAAAAACATGGGATTTGAAGACTGGAAGTTCTGGATTTAGTATTGTCTGTATGTCTGTGCCACTTACCTCTCTGACCTTGGTCTAGGCACCTCACATCTCTCAATGATAGGCCTATGTTTGCGTCTGTCTTTCTCTGTCTCTCTCCTTCTCTCTCTGTCTCTGTACGTAAAATATAGATTAAATATCTACTTAATATAAAAATTAAAAAATGGAGCTGGGCTCGGTGGCTCAGCCTGTAATCCCATGCCTTTGGGAGGCTGAGGTGAGCGGATTGCCTGAGCCCGCGGGTTCGAGACCCGCCTGGGCAGCAAGACCTCATCTCTACAATAAATCAAAAAATCAGCCGGGCGTGGTAGCGCATGCCTGTAATTCCGGCTACTCAGAAGGCTGAGGCGGAAGGATCACCAGAGCCCAGCAGGTCGAGGCTGCGGTGGCTGGGAGCGGCCACTGCACTCCAGTCTGGGCGACAGAGTGAGACTTCAACTCAAAAAAAAAAAAAAAAAAGAAGAAAAAAAAATTTAAAAATGGTGTGAAAATGCTATAAAGATGAAAGATGATATGATAATTTGTAACCTCCAAAGCATAATGATGATGATAATTATGGAACCCTCATTATATATTTCTTTAACCTCTGTGCAAGCCCTCAGCAGATTGCCATTCCTGTATTAATACATAGACACATTATACATTACTCTCTTAAATATCCTGGAAAAAACATTTGGAAGGAGCTCTGAAATAGCCACTGAGCTTGAAAAGTATGGGAATGCATGTTTCTTTTCAAATAAATAGGCATAAATATAACTGGTTAAAGTATGTGAGGCTGGGCCTTTATCGTAATTATTCAAATTTGTATTCATGAAGCACAATTTCATACTCTTTCATCTCAAAATTGAGATTTCTATGCGAGAGGAATACAGAAAGCTACTACATGATATTTAGTTTGAGTTGTATGGTTGTTTTCACTTTCTTCCAGAGAGAAATTTTAATGTTCCATATTTTGAAGATGTCTCAAAGAGCAAAACAAGACAGAATTTGGAGAACTGGGTAAACATGCACCTTATAGCTGTGTGGGAATTAAGAATCACAGAGTCCAATTTTAGAGCAGAAAACTAGACATTTATATCTGGTTTCAGGAAGCCTATGGCTACATCCAAATATGATTTTTTAAAAAAGGAAGTCTAACCAATTAAGCAGGGTGCCAAGCTAAAGTATTCCTTTATATCTATTCATCCATCCAAAATGATTTAATGTACAATGCAGAAAGCACATAACTTCTTGAAAGTAGCACTTACTTCTTTTTTGTCCAATAGTGTATCTTCAGAGCTTGGCACAATTGTTGGCATGAGGTCAGTGCTAAAAAGTATTTGTTGAATTAGTGCATGCATAAAAGAATGAAAGCATTGTTCTAGGTTTTCTAGCTGACAGCCAAAATCGATCAGACAGAGATCATAGTTCCTTATTCCTTCCTAATGTCTCCACCACATTTCCCCTCCTCTGCTCAGGCTATATGCAATGCTGGTTGTCAAGGTTTCCACTCTCTAGCCTCTACCTAGGCATTTTTATAAAGCTCATTTTTTTCTTTAAAAAAATGAATTGAAAATACTCAGTGATCTATCACAGAAACAAAGAACAGAATACCACATGTTCTCACTCATAAGCAGACCCTGAACATTTACCACAATACAATAAGAAAGGGATTGGCAGTAGCGGGATACTGCTGGAGTGGAGTGAGAAACACACATCAATACAGGTATTTGATCTCAAACTAGGCAAAGTGGGGACCAAAGGGAGGCCCAGAATTTACCTGTATGAAGACCACTTGTATACCTAATCCTGAATTGTACCCCACATCTTTAAAATAAAACGAGAAAGGAAAATATGCATTCAGAGAAGTACACAGATCATAAGTAGACACTGTGAATTTGTACAAGATGAATACACTCATGACTTTGGCACTTAATCAAGATGTAGATTATTACCAGCAACCTAAAAACCTCCCTCAAGCCCAATTTCAGTCATTATTCCTTGTCTCTCATAGTGATTTTAATTTTCACAAGGTTTTAGTTTTAACTGTTTTTGAACTTTATATAAATGGGAACATACAGTGTACATTTTTATGTCTGTCTTCTTTCTCTCAATTTATGTGTGTGAGATTCATCCATGTTGTTGGGTATAGCAATGGTTATTTAATTTTCATTTTTGTATGTTACCCATTGTTTGACTGTAACACAATATATTTATTCATTCTACTTTTCTTGGGCATTAGGCATTTGAGTTGTTTCTTGTTTAAGTTACTAGGATTAAATGCTGCTTTGAATAATTTTGCATACCCTTTGGTGCACATAGTTAAGCATTTTGTTAAGAATATATTTAAGAGAGTAATAGGGTATGAACTTTTCAGTTCAAGTATATATTGCCAAAGCATTCTCCAAAGTAGTTGAACACACACAATCAGCAATGTAAAAGAGTTCCAACTGCTCCACCTCCCTGCCAACACTTGCAATTTTTGTCCTTTTTGCCCTAGCCTTTCTGGTGGATGTGCAATGGCATTTCATTGTGTTTTTAGTTTGCATTTTCTGAATTAAAAATGAAGTGGTGTTCCTTTTCATATGTTTATTAGTCATTTGAATACCCTCTTTAGTGAAGTGCTCTTTTGGCCATTTTTATATTTTCATACTGTTTTAAGGAGTATAAATTATGAGTTCTGTGAGTCCTTGTTAGATAAATATATTGCAAACATATTCTCCCATTTTGTTACTTGACATTTTAATTATTTCTATGGTTGATTTTATTTTGTCTTATTTAATTTTTATGGAAAAATTCTTAAATTTGAAATAGTATTTTGTGAGATTTTTTTCCCCTCAAGGTTATGAAGATGATCTCCTATGATATATTCTAAAACTTTATTGTTTTACCTTTCTATTTAGACTAACATTCTATCTAGAATTATTTTTTTCCATAGAGTATGAATTAGGAATTAATATTTTAAAATGTATGTCCAATTGGTCTAACATAATTTATTGAAGCGCCCATGATTTCTCTACTTTAGTAGTGTTTGCCACCTTTGTCATCAATTAAGGGACTATATGTATGAGTCTGTTTCTGAATTCTCTGTTTTATTCCATTGGTTTATTTATTTCTATCCCAGTGGTAATATAATATGTTCATGGTTAGTTACTTTATAAGAAATTATGATACTTACAGAGTAAGTCTTCCAACTTTGTTCTTCTTTTTAAATATGGTACGAGTTTTTGTGCTTTTGAGTTTCTGTATTATTTTACAATCAGCCTATGACTTTTCTTCCTTTCTCTCTTTCTGTCTCTCTCTCACACACATTACCAGAATCTTCAGCAAAGTTAAACATTTGAGAATCAATAAATCAACTTGCCATACTGAAGTAAAAGAAAAATATAAGTACTGCATTTAAAAAATTTTTATTTCAGTAGCTTTAGGCATACAAATGGTTTCTGGCTACATGAATACATTGTACAGTGGTGAAGCTTGGGTTTAAGTGTACCCATCACCCCACAGGTACAGCATTTTTTAACCCTACATAAACTTTAAATTCCATGTTGTGTTATTCTTCATGTTTTTGTTACTTTTAAATTTGTTATTGTTTTAATATTGTTTATTATTGTTGTTACTTTTATTTCCATTGCTAATTGCATTCTCATGTTTACATCTATTATCATAATTTTCTTCTCTGTGAAATTCGTATGTACACATATATTCTTACCAGCCTTGATTACTTTACAACCTTGCCAACTTATTGACTACTTCCTTCTTCTTGAATTTCTCTCTGTTTTAGTTTCCATGACCCAACTCTCTTCTGATTTTTCCTCATTCTACACTGGACCCATGTTCTCTGTCTTTTTTGGGCTCATTCTCTCTTCCTGAACTTTAAATGTTAGCATTTTATTGGGTTCTGTTCTGCTGGATCACTAAAGCCCAAGGAAGCAGTGAAGTAGACAAGCCCTTTAGAGACAAAGAAAAAAACCTTTTTTTGAGTTGGAGTCTTACCCTGTCGCCCAGGTTGGAGTGCAGTGCTCACGGCCATCGCAGCCTCGACCTGCTGGGCTCAGACAATCCTTCTACTTCATCCTTACAAGTAGCTGGAACTACAGGCACATGCCACCATGCCAAGCTAATTTTTTTATTTGTTGTAGAGACTAGGTCTTGTCACGTTGCTCAGGCTGGTCTCGAACTCCCGAGTTTCGGCAATCCTCTCACCTCCACTTCCCAAAATGCTGGGATTGCAGACGTAAGCCACCACACCCCGCTGAGAAAAAAAAACTCTTGATGGAAAGGGATAGGTTATGAAGCTTATATATTTTTCAAAATAATATATGTGTTAAATAAGAGTTAATAATACTGCTTTTCACATGTTGCTGTTGACTAGTGAGGCCACCCACTTCTGTGCTTCAAAGAACTCAAATGCTGACTCCTAAAACTTTAGAACTTCCTCAGACCTCCCATCCGAGCTTCAGAATTGCACATCTAAATATTAAATGGATGACCACATTTAAATTCCCTGCAAATATAAAACACTCAACATATGCCAAAAATAAACTTATAATTCAGTCCTAGTTTATCTTACCAGATACTGTATCTCTGTGAATATTGTATCATCTTTGACCCAACTGCTCAAGCCAAAAACTTAGGAATTTTCTGTTTCCTTCCTATCAACTCAGTTCAGATGATGCATTCTCCCACCTGCTTCTCCCAGGACTTTTAGTTACATTGTGTGTGTGTGAAATATTTCATATATTATGCCACAGTGTTACATCTTTTCTGTATGTCAACTTAACTGTACAAGTTACTCAATGTCAGACACTGTGTCTTATTTACTGTTGAATACCCACTACCTGGCATGGCTCACTACTCGTAAATATATTTTTAGCATATCTCCATATTTCAAGGTAAAATGGGATAAGTGTTATGGAAGTAGTATAGATTAATTCCTGTAGTAACCACCGGAAAGAAAGGACTCTGGGGACTGGGAACATCAAGAAAATCTTCATCAAGCAACTGGTAGTTAAACAGGGTAGACAACTGGACATGGCAGGGAGAGTATTCTAAACTACTGCTTACTATTTGTGTTTCATGGACAAGTTGTATAACATGTTACCCTCAATGTCATATGCAGAATGAAGATTGTTATAGTTTTCAACTACATAAAGTGCCTGACACACAATGATCACTCAGTAAATGTTAGTTGCTAATATTAATGAAAAAGGAACTCAAGCATTGGCACAGTCAGGAAAGTATAGGGTGTGAGTAGAAAACAGCCCATCTGTGTAGTCTGAGTAAAAAGATATGGAGCAAATCATTGAAAATTTAGCTTATCAAGGGAAGACATTTAATTCACAGAAAACATCGAACGCTTACTTAAGTAGTCTGAATTCTGAAATATGTAATCATCTGAATGATAGATCTTAATTAATAGAAGTAAGGCAGAGAGGGCATATAGTCAGCAGGTAGACTTTACTAACTCAATTGTGTGCCCATGTCAGACAGCACTAATTGATACCACACCCAGATGTGGCTTCTAAATTCCCAATAGGCTGGCCCAGGCAGGAATTACTATTCAACCAATAACGTGTTTGCTATCTCTGAGTGTCACCACTTAATTTTCATGTTCAGTCATAGCCAAATTTAGGACAGAAACTAGACAATTGTTAACCAATGATATAAGAACAATTTAAAGCATAATCATCAGTTAAAAAGCACATTTCCAGTTAACACGCTTTTCTTTTATCTCTTGCATTAATATGACCCATCAGAGTTTTTAAAGTAAGTCCATATACATACATGTTCTTATTTCATCCTCGCAACAACCCACAAGTGTTTGGAACTAAACTCTCAGAATTCACTTTGCAGATAACTAAATGGACACTGTGTGATACCTTCATAATTCTTAGCATGAATTAATGTTAGCATCAAGATTGAAATCCTGGACTTGGACACCCAATTCAGAATTGGGAGAACTGAGTCTGATTATATGGAGTAGGTTTTGCCCTCTACCTCAGTTTTCTAGTGTGGATCCAGTTTCCAATTCAATGGTAATTATAAGCCTTATCAGAAGCACATTTTTCTTTCTTTTGCTACAATTCCCTTTTAGTTTCTTTTGCTCAGATACTGGGCTTCCGAAATGATCTTTGAAAAGAATACATGCTTAATCAACTTCAGATTCCCCTCTATCTCTTGTCTATGGTGCCTGTGAAATACTGAATTAATTGATCCCCAGAAGCCCAGTAATAGGAGAATAATGACTTTTCATCAACCTTAGCCACACACTGACAACATTCGTTTAAGAGTTGGCGATTTATATCTTTTACTCTCTTGGGTTTCTTTGGCTTGTTTTCTGGACTCATCAGGAGGCACAGAAATATTCTATATGTTTGTTAATTAAGACTGTGTAATGTAGCATCATTAAAAAGGTACAATCAAGTTGGAACAAATCTTGTTTCAGGGAAAGAAATAGAATTGGAAAGTTGTGCTTTCCCACAACTGGAACACTCCATACTACTCTCTTCTGTATTATGTCTCAAGCTGTATCCTCTTTAGAGCCATGGTCCAGTCTCTTCTATCTCCATCCAACTTGCTCTCTTCCTGATGTTTAACTAACAGTTATAAGATTTATCAGAAATGCATTTCACTTTATTTTAGTAGAACTCCTCATAGTTTATTTAGCCCAGCTTCTTAGCTTCAGAAGTGATCTTTGAAAAAAAAAAAAGTCAATGCTTAGTCAATTGCAGATTTCCTCCTGTATCTTGTTTAGGGTGCTAGTACCCTGATGGGGTTGGAAAGTGATGTTTTAAACTCCCACCCTAATTCAATTCATAAATTATTTAGGGATACTCTAAATTGAGCAAAGGTCAACGTCATTACTGCAGGAATTCTTGTGTTTCCTGTGTCTCCACAGGAGCCCTTGTATTTCCATGAGGATACTACAGTACCCAGTGCCTCTTTTTCACGCATTTTGACTTATGATCACATTTTACTTCATTTGCTATTGCATGGCGAAATTTCTCTTTCTTTTTTTAACATGTGGAAAAACTTGTTGATACTGGGGATATAATAGGTTTCTTTTGCAGACCCCATAATACACAGTGTAGTACTGGGATTCTGTCATTAATTCCATGTTTCAGATATGGAAATCGACTGAGGGTAAGAAAGTGTTTATTTTTTATTTTTTATTTTTTTTTTGAGTTGGAGTCTCGCTCTGTCGCCCAGACTGGAGTGCAGTGGCCGCTTCTGGCCACCGCAGCCTCGACCTGCTGGGCTCCGGCGATCCTTCCGCCTCAGCCTTCCGAGTAGCTGGAATTACAGGTGCGCGCTACCATGCCCGGCTGATTTTTTTGATTTTATTGTAGAGATGAGAGAAAGTATTTCTTAATGTATCTACTCTGCCTAAAATTCTTTGTTTATACAATCTTGTCTTTGTTTTCCTGTCCATGAAATGGGGATAATAATAGTACTTACTTCTGAGGTTTTTAAAAATAAAAACTAACTAAATTAACTCATACTCTGTAAATATTGTGTATACTAATATATGTAAGTTAATACAGGAAAGAAAATAGAATATATTATGACTACCCAGCAAATAACTCATGTAGCTTGGTTACAACGAAGTTGTCTAAAATCTAGTAACTATATTTTGTCCCCAGCTTATCATAATTATGAACTGCTTTTTCCCTTGACGACTTCCAAGGAGTTCAGTCAACCACTAGAAGACAGAACAGCTTGACTGTGGAAAACACTCTACTCCAGCGTATTGGACTATAATGGGATTCAACCCTAAGATCGCTGTGTTCTAATCTGGAAAGCTCTGTTCCTGCTTTCCATGACCTCTCTCTAGAAAAAAACAATTCTAATTTAGTACTGTGAGGTGGGAGAGGAAGAGCCTGATCCATTTTAGCATGTCTTAGCATCAATATTTTTGTAGACAAGGAAAAAATCAAGTGGCAGCTTGAAAGTAGGCAATGGGAAAAACATATCAAATTGACAAAAAAGTTATTATTATGATTTTCCAAGTTTTTGAATATTTTGGATTTGGAGATATGAGTGATGAAATGAAGTAAGAATAGCATTTGGAATCAGAGAACCAAGATTCCAACATGGCTAGATCATTGTTGTGTGTGACAGTGCACGTGTATTTTCTCATCTGAAAATGGGTACAATAATAGCATTACAGGATTGATGATGCTACTTCACAAGATTGTAGTGAGGGTAAAATAATATAGTGTGTGGGAAGGCACCAATAAACTTTCTCTATTTTCACTAGAAATGAAGGGCTAGTGTTCTAGTCATTTAATCAACCAGAAAAATGTGACACTCTCAAGTACTATTCTAGCCTATTGTTCAAATGGAACATAAAGCAGTATGCTCAGTCTACAAAAACATAACCTTAAGGGCACAAAAAATTAGGATCAATTACTTGCTCCATAATATGTCTCTAATTCTAGTAGTTGTTGCTTTTTACTTTTCTACATATTTCCCTTGAACATAATCAAAGCTGTTTTAGTATACAAAGATTACTTGTTTTTTTATGGCATGAAAACAAAGAGTGTTGAAGAAACTTAAACTTGATTGTTGCTCATTGAAAGTCAATCACAAATCATGATTACAATAGTAAGAAAGTTCTAACCTTGTTGTGGAAAACAGCATTTGATTTGCCAGCATAAATCAAATTTCTCTAACTTTGGTATACTGAATGAAAGCTTGTGTGTAGAGTGGCTAAGAACACAGACTTTGATATCAGACTAGGGCTTAGTTTGCAAATCTGGCACTAGTAAGCTGTGAAAATTGGGACAAATATATAAGCCCTCTTAGCCTCAATGTCCTCTTCGGTAAAATGGGAATATTTGTTTGCTTGGGGCCTAATGAGGACTGATTGAGATAGCACATCTACAGATAATACTTAGAATATATTAAGCATCTCATCTGTTTTTAATATTTATTTTATTTACTTTTGTACCTAGGGTATTATTAAGCCTTACTGCACAATTACCTAGGGAAGTAGATATCCAGAATCCTTTCTATATTTATTACCTCCGCTTGAGCAGAATGTGAGAGGTGGCCAGAGTCTTGCAGATTATCTAGTTTAAACCACCTTTTGTCAGAAGAACTTCTGATGCTTTCCTTAGGTAGCATCTAAACTAGATGATTTGTCAAGAGCCCAGATTTCTATATACCTCTCCCTGAGTTTTCCACTCTCTTCCATTCCTTGAAGGACATTTGACAACATGATTGACAGGAATGAACCTAGAAACATAGTCCAAAGGTAGATGAGATAAAATTTAACCTGTCAGTAAGGGAACTTGGAATGTTTGGACTTAAATCAGGGTGATACATGCCCTTAAGCCCTTTTCAAAAAAGCCCATAGCCAAAGGCAATCACTTGCAGCTAAAGGAAACATTGAGTTAAATGATTTAAAAGTTGTGTGTGCCAAGGTAGAACATACTTGCTAACTGTGAGAGATCCATTTAATGAGTATCAGCGAAGGTATAGATTTATGCACAATAAAATTCTGCATTTGACAGATTTTTACTACTCTGTATTTCAAGTTTGTACAAAAAGCTGATAATTTTTCTTGATAGGCTGTTCTTCCCAAATGCATTTAATCAGTGATAAGAACAACAAAAAATTTCATTTAATACCTCAGCCTTTACAATTTCTAGATACGCCTTTTCTATGTTTAAAATAAAATTGCTCTTCAAGGAAAGGGTTTACCAGATCTGGGTGATACCTTGAAAATGGGTCAGCATTCCGAAATGTCTGAACTGCAAGTGTCCTTAGGGATCATGCTAGAGGTCATTTTAAATATAAAACACCAAGACGATTTATAATTGAAAATCAAGTTCTCTTCTAGAAATGCTTTATAAGCTTGTAACTTATAAACTCTTATGTTGGAAAAGTAAAAAATAAGTGTTCGTCTACTTGTTGTGATTGAGGGACTTCATCTCCATTATTCCCATATATATTACTTTGATGTTTGAAATTCCAGTGTTCTTTGTGTTTAACTTTACTTTTGTCATGCAAAGGAATAATGGTCACATGCCATTAGCACCAAGCAGTACAAGTATAATATAGTGTTTATGCGGAAGGGCGGGGGAGAACTTAGAAATAATAGAGTGAATGCAATCTCTTGAACTCTCATTTCCTGGTACATGGGCCAAGTGTAGCTTTTTTTGTAGACATCACACTCAACATTCTAAAAGAAAGAGGACATGGCCTATGTTCTGCATATTTATATGTTTATGGACAGGGAATATGCATGTGACTATTTCAATAGTTTACTGGAACAGGTTTATACTGCACATAGAAGCTAATTATATGTGTGTGTGTGTGTGTGTGTGTGTGTGTGTGTGTGTGTGTGTGTGTGTGTGT
>NW_007260386.1:173633-213702 GCF_000164805.1 Carlito syrichta
TCTCGCTGCCCAGGCGGGTCTCGAACCCGCGGGCTCAGGCAATCCACTCACCTCAGCCTCCCAAAGGCGCAGGATTGCAGGCTGAGCCACCGAGCCCTGCTAAAGCTAATTATATTTATCTCTTCGTAGCTGTGCCTTCAGTGACTTCATATTGTCAACTTGATATTGATCATGGTGAAAGTATTTACACTCAACAACTGGCATACTAGAAATCAAAGAAATTTTATTTTTTAGAACCTGTTTATTAGCACATCACTGCAACTGTATAACAGTGGAAACTTTCTGGTAGAAGAGTATCCTCGTTGAAATGACAGAGTCTTGGGATCTAACCTAGATCTACTGAGATCAATTCTGCAAACCTATCAAAAGGGGAAAGAAATGAATCTTACAGGGTCATCCAGATTTGTCCCTCATTCGTTTGGGTTTTTTTTGGCAAAAGTTTCATTATCCAAAGCGGGGTAATTGTAAAAATGACACAAACTGCTAACATTAAACAGCTTTATTGAAAGGATGACATTAGCAAGATGGCAGAAAAGGAATTTCTAGTGTTCATTCCTTCACAGAAACATCAATTTGAACAATTATCTTGTGAAAATACCTTCAGAAAAGCTAAGGGGTCCAGATGAGAGACTATAGCATCTGGTAGAGAACAGAGATAAGAAAATTAAAATTAAAAATGGTATGAAGGACAGTTTCACATTACCCATGTCACTCCTCCCCCAAATCTGCACAGTGCAGCACAGAGAGATATACCTTCTGCCTGGGGGAAGAAGAGTAAAGTGAGCATCTGACTTTGCCTCAGAGCTCATCACCAGGTTCTCCCAGTGAACGGTGATAGTCCTTACCTATCAATAATTACTTAAAACATAAATGGGTTACCTCCAATCAAAATACATTAAATAGTTGAATAGATTAATAAAACACAAGATCCAATTATGTATTGCCTACAAGAGGTTTACGTCAACTTTAGGGACTCACATAGGCTGAAAGTGACGGGATGGAAAAAGATATTCCATGTGAATAACAATCTAAAAAGAAAAGAGGTAACCATACTAGAAAAAAATAGACTTTAAGTAAAAAACTGTCACAAGAAACAAAGAAGGTCATTATATAAGGATAAAGAGATCAATGAATCAAGAGGATATAACAATTGTACATACACATACACCTAATATTGGAGTAAAAACCTATGTAAAGTAAATGTTAACAGCACTGAAGGGAGAAATACACAGTGATACAATTTTAGTAGAGGATTTCAATAAGTCCCTTTCAACAATGGATAGATCATCCAGACAGAAAATCAATAAGAAAACAATAGACACGAATTACACTTAAGAGCAAATAGTTCTAATAGACATGTATAAAACATTCCAACCAACAGTAGTAGAATACATACTCTTTTGAAATGTACACAGAATGTTCTCCAAGATAGATCGTATCATAGGCATAGAACAAGTCTTAAAGACTTTAAGAAGATTTAGATCATATCAAGTATCTTCTCTGACCACAATAGTACAAAACTAGAAATAAATAACAAAATAAAAACTTGAACATTTACAAATATGTGGAAATTAAACTACAAATCTTCAAACAATCAAAGGGTCAAAGAAGAAATCAAAAGGAAAATTAAAAGGCAAACAATCTGAACTGACATTTTTTAAAAGAAGCCATACAAATGAACAACACATATATTTTAAAATGCTCAACATCTCTTTACTCAATTTTTCTGTGAATCTAAAGTTACTCTAAAAAAAATGAAGCATAGATATAGATGTATACACAGTATATACATATATAGAGATAGACATGCAAAAATTCACTACACTATAAAGCCTAAAACAAGTCTGGTGGCATTATTTTTATTTTTATTACTCAGTTGTAGAGTTGAGCTGGTACTGCTTCACTGAATCTTCAAACACAATCATACTGTCAAATGAATTTTCTCTATAAAGGAAACTTTATAATTCATAGTAACACCGATAGAGATTAAGTGACTTTTTCTGGCACATGCCACAGGCTGCTTTCTTACAAGTGAGCTCCCAGCCACAGCTCTTGAACCACAAATGTGCATATAAAACCACCAGGCTGCAGGGGTGGGTGTGGAGGCCCCCGGAAGGATTCCTGGGGGTCAGTAGGTACGGCAAACTCAGGCCACATGCATGGTGACTCTGCTTGGGTTCAAATGAGACCCTTGCCAGACATATCACCCTGCCCCACTGTGAAAATGCCACAGGACCATCCAGTGACTGTGAAAGAGGCTTGGAGTCAGGCTTTGATCTAAGAGACAGGGCAAGGAGCTTTGGCACAGACCTAGGGGTGGAGGAAGCACCGGGTGAGGGAAATGTTTGCTGTACACTTCTTGGGGCCAAGATTTATTAACCTGCTGGTATTTCTGATTCTTTCTTTCTTTTCTACCTCTCCTGCCCTCCAAAGAGAATGTTGTCTTTATCTACTCACCATTAAATTTAAAAACTAAACCAGATAATATATGTTAAGGCGTTATATAAAATAAATAAATAAATTTTAAAAATGCTTAACATCACTAATCATCAGGGAAATGCAAATCAATACCACAATGATGTATAATCTCATCAGAGTTAGGATGGCTATTATCAAAAAGACAAAAAAATGTTGGTAAAAATATGGAGAAAAGGAAACTCTTGTAACACTGTTGGAAGAAATGTAAACTAGTACAGCCACTATGGAAAATGGTATGGAGCGTCTTCAAAAAGCCACAAATAAAACTGCCATATGATCCGGCAATTCCATGAATGGGCATTTATCCAAAAGAAAGAAAATAAGTATATTAAAGTGACATTTGTACCCTCAGGTTTTTGCAGCAGTATTCACAATAACCAAGATAGTAAATCAACTTAGGTGTCCAACAACAGATGAATGAATAAAAACATTGGTATATATGCACAGTGGAATGCTCTTCAGCCATACAAAAGAATGAAATTTTGTCATTTGCCCAACATGGATGGAACTGGAAAACATTATATTCAGTGAAATAAACCAGAACAGACAGTTAAACACCGCAGATTCTCACTCATGTGGAAGCTAAAAAAAGTTAATCTCATAGAAGTAGAAGGTAGAACAGAGAAAGACTAGAGGCTGGAAAGGTTAGGGTAAAGGGAGAAATAAAGAATTGTTAAAGGATGCAAAATTAAACTCAATAGGAAAAATATGTTTTAATATTCTATACTACTATGGAAGGACTATAATTATCAATTATGTATAGTTTCAGATATTGAATGTTTCCAGCACAAAGAAACAAGTGTGTGAAACTGGGTATGGTGACTCACAACTGTGATCCCAGCACTTTGGGAGGCCAGAGTTGAAGAATCACTTGAACCTAGGCAACTTGAGCCAGCTTGGGCAACTTAGCAAGACTTTGTTTCTAAAAAAAAAAAAAAAATTATTTAAAAAAATTAGCCAGGCATGGTGACTCATGCTTGTAGTCACAGCTACATGGGAGGCTGAGCCCAGGAATTTGAAGCTGTTGTAAGCCATGATTGTGCCAATGCGTTCCAGCCTGAGAGACAGAGTGAGACTTCAACTCAAAAAAAATAATAGTAATAATAGTGTTTAAAATGATGTATATGCTTATTAAACATCATTATGTACTTCATAAATATGTACAATTATTATTTGTCAATAGAAAAGCAAAATACAAAATCTTGCAGCAAACAAAAATATAAACACCAAAACTTTCAAGATGCAGCAAAAGCAGTTCTAAGAAAAAAGTTTACAGTAATAAATGCCTACATAAGAAAAAGGAAAGAGCTAAAAAAATATCTAATTTGATACATTAAGTAACTAGAAAAAAAGAATAAACTAAGCACTTAAGCACATAATTAGTAAAAAAAACAAAAAAGGTAAAAAAAGAAAATAATAAATATCAGAGTAAATATATAAAAATATGTGAAACAAAGTCTAGAAAAATAGAAATAATTAACAACACTGAGAACTGGAATTTGAAGAGATAATCAACATTGATGAAACTTTGGGTAGACTAAGTAAAAAACAGAGAAAAGTCAAATAAAATCAGAAATGAAAGATGAGACCACAACTAATATCACAGAAATACAAAAAAATTATAGGAGATTACTATGAAAAATTATATGCTAGCAAATTGGATAACCTAGAAGAAATAGATACATTCCTACACACATATTATCTACCAAGTCTGATTGATGAGGAAAAAAAAATCTGAACATAAGGAGATTGAATCTGTCAGATTGTAGATCTGGAACTCCCAACCATGACCCGATTCTGTAAATTTACTTCTTTAAGATAGTGGTTCCCAATTTATGGGCTTTGCATTCTAGTGAGAGGGAGATATAACATGAACTGACACATATTTTTAAGGGGTAATTGAATATGTATGCACAGAATCATTGTAAGTCAAATAATTATCTTATATGTTCATACTATTGTGTTTAAATGTATGTGAAGAGAGTTCAGATGAATAAACATTTACTTCTTAAACTTATATTAGTATTTGTCACTATTAAGTGCCTACTATGTTCTAGACATTCTATAATACACTATGTACATACCAATAGAGTAGATAAATGTATTCTATGACCATACTTTTTCTTTATCAACATATGCTAAAAGGGAAATACCATTGTGTGGGATAAACAAAATTTTTGGCATTACAAAGAGCAGCTTGTTTGGAAATACTTGGGAACTCCTACCTCTGGGGTGTTGGCCCCTGACCTCTATGATCTTCTCCCTAAAGCTCACTGCCACCTGTTTTGTGCCTGCCTCTATTATCCTCATACTAGGATGCTCTATGACTATATCCCAACTAGTTTATTCTCCTCCACTTTCTCTTCCCCAATCTATTCTGCATGCCCTGCCAGGTTCTTCTTTCTGATGTTTAGCTTTGATAAAAATTATTTTCTTTTACTAGGTAACGGTCAAGTCTGACCAACAGAATACCCATCTAAGAAAGTGTACTTATTCTTCTAAATTTGGTGTGAATCTATATAAGTGAATCATCTTTATGTTACTTTAATGTTTAGTATTTGGTTATGCTTCTTTCATCCTCGAAATTAATCTCTCTCTGTCTCTCTCTCTCAAACACACACACCCCAAAAGAAAAAAAAAAAAAACGGTAAAACAAAAAGTCCCAAAAGACAAAAACAATTTTTCAAGTTTTTTTTTAATGCTTTGGAAGCAAAGATTCCATCTAACTAAAAGTTTAAGTGGTGATAAACTTTCCAAATACTCTCCCAGCATGCTACAAGAATCTTCTATGTAATCTAAAATTAGCATCATTTCCTAATCTGTGAGCAATTTTCTTTCCATTTATGTTATTTCCAAACATAATTGATAACTGAAGAATACTGTAGATTAAGCATCGTATGCTAGGTCTAGATAAATTACTTGGTTGTTACTCCTCAGCCAGCATGCTTTCTTAAATCAGTTGGTATTTAACCTAAGAAAAACACCTTTTGGAATCTTAATGAGAAACCTGTTCTGAGAGCATTAATGTAAAGTGTGTTACTCTTTAACCCTAGCAATGCGAGGTGTTGTTTTGTATGTGCGTCATCAGGATCTGCAAGGAAAGCTTTTTCGTATTCATCTTTACAGACTGCTCTTTGAAAGAAAAGCACATATTCTGGTTTTAAGAAACATGATCAATAAATTTCTTCTCATGGTAAAAAAAGAAGTCAAAGCAAGTCAGTGCAACTTTGGGGCTGATTTCTTACTTATGTGGACCAGTATAGGAACTCCCAGATTAGCATGATGATAAAATCCAAGGAAGTCATGGATGAGTCTAGCTCTCATCTCCTTTGGCATCAGGGCTCCAACACTGCGCTTACTGCAGAAACGATGCTGGCACGCAGTACTTCCTGCATGGCCTCCTACTTGTAAAACCACATGCTAGCACTCTACAGCTTCATTAATGAAAGAAGGATAATTGGAAGATCTCCATTTGATTTCAAAGTGAACATCTGGTTTGGAACATTGTAATTTTTTTTTCTTTGCCTTCCAAGGAGAACCTCACATTCAATACTAAGAAGGGGGTATAATTGAGACCACCCCTGCTGAGAGTATAACTGCCTTTCATTGCTAAAGCGCAAATAATTACTTATAAAACAGCAGGTGGTCTGCTTAAAAAATCCAAATAAATGTTCTAGGTATTTTCAGACATCCTTTGCTAAGGGCATTTCTCATTCTCTCCTGAATCAAGTGGCCACTCTTTTACAAGATTCAGTTAGTATGATAAATACCCCAACAGCTGTTTCTTAACATGCCTTCACCTTTCTCTCTGCTTTCCTTTTCCACTTGTTGAAGATTGATTTTGTTCATTCTCTAAAGCCATCTTCATCTGCATTGTATGAAGTTCTATGCATTTATTTATACAGTTATTTCATCCAAGGACCCAAATGTGAATTTAAAAACTTATTGTGTTTGTCTGTTTTCATCAGCCAGGAAAAAGCAGAGAGGCTAAGAGGTTTGTTTGTTGAAAGAAAAGAATGGAACTTAGAATTTAGTATATCAAGCTGGATTTAAGTGTGGTGCCAGATTCTAACCATGTCTGAAAATTGATTTTTATATCCATTGCATCTGAGTCTGTTTTTCTCTTTCTGTTCTGACCTCTAAAAAGACCTCCAAACTGTTGGTTGTATGGGCAGCAATTGTTATAAGAGTGATATCATGGATTATAATCAAGAAAACATTTAATTTAAACATTAAGAAATTTATTTAAAGAGTATTGGTAAAACGTGGAATTAACGGAAAGGCTAGAGGATTAGTCATGGGCATAGGTAGAAATCAATTTATATTCTGCCATTTTAGAGATTTAAAGTTCTAGGGGAGATAAACCAATTACCTAAATTTTGGATATGTATCTTTACTTGGGTGACAGACACAAATCTAGCAGAAATAACCTTATGGAAGTCCTTAGCTGTAGTAAAGTTTCTCAGAGTTCCTCATCTGAATCACAGGGCAATTTTTTGGCAATTTTCTCAATTCTTCCAAGAATAGTAACATACTAATACCATTCAACATGCAAAGGAAGGAAAAAAACAAAAACAAAACCAAAAAACCCATACGTGCAACGGATTCCTTAAGCATAAAGTCTTAATTCTTTCCTTGAACCTATTTTACTCCATTTTATAAAGCAGGGATCTTTGTTTAAAAGCCTATGGATGCTGCAGATATAATTATTCAGAAGGAAATCAGGATGCTATTAGAAAGTGGAAGCTGAGTAGCCAAAAAAGCAATACATGTGTGCTCTACTACTTATACAATAAATTCTTGACATTCACAAGATCGCATTTTCCAGTCTTTTACATGAATTGCTAATATCCCTCAAGCCACTGATAGGTGTTCCTAAATAAAAGAGTTCTTGGGGGAAAAAAAAGATTGGGAAACATTGTATGTTATAATCCTTTCCTAGGAGATTAACAGTATGAAAATCTCTAAGAAATCCTATGAAAAACAGTGAGGAGATCTATTTGACTGTATCTCCCAAACTTACATGATTGTGGATTCTTTTGATAGTTTCTACAGAATTATCATTGCAAAGAATATATTTTAGAAGATAATCTTAAGAAATATAGTTTGATACTTTCAGAAATTCTTCAATTTGCTAATATCACTTTATGGTTTAACTTCTCTGAATGAACTAACAACAAAAATGGAGGTATTTGATGATGACTAAATTATATTTTTATTATCCCTTGCCTGAGTATATATCTTTTTGTCACATTCTTTCATGTGGCCCTGTCCATGAAGAGTAGATCAATGACTTTTTGTGGCACTCTTCTCTTACATTGGTTCTATGTTGAAAATTACCTGGGGAACTGTAAAAATTGTTATTCTCCATCTTGAGCTATGAACTTTGCGCTATGTGTAAACAATACCTTGAGAAAACAGTGGGTGATATGGGATATCATCGTGATTAATAGAAATTTTTAAACTGAGCATATAGAACATGAAGGCATACTAAGTCAAATGTTTTGAAACTTTTGCATGTATCAGGATCACCAGGAGGACTTGTAAAACAACAGATGACTGGGTCCCACCTCCAGAGTTTTTGTTTCAGTAGGTCTAAGATGGAGCCTAAGAATTTGCATTTCTATCAGGTTTCCAGGTTAAATTGATGCTGCTGGTCCCACAACTACACTTCAAGAAAACAGAAATTGAACATGAAGATATAAATCCAGAGTGTTTTCAGCCTGATATTCCTTTCTACTTCCTAGGTTTGCACAATGAATTTGTTTATATGGGAACATACTGTCTTTTGTCAAGTGCTATGACCACCTATAGGTTTATCATCTTTTTTCATAATAGAATACAATGAGTCAGACGAGTATTGTGTTGCCCAGATTTGTTCATTATACAGTGATACAGTTTAATTTTAGCTTTAGGAAGAACTTACATTTGTGTTCACTGGGGATTGGAGGTAACAGAGAATATGCTAAGTGCAACTGGTAGGTAGTTGATATCAAGGAAGGATGTTAAAGATAATTTTTTATATTTATCTTTAGAGATTTTGTTTCTTGGAAGTAAGAAACAAACTCTTATTCTAATCACACTAGTTAAGATAATCCCTGCCTTTGTGTGTGTGTGTGTGTGTGTGTGTGTTGGAGTCTCACTCTGTCGCCCAGACTGGAGTGCAGTGGCCGCTCCCGGCCACCGCAGCCTTGACCTGCTGGGCTCCGGCGCTCCTTCCACCTCAGCCTTCCGAGTAGCTGGAATTACAGGCACGCACTACCAGGCCCGGCTAATTTTTTGATTTTATTGTAGAGATGAGGTTTGCCTGCCCAGGTGGGTGTCGAACCCGCGGGCTTGGGCAATCCACTCACCTCAGCCTCCCAAAGGCACAGGATTACAGGCTAAGCCACCGAGCCCGGCGCCTTTGTATATATAACCCCAAATAAAATCAAGTGATATGACTTGTGCTGTCTTCTTAATCAGTCAGATTATGAAGAATCATGTCTTTGTGAGGATCTTTATTTGCCTATTAAATTTAAGATTTGATATAAATAGAAACAGAACTTAGAAACAAAGCTTCAAATTGATTTGCCATAAAGTGTTAGAACATTTTAAACAAATAATAAAATACCATTTTACCACATTTTATACCAATAATACATAATATAAAATTAAATATTATTTTAATTGCTATTTTATAACCTATTTTAATATTGGTATTATATCTTCTAGAACATTTAAACATATTTTATGATACATGATATATTAAAATAGTAGGGCTTACATATAATTTTAGATAAACAGTCTTTTTCTCTGATATTGTATTAAACTTGAAACATTTAGGAAACATTTTCCTAAGAAACCTAAAATGTCATGAAGGTGCTATTTGAGATTGAGGTTCTTGCGTGCATATAGCAATTCATCTGAAGTATACCAAACAACATATCAGTCTTACTGGTCATCAGTGAAAGCTACATCATTTCTATATGTTGTCATTAGGTTAACTTGCAATTGAATAACTATTAAATGCTAAAATGTTGGACTTTCTGGGTCAAAAGGAAATTTATTTGAACTGTAGGTATTAGCTCGCTTTCAGTTCATGAAATTGATGATCCCGTAAAAGTTTATTACCACAAGTTAAAGCGGGGCATCAATGGCCAAAGATGAGCTGTCTTCACAAGTGCTAGTCATAATCAGTGGTTGCTAAGCAAGTGTTCAATCATTGGATCATTTCCTGTATTCAACTATCCGACTCTAAGTGTAATTGGTAGAAAACATCAAAAATGGAAACATGGTGGGGTTGTTAGTTCCATGAGGAAAACAAATCTCCAGAGTTCATTTGTGCTGTATTTCTGATTCCTAGAATACTAAAATATTAGAGTAAAAAATTTCCGGGAAAATAATAATAGGCATTTATATAGCATTTACTACAATCCAGGTACGGTTTTAAATTTATACTACTCTTTAATTCTTAAAAAAAATTCTAAAATGTATATGCTATTACTATTCTCATTTTATAGATAAGGAAACAGAGACATAAAGAGTAGAAATGACTTGTCAAAAGTTTAACTGCTAGTAAGTAGCAGAGATAAGATTTAAAATCAGATAATCTAACTTCAGAAGTTGGGCTTATAAACACCTCACTATGTTCAATGGTCCTATACTGATATAGTTTGGATATTTTTCCTCCAAATCTCATGTTGAAATTGGATTCTCAATGTCTGGGGTGGGGTCTGGTGAGATGTATTTGGGTCATGGAGGCAGAACCCTCATGAATGGCTTGAAGCCATCCCCACAGTAATGAGTGAGTTCACTAGAGAACTGGTTGTTGAGAACCTTTCTTCTCTCTCTTGCTCCCTTTCTCACCATGTGATGCCAGCTCCCCTTTCCCTTCCACCATGTTTGGAAACTTACTGAAACCCTCACTGAAGCAGATGCTGGCACCATACGTTTTATACAGCCTGCAGAACCATGAGCCAAATAAATGTTTTTACAAATTTCCTAGCCTCAGGTATTTCTTTATATTAATTCAAATGGTCTGATATATGTACTAAACAATACAGTTCAGAATCAGAGGAGAGAGTTCTTTAAAATTACAGATGTCCAGGTTTCACTGTAGCCCTAATGACTTAGACTCAATTGGATATTCTGATATACAAAATCCTACCCTACTTGCACCCATGCTCACAAAGTATAAGAGCTACTGACTTCGTTCAATATGTGTGCTTTATGAGTATGTAAATGAAATATTATCTATGCAATAAAAGCTTAACTCAGCAGGCTTCAACTTTCCAAACCTCACACATTCCAAAAGTCCTCAGAACTGTCCCTTGACTGGCTCCTGGAAGACAACTTCTAAACCTTTGGGATATCCTACCTGATAAGAATGTTGTATACCTGAGGACTTTGCCAGTGTCAGATATTTATGTTAATAATGTGACTTATGGCAAATGCCTGCTTTTATTCACCTGGGGCTTTGAGCCATGCCCGCAGTTTGACCTTTTGGAGGGTGGTGCTGAAAAATGAATAGCTAAGGTCAGTCATGCAGATGCCCCATTGCCTATGCAACTGACTTCCAATAAAAACCCTGAACACCAAGGCTCAGGTGAGCTTCTCTGACTGACAATACTTTACACATGTTGTCATACCTTGTTTCTCAGAGAATTAGGTGTTATCTGTATGTCTCCACTGGGAGATGACAGCAGGATGCTCATATCTGGATTCTCTTAGATTCTGTCAATGTGTCTTATACCTTTGCGGATTTTAATCTGTATTATTTAAATGTAATAAACTGTGATCATGAATATAATAGCTTTCCTGAGTTATATGAGTCTTCTAGTGAAACATCAAAACTGAGGGTGATTTTGAGAACTCCTGGTCCTCATATAATCTTCCACAGGTGTGTAATTTAATTTTCATGAGATCAAAAAACAAATTTGTTTTTGTTTTTCTGCTTTTTTTCCTGTCTAGAATGTGGTAAGTATTCCATAAATATTTGTTGACAAAGTAAATTATTTTCGTAACTAGGGAAGAATTTCTACCTAGTGAAATCTTAGACCATGAGCCATCATCATGGTGCTATCTTTGTTTCACCCTTCCCTGCTATGACTTGGGATATTAATTTTTCTACCTGTAAACTTTCAGCCTTTGTCAGCATCAACTCACCTCTGCCTACTTTCTCAAGGTCTGGGTTAAATGTGAAGTGGTCTTTTTTAATAGAAATTCTATGACCTATAATAATGGAATTTCTCTTGATGCTATGTGTCACAGTGAAAGTATGGAGGACATAACAACATCTAAGGAAGAAGAGGTCACTTCCAGCTGAGATTTTATTAAAGCATGGAGAAAAGATAGAACTTGTACTAGTTCTCAAAAGGTATACTGAAATTGCATACATTAAGAGACATCAAAGAGGGTCTTCCCAGTGGATTGAAAAAACAGGAAACAAGGAAAATGTTTGCCATAAATTAAGAGGATCAGAAACTTAGTATGAGTAAAATCTAGACAGTATTAATCCAGTAGTAATTTTTATTTTATTTATTTATTTATTTTTTTGAGTTGGAGTCTCACTCTTTGTCACCCAGGCTGGAGTGCAGTGGCACACTCACAGCTACCATAGCCTTGACCTGCTGGGCTCAGGCAATCCTTTTGCTTCAGCCTTCCAAGTAGCTGGAACTACAGATGCACGACGCCATGCCCGGCAAGTTTTTTTGTTTATGATTTGTTGTAGACATGGGGTCTCACCAAGTTGCCCAGCTGGTCTCGAACCCCTGCGCTCAGGCAATCCTCTCTCCGCGGATTTCCAAATTACTAGGATTATAGGCTGAGCCACCATGGCCGGCAAGTAGTGATTTTTTAAAAGGCTAGGATTAGGTCATGAATCGCCTTAAGTGCCTAACTAAGATATTTGAATTATATTCTTAAACCACTGGGAGCTATTTAAGTTTCAGAAGAAAATCAAATGATAAGACTGCACCCTAAGATGTTGAGAGCTAGATGAGCTGTGATGAGAAGGAAATTACAGAAGAAACCAGTTAGAAGACTGCTGCAATAAAAGCTGGGACTAGGGAGAAAGGAGAAACAGCAAAATCTGCTTTTTAGTCTTCAACTTAACACCAGTTTGTAACAGAACTATGAGTTCCTGAATTATCAAAAGCAGCAGTATGTTCATTCTTTTGGAGCTTTCAAATTGGCTTCCTCTTTAAAGGAAGCAGTTTTCACCCATTATAAAATTATACTTCAGCTAGTAACCAAAGAATTTCCCTGGCAATTTTCCAAGGTTATCAGAGGTAATAACAAGGACTTAAGTAAACATTAGCTTGAAATCTTCTCTACCTTGATGCATGACAATGCATGGAAGACCCTTCTGTATCTCACAGTCTAATATTGTTTTTCATAGTTGTGTTATTAGCTTAGCTAATTTATATTGAGTTTAAACTTGCAGAGTATATAAAGGCCACAACTGAGACAATTATTAGAAAAACCCAAGCCAAAATATCATTAAAATTAAGTGAATTAATTTATGGATTCAGATTTTTAAAATTCGATTCATGATCAATAAACATTCTATTATTTTCATTTCATGCACCCCTGTCCCTGATCACCCCTCCTCTCTTTTTGACTCACTGCCTCTAATTCTTACCCCAATAATCCTTTGATTTATCAGGTCCTTCAGTCCATGGATTCTACAAAATTATCTCTATCCTTTTTTTCCTTAATGTCCTTGATATCTCCCTTATTTTATAAATTGTTCCAATCGATCTCTTGATTCCTCTCTCTCTATGGCTTAGCAAAACACAACATTGTTAAGTCTAACTTTCTATCTACTCTAGTGCACAAGCCTCTCTTGGTTTTTCTTCTACTTCACTGACCATTCTCTAATATCCTTTGCTGATTCTTTTTCTTCTTCTCATCCTCCTAATGATGAGGTGCTCATTCTATGTACACTTTACTCTTTTTATCTATGTATGCTTCCTTAGTGCTCTCATCCCATCTTGACTTTAGATACCATCTGTATTCTGGTATATACCTCCACCGGAGACCTATCTTCTGATGTGAACATTCAATGGCATATTCAGCATCTCCATTTGGATATTGTGCTGGTTATTTATCTAATGACCCTCAGTTTCAAATCTACTCTTTGAAACTCTGCTCATTGATACCGGTGCTGCTATTGGTACTGACATTCTGAACATGATTCCAGATTCCCTTGCCAATGATTTTCTCTTAGATTCTACCAGATAGAGTCATGAGAGAGACTGGAAGGTGGAGATAACAGATCACATGCCCTTGACACACGTTTTATTTCAGGTACACTGTGATGGCATTATCCTGCTTGCTGATGGCATTCTGTCAAAGGGTTCACCATTATCTTTGAGTTTTTATTCTTTAGTGCTCCCTCTCAAGCCAGATGACCCACTTAATCTGTAATCAGGTGCAGCACAGAAGTTAGAGTGAGTTAGCACTCTTGAAGAAAATACTGAATCAATGAGATTAGCTAAATGCTGCAACCTTCTGGCCTTCAAGATGTACGATTATTGGAGGAATTTTGAATTATTCTCATAAGGGGAATCAAGTCCTTATTCCTTAAAGCAGATAACCTTCATGATGCATTCATTTTTGGCTTCCCCCCCTTTCCCATCTCCTTATTCCTACTTCTTCACTCCTGCTTCCTGGGATCATCTGTACTCAATCCTTGTTGTGTCATGCTTCCAGGGAAACCAAGATGAAAACAGCAGGAGGAGAAGCGACTTCCCCCCTATTTTTTAATCTCTTAGTTTTCTCAGGGTCATTCTACAGTGGCAACAATTAATCCAGCCTCAGTCTTCTTTCAATACTCCTAGATTTACTTAACCTGATCTTTCCTTTTTTGACAAAATTAATCACCTTCTAATATGCTATTTGATTTACTTGTTTGTTATGTATGATTTATCTATCCCCACTCTAGTGTAAACTCTGAGATTCTTGCTTATTTTATTTTTTGATATATCCCAAATGCCAAAAAGGGTGCCTGAGCACTTAGTAAGAACTCAGTATTTCTTGAGTAAAAGAATGAATGGTTTGACCACTTAGTTATTCCATTGGAAAAAGTTATTTATCATTCCCAAATTTCAATTTTCTTACCTATAAAATGTGAAAAATAACAGTACTTTTCAATAGAGTTATTATACAGATGAAATAAATTAATGAAAGTAAAGTGTTTAGCACAGTACCTGGCACATAGTGAGCCCTGCTACACGTTAGCTATTATGAGTTTGTTTGAGTATATAGATGCTGTCTCCATGGTTTCGTAGAAGTTAGGTAATCAGACACCTCATTCATGTCTCCTTAGGTAAATTATAGCAACTAGAAAGATGAGTTGCTTAATCATAGACAATTGGCATGATTTATGCAGACCCAACCCAGCTCTGTCACCTCCTGTTCCTTCAACGTGGTTCTATGTTGCTAAGGGAGACATGTTGTATCCCTTGGAGTTCAGTAGAGAATTTATAACTAGAAATACTCAGGTTTTTCATGATTAAAATTGAATCTTCAATTTACTCTACCTTCAGGAAAAATTGGTTTATAAATAAAGGCTTCATGCCAAGCAGCCAGATAAGAAGTTAATTAATTGAATGTTCAGTGTGTTCTATGGCCAGAAATTCAATGTTTTATAGAATTTTTTCACTTTTAATATAAACTTTTTTTTACCCCAAACAGCCATAGCCCATTTCCTTTCTCTGCTGAAGTTATAGAGTCACTGAACATTTGAGGCTGACCTTAGAGATAATCTGGTTCTCAATATTAGTATAGTAGAGAACAGCAATAAGGAATCAAAAATAAATCCAATTTCTCAAACAGGTATAGCCAAATGGGATACAAAATTTAAAAAGCAACAAACAAAACAAAAAGGTTATGAAAGGTGAACCCATTTCCTAAACATTACAAGCAGATCAGAGGGGCAGCCAGGGCTGGATGCCTGTTTACCTGATCCCCGATTGGCAACACCACTCTCTTTCCTCATCTTTATGGAAGAATTACATGCAATCTTTGAAAAATCAAAACCACACATAGACTCGGAAATCTGCTTTATCCTTTAATAAGTCTTCTTGAGACTTGCCTCTGTTACGCAAGGAGGAAAAATAGGCTTTCATCTTCCTCCTCCTTCTCCATTGAGCTTTTTCTCTTTTACATGTTTAAAATGCTGCAGATAGAAGGAAAAAATCCCCAAATGGACCACATGCTGACAAGCTCCTAGTGTTGTCAAGTGGAGCTGGAGCATTATGTTTCAAAATTTCCTGGATGAAAACCCTGCCTTTTACAATGGTGCTTTCAATTTGGGGGACTAAATGTTCTCTGGAAAAGGAGGTGGGGTGATAGGGAAGAAGCACTGGCCAAATGGAATTTGCCAAAAATCAAGAGTCTTCTTGTTAGAAAAGGATGCCTTTGCTATCCTAGACACTTAGAAACCAGACTCCAATTTGCAAGTACTTTTGAGTACCTCACACCCCTGCCCATCAGGAACAGAAAGATAATTTTCCTAGGCACATCAGCAGATGGAATCAAGCTGCAACTGGTGTCCCATCAGTTGTTCCCATCTGACAGTGAAGCTCTCCAAGCACTTATTACAAAAAGCATATCAATTCCTATAAACTCTCAGTTTTGTACCCACAATGAATAGCAAGTTATGTTTCATAACTTTTTCTGGTCAAGTCTAGCTGCTATTTGTTTTAATCCCTTCCATGGGCTATGCTTTCTCCTACCTCAGTGTATGCATATGGAGTGTTCCTTCTACCTAGAACACTCACCACCCTCTTTCTGTCCAACACTTCCTTACCTAGTGGTTGAGGACTTTTTCCTTAGTTCACATGTCAAGGCTTACACCTAATAGCTGTGTAACACTATGGGAAAATTGCTAAACTTTTCTGAGTTACCTCATGTTGGATAATAAGAATATTAATAGTACCTGCTAAGATTGTAATGAGAAATAAATGAGAACTCAAGCAATGCAGAACACTTAGAAAAGTGACTAGTACATAGTAAGTACTCAATAAACTTTATTCTTGTTATTATTATTATCATTATTAAAGTGCTTGGATTTTGGAATTAGACATACTCAAATCAAATCTATTTTGAACCCTTGCTTGGCCACTTACTTGATATGTAATCCTGAATAAGTAAATTTCCTCATCTATAAAATGTAAATAACTACTACTACTAATAATAATAATAAAACTTCTCCATAGAATGTTAGGAAAATTAAATCAGTTAGTGGTATGCATGGAATATAATACAGACACTTTATACTTATTCATACTTCTGTTTTGTCTTGTAAGTTTCAACTGTAATGTTACAAAATGTTATTATTCATTAGGTCTGCGTTATTTGCCCCTTGACTGAGCTTCTATAGCACCCTGAACGTTCTCCTTTTGTGATCTCACCATGCTGTATTTCTATTCTCTTCTCTGTTTGCCACCTTAGACTGTCAGCTTCACTATAGCAGGAATATTGCCTGGCTTATTCATATTATAATAAGCCAGCATAAAGACAGATATATAGTAGGTTCAATGAAGAAATTAAAGCCTTTGGCTATGCCTTTCTTTTTTTCATTCTGATTTCTTCCTCCTGCTGGAATAAATATATATTCCATATATATTTAAGGAATATACCAAGAACTGGCAGGACATGGGATTGCAGGGCATTTTTATTAGACCACACAGAGTTTAAACATTTTTTATTTACATGAATTATCTAAAGTGAGAATTTAATAATCTAATCTATATTTCTGGGTTTTTAAATGAAAAAACTGGAAGATGTGTTAAGACTAAGGCTCATATAGTTCCATTTTGCAACAATCAGCTAGAGCCAAATAGCAACTGCCCCCTTTTTAGGTTTGTTGAAGACTTTATACAGGCTCTTTTACTCATTTGTGCTTTTTTAAATAAGAGTCTGACTTTGAAACTTTCTGTTTTAAAGGCTGGGCCCTTTGGCTAAATTGAATAAACAAACAGACATTGGATGGGGGAGGGCAGGTAGTCAAAAATCGATATAATAAAATCCCATGATCAAAAGGTTTTTTTTTTTTTTTTACTTTAAAAAATCTGCTTCCATGTTCTTTAAGTGAATATTTCTTGAGCCGCTGCTGCACTCTAAAGAGGGCAATGCTGTACTAAATCTTTAAGAACCAGAGTGCACCCACTTTCTCTCACAGTACTCTGTGATATTGGATGAATGGCATCAATTATATGGGCCAGTATTATTGTCTGAAAGTGAGGTTGATACTGTGCCATCACAAACATACTATCACTGTTTAATACAAACAAAGTCAATTCCATGTAAATGTTAAGAGGTCTGATTCTGTGTTCAAACCACTTAACAGGATAGTGATCTTGGACAAATTTTAAAATTTCTATTCATTCAGTTTTCTCTTTTTAAAATTAGAATAATAATATTACCTGCCTCAACACGTTATTAAGTGAGATAATTTATCTAAATAACTTAAACATGTGCTCGGAGATGTAATAAACGTTCAAATGATAGTTGTTAGGTAGCAGTTGTAGCAGCATAAAGGAACTCTTCGCTGAAGAGGTTACAGGGTAAAGAATGAGAACTTCTGAAGGATAAGAACCCCTCAGAAGCTAATCACTTTGTAGAAGCAATGTTTTTTGAAGTATAGTGACCATTAGAAGTCAAATAATATTCCACACCTATAAAAACTCTTCCTCTAATCCCTGATTGATGGGAACTAAAAAGAGTAGTGTTTATATTATAATCAAAGAGTGGAAACCTGGAAACACTGTGATCGTAATGGTTTGCTTATAATTAACTTGTTGGAATAAGCAGCTACAGAAATAGACACTGATAGTGTCTTTAAAAAGATTTCTAAGACGGGCATAGCAGCTTACTCCTCTAATCCTAGCACTTTGGGAAGCAGAGGTGAGAGATCACTTGAATCCAGGAGTTCGAGACCATCCTGTGCAATATAACAAGACCCTGTCTCTACAAAAAAATTTAAAAGAGTTTGAGGCTTACCTCTTATCAACAAGGGGGCCTGAACGAAGCATATTTGTATACCTAACCCTTAACTGTACCCAACAATATCATAATAAAAAATATTGATTAAGAAAAAAAAGAGTTTGAGGCTGTAGTGAGCTACGATCACACCACTGCACTCCAACTTGAAGTGACAGAGACAGACACTGTCAAAAAAGAAAAAAAGGATTTTTAGGAGGGAAGAACAGGCCAGGATTCCTTTTCTAGTTTTATTGATCTAGAGCTCCTTCTGCTGTTAAACACACACACACACACACAGACACACACACACACACACACACACAAACACACACACACATACAATCTTGTACTTTCCAAGATCTTCCTTTTTTGTTCTTCTCTAATTTCATCTGGATCTTTTATTTCTCTTTGTGCCTATTATACTTGTTATAAGCAATTTGGATTTTACTTTCATTTTTTTCTCAGTTCTAGAAGGGAGCTTCAGTTGGTAAATGTATCAATAAACTTAATTGGATTTACCAACCTAGTAAGAGGAAAAAAACAAAACAAAGCAATATTCTTACTGGCTAGCAAAGTAAAATGCTGCTGTATATTATAGACATACCTAAAACAAAGAAACTTGGGGGGAGGGGAGGATAAAAGACTGGACAAGGCAAAATATGAAAATAAAAAGAAGAGGTTATAATATTGTTATCTGACAAGCCAAAATATAAAGAAAAGGCATTTCTGAGAACGGAAACTCTAATGGTAGTGGTTACATTTCAAAATGAAGGTACTCCAGTTATTAATATTTATATATTCAGTAGCACAGCAATAATTTCATAAAGCAGAAACTACAAAAGATGTAAAGAGGAGTTGACACAGACACATTAATTATAAGATATTTCAACACATCTTTCTTGATCTAAGACAAATCACATGAACTAAAAGTAAGTAGGAATTTAGAAGACTTAAATAACATAGTCAATAAAATAGGTCTTACAAACATCAAACTATGAACCCAGATAATAGAGAAAATATCTTCTTTTCAAGTGTACATGTAATGTTCACTAAAATTGATCATATTATAAGCCATGAAGAAAAGCTTAATAAATACCAAAGAAAAGAACTCAGTCAAATAGCACTCTTGATGCACACTATAACAAAATCAAAATTAAAAATTTCTTTACCTGAAAATTGAAAAGAAAATTTTAAAAAATCTGTTACTGCACAATTATTGACTCATAAGTCTTGATTGAAAATTAAATAGTAATAAAAACAGAATTTAAAAATCAGAATCTATGGTATACAGATAAAGTATTTATCAGAGAAAAATTTTAGAGCACCAAATACCCATAACATTAAAAATTAAATTATTACGGCAAATGAATTGGAAACTTCATTCAAAATCTAGAAAAGCAAAACAAAGTAAACCAAGAGAAAAGAGAATGGATTCATAAAAGCAGAATTCAATTAGAAAGAAAAAAAATATTAGAATGAATAAAAAAGCTCACAATCTGACTTCTTAAAAACAAAAAATAAATATAGAGACGCTAATAGCTAATATAAATAATAATAAGAATAACACACATATATAAGATTAGAAATGACAAAAAGGAAATATTCTTAAAAACAGAGGACATTTAAAATCACCAAAGATTTTGCACAATTCTATTACTAAATTTGAAAACCAAAATGAAATGAACAATTTTAAGAATATAACATCAAGTTTACCTAAGTAAATACAGAAAGTCTAAAAATATCAGCCATCCATAGACAAAATAGACAATGCTGTCAAAGAACTCACTAAAAAACAAAGCATCATGCTCAGTTGTTTTTACAAACTATCAATAAAAAAGAACTCAAGTCAACTTGAAGAGGCTCTCACTGTTCAAATATGCGACCATTTAAACATCAACAAAGATAATACTGCAGAGGACTGAAACATGTCAAAAATATCCAAATGGGCCAGGCTCGGTGCCTCAGCCTGTCATCCCAGCAATCTGGGAGGCCAACGCGAGTGGATTGCCTGAGCCTGCAGGTTCGAGACCAGCCTGGGCAACTTGGTGAGACCTTGTCTCTATAATAAATCAAAAAATTAGCTGGGGGTGGTGGCGCACACCTGTAGTTCCTGAGGCGGAAGGATTGTCTGAGCCCAGCAGATCGACACTGGGATGACTCTGAGCGTGTCACTGCACTCCAGGCTGAGCGACAGAGTGTGACTCCACCTCAAACACACACACACACACACACACACACACACACACACACACACACACACACACACACAGGAACAAATGTATTAGGATACCAAAAACAAAGAAACTGACTGGTCACAATTGGAGAATGCTAATAAGCCAATATTTTGAAAACTGGCAAATAGTAGGGAAGAATCAAGCATTTATCTTGTCTCTCCTAAATTAACCATGCCACTTAGTACACAAATAGATGAGAAAGATAAGTTTTCTGTAATACAAGTATAATAGCTCGTAAGTAAACTTCACCATTTTGCAATATGGAATGAATTAATGGGTCAAGGTATATATCACAAAAAGTCTGCTAACATCACAAAAGAAAGAAGCAAACAGACCTTATATGCCTCTTGGTAGAAAAACATAGTATCATTTATGAATATCTTGCCAAAAAAGCCCCCAAAATCAATCCTCAATCTGGTCAAACTTTTAAACCAAACACGTTGCAAAAAACCCAGGGAAAAGCAGCAAAATCCAGACTTCAGGAGCCTTTGCAGGACAAATGTTTTGACTTCTTTGTTAAGTAAAGTGAAAGGAAAGAAGAGTGAGAGAAAAATGGAGAGAAACTTGTCTATTAAAATAGATTTAAGGTATACATCAACCAAGGTGTGGACCTTATTTGGATCCTTAAATAGTAAAAAGAGAAAATGAGAAATAGTTGTAAATTGGAATATTGTATATTTACTAACATTTAAGAATGATTGTTAACTTTTGATTTAGTTGCAATAATAATATTGTATTTTTCTTTTTTTTTTTTAACCCTTACCTTTCTGAGATAAATACTGAAATTTTTTCAGATACGATGTCTAGGATTTGCTTCAAATAAGGAGGAAACAGGAGAAATAGATAAAACAAGATTGCCTATGAGTTGATCATTGTTAAACCTGGCTGATGGATATGTGGGAGTTAGTTAATTATACTCTTCTATTTTTAAAATATATTTGAAGTTTATCACAATATAAAAATTAGTAAAAATTATATTACTAAAATCAGGGCACAACTTTATGGATATCACATGGTTATGGTCAACTAAACTAAGAGGAAAAAAAATGCTCTATTATCTCTGCTTTAACATGTTTGAGATCACCCCAACCCCGCTAACAAAGGAAGTATACTAAAGAAGCAATACATTCTCTTTCTTTGCTTTTTGGATTCTTTCTGTATTTCCAGGCATTCATTCAGCTTGTAGTTATAGAGCTGCTGATATTGTAAAAATGTTGCTTAGCAACATGTTAATGGGGAAAAACACTCCTTAAAACATTAGGGTTTTTGTCTTTCGAAATGTACTAGTTCAGCATATGATACCTCCCACAGCTCAATTTAACAGGAGGAAAAATATCAACTCTCTGAATATAGGTTTTTTTTTTTCCATCTTAGTTGGGTCTGAATTTAATAAGAATATCTAAGAACTGAAGTATGATGATTACTGTGAGCTACATACAGTCTCATTGGTCTCTTTGGTGAGGGTGGTTTGGAGGTGAAGAACTGTAACTCTCTGCCTCTGCATAGTACTTGGAACAAGGGTGGTGGTAGTGAGGCCAGGAAGGTATGCAAGAAAAATTACCTATTTTTAAAATCATCCACTCAGGTTTGTGGTCCAAAGAACATGCACTGGATTTTAAGAATCTAGAAGTTGGTTGAACTTAGTGAATCATTTTTTGTCTTAGTTTCTTTTTCAGGAAGTCAGGAATTTTTCACCAAATGCTCATGAAAAAGCATTTCTAACACTAGCAGCTATGTTTTCCTGTAGAAGAGCCCCTAGATCAAAGGTTCTCAGACTTAACATGAGTTGACCATGCCCTTTCTGGGCATCTTATAAAATTGCAGATTCTGATTTTGTAGACCTGCATGGGGACTTGCATTTCTAACAAATTCCCAGGTGATGCTGATTCTACTGGAACAAGCTTTATAGCAAGGCTCTCTCACCCAACCTGAATTAGCAGAGAGATTAGAAAATGTCACATGTCAGCCTTGGCATGGCATATGGTTAAGAGAATAGCTTGAGAGTCAGAGTTCCAGGGTCAAACCCTGGCTATGCTATATACTCTCTACAGCCCATTGGACAGGTTACTGAGCCACCCAGAACTTCAGAACCATCATCTACAAAAGGGAAGGATGGGCATTTTCTGAGAAGATTGAATGAGATAACGATATCACTTGTAAGGTTCTTAGTCAAGGGCTTGGCACACATATAAATAATCATTATTGTTGACATAAAGGCAAACAGAGTATGAAGGATCATGCTGCAGTATGAGTCTTTTTCTCCTTCCAAGGAATATTTACTGGATGCTTTCTGGAAGCTGTGTAGACAAAACAAATTGGAAAGAGAACTGGGCTCTGATTCAGGTCATAGGTTCTTCTTGTAACTGCTGCAAAGTCATGCAGTTTACTGGGTCTCAGTTTATGTGGTTGTCCAGTGGAAAGGTTGAGACCATTCCTTCCTGGTCCAAACATCTTTGGGGAGTGCTTTACGCCCATCCTCCCGGGTGACTCAGCTCTGTGAGCTCCAAGAATCAGGTCCCTGTTCAATGAACAGCGGGTGGGGAGAGGCGCCGCGGGTGGTAGAGGCTTATCAGAACTGGATGAAAAGCCCAGACCCACAAGAATCTGCTAAGCTGGGGATCTATTTTAAAACCCAATCCTTTTTAGCAACAGAGAGCCAGGGCAGTGATTTAATTACTGATGGCCTAAATCAGAGGCAAAATTAGAGCCAGCGGCCCAAATCAGAGCAAAGAGCAGATTACCCAGTAGTCCTGAGGAGGATGGATCCTATGAACCTTTCTGCCACCTTCCCTGTTCTTACATTTCCTTAGGTCTTTGCTGTGCAGAGCAGTAGATTTTTAAACAAACGTGTTGGGGCTCTATGGTTTTGTCCATTTTCTAAAGGATTTTCTAAGCATCTGTCGGCTTCTGTCTGAATCATACATACACGTGTATATGAATCACTTCCTTTTCATTTCACACCATGTTCCTCAACCCCACTCTTTCACAGACACCCCCCTCCCCCGCCCCCACCACCATTTAAAAAGAAGTACAGGAACTGGGGATTTTGTGGCGATTATCATAGAGAAAATATTCTTTTTTTGAAACCACAAGTACTACAAATTATTTGGGGGGAGATTTCCCCATGAGAGGGATTCTAGGGGATTCCTAAGGGCCAGGTCTGGGCTTGAGAGGGCAGCTATTCCAAAGAGGGTTAGACTACTGACATGACCACTCTGAACTAGAAAATAACTTGAGGATCTTGTGAACTTCAACATGAAAAATCCTGAATTCTTAAGGCAGAAGGCATCTACACATTACTCAATGAAACCTAAGTCATTTGGTAAAAAGGTGACAGCTTTTGAGTAAAATCATGTAGGCTCAGATTTCTCTTTATCCCCAAGTAAATTTGCTTGACTAAATGAGTAACTATTTAATTGGGCAAGTTACTTAACCTCTCTAATCCTCTTTTCTCTTAAAAGAGGCAACTACTTTTGCCATAGGACTTTTTGTAAAAATAAAATGAAGTTTCACATTTAAAAATACTTGGGATGACACCTGAAACATCATCTTAGCTGTGGTAATAATAACAATAATAGGTCATTGCTTTGCTAAGCTATGGTCTGGCTATGTGACTCTGAGCTATGGCCGCCATATTTTCCTAAGCTTTGGCCTCCTCCCCTACCTTAGGGAGGTGACTCTCCTCTCTCTCTCTCTCTCCAATTTACTTTCTAAATAAATTCTATTTTTCAATCTAAAAAAAGAAATGACACTCTAAATCTTTTCTAATGAGTGGATTTTTAGACATTTCTCTAACTCCTTCAGTATATGATTTAGAGCACAGGTGTCAAACAGATAGCCTATGGGCTGGATTTTATCTGCAACTTATTTTGTTTGCAATAGTGGTTAATGTGCTTTTTATTTCTTTATTTTTGTTACTTGCTTATGTTTTCTGATTGAGACATTTACAATTTTGCAACACAATCTACATTTCTTGAAACTTTTTTGGAAAATCACATCTGACAAACACAAAGCTCACATTCCCTCATGGCAATCATCAGTTGGAAGTGAGCATGGGCTGTCCCTTTTGTACAAGTCATTTTTTTCTGCTTTGCCACAGTTTCCACCACCACTTTACATCATAGGCATTACCTTCTGTATCTGAGTCTGCAGTCCCTTGATATGGTGACTAGAATGTAACATTATGTTTTATTGTGGTTTGACTGGCAATGACAATCATGACTATGTCCTCAGACACAAAAGCATCCATAACTGATGTGAGAGAATGCCCCATAACAGGGTTCAGTAGTCTATCTGGGTCTCAGATTATGATTCATTCCTTAAAGTTATATGCTCAGATTATGTTTCATTACTTCAAGTTATATGCTCTTCCCACTCACAGCCCTGCTGAGGAGAAAACGGTTAGCTAGGCAGCACCAGGAACCATGTGAAACTGCTTCCCCCTGGGTCACAGATGGACGTACCAGAAGTCAACATCTGACTTGAGGCATACCAATCAGACTTTTTCCAGTACCTCTGAACTGGGCTAGTGAGAAGCTGTGAGTATGACGGCAGAGGCACTCTTGGAGTTAGACTCTCTGACCAAGTTAAGCTGAAAGGAGGTAGCAGGAGATTAAGCCAAAGGTCATGCAGACCAAAGTTCCCGGAGGAGCATGTGGAAGCCAGAAGTCGTCAGGGGAAGTCAATCAGCCAAGGTAAATAGGAAAGCAGGAGAGGCTTGCAGAGATGATCAGTAGAAATAACGATGTGGTCTCCTAGGTCAGAGGGTATCCATTTTTAGCCCCTGGAGTCGGGCAGACTGGTTGTATGTGCTTCACCATCTTCCAACTTTATTTTTATTTCTTTGACATCATCCTCTTCTATTTTTCTCCTACCTCTCAGAATACTCCTCCGTGATTCCTTTGCTGACTTCTACACTTGTGACTTGATCCCTAGACTCCATTAGAGGTGCCCTTTGCTTCTCTATTCACACTTACTCCATAGGCTATCTCAGTTTAACATTAGTTATATGCTGACACAGCCAAATACACACACACACACACACACACACACACACACACACACACACACACCCCACACAGGCAAAGAGCATATATGTGTATGTGTGTATAATTTTTAAAAAAACATTATCTCATTCCTTATTAGAATCTGTGGTCGGTCGGATCATCTTGAGAAATAATTCATCTGTTTGGTTCACCGCAATGCCTGGCATGAAGTAGGCACTCAATAAATATGTCTTGAATAAATGAATGAATGAATGAACTGGATTTGCTTCTCCTGTCCAGACCTAAGCCACCCCCCATACTCTGTGCTAAGCCCCTGGCACACTGCATGCCTTTCCATTCATTATTTTATTTGTCTAACTACTCTGTACCTTAGAGACTTGGAAATATGTACTCCCTCTGCCTGCAAAGCTTTCTCTGGGCAATTCCTTCAAGCTTAGGCCAAAAACGTTCTCCTCTGTCATATCCCACCATTTCCCAGGTACTTTCTGTAATTATGTCCTATTCATTACATGCATAGCCTCAGTTTATTTTTTAATTTGTAAATATGCATGAACCTGTTTGTTTACCACATATTTGCCTGTGTCCCATCCTTTTCTCAAATACGCTGTTAACGTCTGGAGTAAAGAATTTGACTCCCCTTGATATACTCAGCACCCAGCACAGTTTCTAGAACAGAAGGCATGTTCAATAAATACATGTTTAATGAATGACTAGATACTTATCATGTACTTTAATCTTATTCTCTCCACAAACCTCGTTTTTACATAAGCAGCTTGATTTGGTTTTGTTTCTTGCAATCAAAGAGCTACGACTCTGACAATTATAGTGACACGCAGAAATTTATACTTTGTAAATGCTGTTGCAATTACCTTATTGAGAGTCTCGGAAAAAATAATGACCTTCAGCAATGAGTTCATAATGACATTAATCATGTACATCTCTATAGTTTATAAAGCACATTTGCATCTATTATCATGGTTAATTCTCACAATGATCTTGCACAGTAAAGGACACTTGACACAAAGAGGCCAAAATGTCTAATAGGAGCCAGGACCAGAGCCCAAGTTTCTGTTTTTCAGCGCCTCACTTCACATGGCCTCTACTGTTAAAATTATATTGCTGCATCTGCTGTTACTACTCTATTTATGATTGATTGAATATTTACTACAAATCAGGCACTAAACTATATGCCCTCCCTTAATTAGATCGATTAATCTTCACAACAATCCCGTGGGGTTGGTACTTTTTTTGTTCCCTTATGACAGATGAAGAAACTGAGGCATAGAGAGTCAGAGTGCTAATAAGTGGATAATCTGAAATGTGAGCCCAGGTTTTTCTGGAAACAAATTAAACTTCTATTCTTCAGTCCCTTATTCTGCAAAAAAGAAGTGGAAGAAGAGCATATGGGACTTTGGAAGTCACTCATGCAGAATAATCCAGGGTTGTGTTTTCCAAGCCTTTTGAGGTGCAATAATTCCAAACCTTTTGAGGTGCAATGAAGATTTAGACGAAATCTTATGTGAACAGAAAACACAGAAATATGTGACTAAATGTGAGCCGCTTCACCAACATCCTGTCTGATCTGGGGGCTTAATTAATGCGCTTAATTGTTAAGAGATATGTAATGAGATTATCTGAAGCCTTGGCTATGCGCTGCTTTCCTATTGTGAAAGGTGTTAATTTGCAACAACGCTCTAGATGCTGGCTGAATGAAAATAGGCTAAATGAAAACTTCAGATTGGGAGAAAAGGTAATCACAGTGGGTAATTTGATTTTGATGCACTGCTTTTTCCCTCTCGTTTTAAACACCTCTTTATAAGTTAGGTGAAGGTGTGTGATTACTTGGTGGGCACAGGAAGACCGATTACCATAAATATGGCAAAAATAACTTTCTCCATGAATTATCGTCCATTCAGGTAAGAAAGGCAGGAAGGAAGGAGGCGTAAAGGAAACATATTTAATGAGTATGACTCTGTGAAAGACATTGCATCTGGATCTCTCATACTCATTCTTTAACTGGGTCTTCAGAAAACTCCTGGGTGCAGCCAGGTGTCCTCCCATTTCACAGATAAAAGGAGATCTTGACTTGATTCTTCCTGTGACTGGAGCTGAGATAATAGTTAAAAGACCCAACTGTCAAATCTAGGAACACACCAAGGGGACATAAAGAGACATTTAAAAAAATAGAATAGACAACTGGGGATAGTGGTGGTGGGGAGGAGATGGGGTTATGTTATATTAGCATCAAAGAACCTAAGTACCTATATTCTCAAACTGGATTTAATAATGTTTGAATTAAATAATTAGGCACATGCTTAGGCAGTTTAAAATATGTTTGAATACCTAACACAAACTTCAGTCATCCCAAACAAATTGAAACAGAAAACCAAACACCACATGTTCTCACTCATATGGAGGAGCTAAACAGTCACAAGGATGGAAATAATAGACACTGAGGGCATGAATAAGGAGGTAGGGGGCTAGGGTTCAGAACCTACCCATGGGGCAAAGTGTTCACTATCTGGGGAATGAGCCGCCTGAGACCCAATCCCCACCACTACACAATATGTCCATGTACCAAATACGCATGTGTATCTCCTGAATCTAAAATTAAAAATTAAAAAAATAGCAATGATGACAATAAAAACTTACATTTTCAAGTTCAAAGTTGAAAAAAAATTCCCCCTTGATTAGTCTCATCATATTTTCGTACCTTTTTGTGTGTGTTTTTCGACCTTCCTAATCTGAGGCTTGGTTAAAAAGCAAATTACCTGTATAAAGAGCCCAACCCTCTTTTCTCTGGACTTCACAGGGACTGGCTTTACAAGTCCTTTTTTTACTTACTTCACACGTTGCTAGATCAAAGAACTGCGCTATGTGCCCATTCCAGAAGTCCCTTTGGGTTAAGTCCATCATGAATATAAATCATGGTGTTTGCTGTGTTTCCAAAATACTCATTCATCATTCACCCTAGCATTGTTCAAAGAGACATGGGGTCGGCTCAGCTCTCACCTTGACGAGGCTGCGTGCTTCTGTTTGTGCAGCCAATTGAGCGCTCGAGACAATTAGCTACTCACCGCTGTGGCTGCAGCCAAAGGTCTCCCCGTGGGGATGAGAAGAGGCAGCCTCCGGAGAAAGCTCCATTCAGGTAACAAGTGTGGCTCTTGGCCAAGAAGGCAGCGTCTCTTTCTTCCCTCCAATACCAGTCCCACCTTTGTGTAGCAAGACAAAAGCAAACAATGGACACCCTTTCTCTCCTGGAGTTGACAAGTGGGAGGAAAATATAAAGCTGGCTTTTGAAAACTCAGCCATTGAACTCCCTGCCACCCTGGGAACCTGACCTGAATCCACTTTCTGACAACCCACAGGAGGCCATTGTCCTTTTCTTTAAGAAGTTGTAAGCTTGGAAAGAGACCACCAAGAGGGAAAGGAATTGCCTTCCAAAAGGGTCTTAAAGACTATCAAAGCTGGAAGGTCTCTTAATGATTATTGAGTCCAACCTTCTTAATTTATAGATAAAACTCTAAAGACAGGAAGGATTTCATACAGCCCTTTGCTGGCTCCCTTAAATATTATTAGAACTACTTGTTAATAAGTCAAAGCTGAGTGTATCACTTATTATATTCAGTGAGGAACACTACCTAGACAGTTTTGATGGTATCTCAGAAAATGAAATCTTCCTGAACAAAATTTTCTGGAATAGTGAAGCTAGGTTGATGAGAACAGGGGACTGCTAAAGTCATATTAGTATAGACAGTAAGCTGTGGACAAGGTAGATAGTTTTGGTTCTCACAGTCCTCCTGACCAAATTCATAATTTTTCCAAGCCCCACAGCCCCTTAACTGTAAAAGATAAGCTGGAAGCCAAGTCCCAAATTCCCCACCTACTGACATTTTATGACCCATGAATGCTTTACCTGAGTCAAATGAATAAAAACCATCCTTGAACTTAAAAACAAATATTAAGAACAAAAACTCTTTTTTGAAAGATTAGGGGAAGCAAATAAAGAAATGAGATAGAGAGTATGTATGTGGGAGGAGCCTGGATACTTTGGAAAGGGGTCCTGGAAAGTCTCTCCCAGCAGATGACATTTGAGATGTGACCAGAATATGCAAAGAACTTGAGAAGGAGAAAGCAATTACAAAAGGAAGAGGCAGCTTGGGGTCTGAGGAAAAGAACGAGTATTCTTAGTTAAAGCCCAGTGAGCAGGAGAAGGTAAGACTGAATCATCTGGGTGCTCTCAGAATGCCTGATTGGGATAAGCTGCTCCCATTGCCACCTATGTACAATGTTGCTGGCTTGTTCCATGGAAACTCACAGCTGGAGCTCCCTTTCATGAATGTTGAAGAGAATCATGTTCACATTCTCCAAGGAAGAGATCTGGGAAATACTCAATCAGTTATTTATTTTCTCTTAAACCAAAAAAAAAAAAAAACCCTAAAAACAAAAAACAAACACACACACATACAACAAAAAACAAAGTACTTTAAGCCAGCTGTGAGGCTTCACAGAGCAGTAAATTATCTTTTTTCTTCTTTTAGTTTGTTTGTAAGAAATGCCTGTAATTCCAGAATATTCTCCTTTTATTCTTTGCCATTATCATGCTCCAACATCCATTTTCAATTTCCATTGTTGAACTGGATGGTTTTTATGGCATCTCAGCTAAAGAAGAATGAAAATGAATGCACACAATGAAAGATACTATTTATTTATTTATTTTTGAGGATAAGAGTACTCCTTTTAGTTTTTTCTATAGGAAAAGAAAAACTTTTTAGAAAGATTCAATTGCATTTTCTCTTTGTAACATATGCACAGGTATTAACTGGACAATTTGCATCATGTACATCACTATGATCAACAGATGATTACAAAATTTTAAGAGTGTTGTCTGATGCTTACATGAAACCACTCAGAATATATGTAAACGTACTGAAGCTGTGTAACAGATCTGAAAAACCAGAAATGCAGTGACTAATAGAAGACAGCAAGATATTCAATTCGTCAACTGGAATACTCATTTCTTATTGTGTAAATTCCCAACACAGGAAAGTATTTGTGTGCTGACATTTGGGTGTGTTTTAAAACTCATTTTCTTTTCATTATTATAACTCAAAAAATGAACACCACCATAGCAGATAATATCACTGGGCAGAATCTGGAGAGGTTCATGTGGTATTTGTTTCAAAGAAGATCTTCCCTCAGGACAGGCTGAGGCATCTTAAATGATCTGGAAGGCAGTATTTCCCAGTAGTTAAGGGTGTGGATTTTCAGTAAGAATCTCATTTCTATTCTAAACAACTTGCTTCATGACCTTGAAAAGGTCATTCAATCTCTATGAGTCTTGGTCTCCCAGTCTTTAAAATAAGGATAATAATAGTAACTAACTTACAGTAGATCTCTGAGGATTAAATCAGACTCTCTGTGTAAAACTTTTAACTCAGGACACAACACTTTTAAAATCTTAGCTATTATTGTTGTATAGACTAATTAAGAGCTATATCACAGTCGATTCTGCAAGAAATAGCTGCTGCCTTTGTATGTGAGTGTGTGTTTACATGTGTATTTGGACGTAGGAATACATATATAAGGTAAAAACGAATGTATAAGGCAAAAAAAATTGTATGTGGGAGTTTATGATGAAAAACTACAGTCCCCTGCTTGTCTTTTTCTATTTTCTTATTGCCCTCCTAGGAGAAAACCTCTCTTAATCATTTCTATTTTTCTTTTTGTCAACAGTACCCCATATATCTAAATAATATGCCCACACAACATTTCTTGATTCATGAGCTTTAAGCATTTTTTACTCCATTATATAAGAATTGAAGATTTATTTATTCCATTATAATTCTCTCTTATCCCCTTGTCTTGCCCCTCTGTGTTTAATGATACCATTAATTTTTTTATTTCTTCAGTTGCTCACATTTGTAACTTTCAAACAATACATTTACACATGTATTTTATGATTTACCGATCTTAGATACTATCTGGGCTTCCCTCTATAACTTGAAGATCTCTGTTCCCCATCCCCTTCTCCCCGAACTTCTGAATGCCATTTCGGTGTGCTTAGAAGGTATCCTAGGAAAGGTTTCCTAAAACTAGAGCCAGAAATGCAAATTCTTGTTATTTACGTGCTCCCCGTTTGAATCTGTAAAGGAGTGAAGGAAGCAGGGCAGGGAAAGGAAAGAAGTCAGGTAAAGCTGTGGTTGTCTGCTTCCTTTCAAAGAGAATGCTACAGCTTGAATTTTACTACAGAGAAAAGTTACCCCTTTGGATATCCCTTATCTGGCCATCATTGTCTGATAGCTCCCTGTAGGAGGTAGAGAGTGATATCCTTGCTAAGGTATACCCTATCAGATAAGGTCAGTGCTCCAGAGAGGGATAAGAATATGAGGAATTATCTGCCAACATTCTCAGTAACTGAGGAATGGGTGCATAGGCTAGGTGAGGAAATCTGGGTAGAGTATTAACAACCTCTACTATACAAGGTGGTGACGTTGAGGCTATGATGAAGGTAATGGGAATTGGTGATATCTCCTACTCCTCCATCTCTTCCTCTTTCTCTTTCTCTGCTTCCTTATTATTAACCCCTACATGAATTTCAGATTCATGTTTACAAGACATTTACACTTGTATTGTCTCATCTGGTCCTCACCCAAACACACACACACACACACACACACACACACACACACACCATCAAATAACAACACCAACAACATCAACAAAGTAGTGGTCTTCCATGGTGTTGGTGGTATGCTCACTGTTTTAAAAATTAAATGAATGACCCCAAAGTGTGGCTTGTCCAAAACACCATAGTAGCTGCAAAGAAGGGTACCTTATTCCAGATTATCTCACTCCAAATAAAGCATTTTATAGGAACATCTTTGACTTTTTTTCCTTGCAGCACTTTACATTACATTCATTTGCCATATATTTGCATTCCCTTATGCTTGGTCTAATTTTGTAGATCTACGTTTTTCTCTAAATATGTATCTTTTTATCTCTCTCTTTTTTTAGATTGGTCTCTCAGTCTTTTTGGTGGTCTATTTATTTCCATAATTTTCCCTTTGTTCATCTAACTCCTCTATCAACCAGGATATTTTTAAGTTACAGAGTACAGACTAACTAAATACAGAATAGGAATATTTATTATTTCAGATAAAAAGTTCCAGGGCCACAGTAGTTCCAGATCAATTTTGTCAAGTCATCTATATCATGAGGGCCAGATTTTCTTCCTGTTCCCTCTGCCTTCTCTGAGTGATGGCTCTCCTCTTTAGGTCAGCCACACCAAAATTGCAGCCTGTTGTGGTTATAAGCAGCATGCTTTGTAGTGGTGGCCATATGAGGGAAAGGGACAGTTTCTCTTTGTTCTTCTTTTTTTCTGTTAGAGAATGGAGGAAATGTTTTTCAGAGTCCTCAATTTTCCTCAGGTCCCATTGACCAGGATTAGTTGTAACTATGCCTAAACCACAAAGGAGGCTGGGAAATTGAGGTCTTTTTCAACTTAGTGTGTGTGTGTATGTGTATGTGTGTAGTGGGTCTCTGGCAGCAAGGAAGAAGAGGGATAGTTTTTGGATGAACTATCAACAACCTTTCTCTCTAGCATGTCTTCCTATTATTGACACTCAAATGAGAGAGAGCAAGAGAGAAAGCAAGAGAGAGAGAGTGAGAGTGAGAGAGAGAGAGAGAGAGAGAGAGAGAGAGAGAGAGAGAGAGATGATTCACTTGGCTTGCTTTCTTTTTGTGTAAAACTAGTTGGTTTTCTGTTGGTGAAGTACCAATTCATGAGCTCTTTTTCTTTTTTTTATCTTGAGGTTGTATTGGTACAGAACAAAGTGAACTGGTAGTAATTTTGCAGTTTTATTCAATGAAGCAGAGTACAAAATGCTAGTCTGAAATCTGTCCTGCTATAACTCACTGCCCATATTTGGTCTGTGAATTGGCCTTTCCGTGGCAGACCTTGGGAATCCACCATCCACCACTGCAATTTCTTTGTGTGGATTATTCTCCTTGGAATTTCTGCATATCTGGCAGTGCAACTGGGAGTAGACATTTACTTCTGAGAGGGTGAGAGCTTGTCGACACAATCGTAGAACAACTATAGGCAAAAATAAAAAGTTTTCCAACAAGTGGCAAGGGTTTTTTTGTGCATCCCTTAGAGACTGTCAGAAATCACTTGGTATGTAAGAAGGAATATTATAGTAGAAAAAATGGACTTCTAAAGTTCTGTAGGATGAGATGGTGGCTTAGTTGTAACTATAAGAAAATTCAAACAGCAGTTGATTATGTGAAAAGAGCACTTACAGGCTTATATAAATAAGAGCAACTGAGCATAGAGGTATAACTGTGTTGTCAGGTTTTGTTGACGCTAATGGCTCAAACACTGTCATCAGGACCTGGTGATCCTTCATTCTCCCTATATTGGCAATTTGTGCAGATCTGTAATGGCAAGATGGTGGCAACAGATCCAGCTTTATATAGGCTTACATTCAAGTAGGGTGGGGAGGAAGACATTATATTTTTAGTGGTTTCTTCAAAGGACCAGAAATTCACTCTATTTTTCTAGTTTAGGTTGGCCTAGGGAAGGGAACGCTTAGACCTGAATCACTTTCAAGTTAGTGACGGTATCCCACCCAAACCACTTTATCTAGAAGCGGGGTTAAGAGTGACTTGCCAGAAGAAATATGAAGAAACAGGAAGAATAAAAAATGGACTTTAGAACAACAGATATCTACTATAGTGTTTAAATGAAAGAGTGACCTCTAAAGTCCAGAAAACTTAGATCAGCTGGGTTATTCTTCTGCGAAAGGGAATTTTACTGGCAAAAGAAAAATTCTCATGTGCTAGTTTGGATACATCTCTGAAAGTACTTGTTGTATTGAGATTCACACAAGCTGAATAATTTTGTTCTCATGAGCATTACAGCATGGCAAACAAAAGATTGCAGTACAGTTTCATATTGCAGCCCACATGACTTGAGAAAGTGAATCTAAGCTCCCCTAAACCCATCTCTTTGCCAGAACAAGTGGTAAATAAAACATAAACCACTTTTGTACATGCTTCAAATTTTGGTGCAGATGAAAGGCAATTTACTCTGAGCTGAAAACGAAATTCCTGGCAAAAAGCAATGCCTATTAACAAATGGAACAGTCCCCTGGTGACAACATGGAGGCGTGCAACTGGGTACATTTGTCATTTTAACTCCAGGAGCAGACATGGGTATTTTAATCATGCTAAAGCAGATTAGCATGCAGGTAGAAACAGCATCACATTTGAAATAGGAAAGAATCCCAGCATAATTCTTTGGAATAGATTACTTTCTACATGTGAATAATTTGATAAGAAAAGTTAGCATTCTATATTTACTTGATACCTACATAAATATATAAATGACCATCTCTTTTCATTTATATACCTGAAAATCATTCCCTCTGAATGCACAAAACTGTCTCTCTGCTCAAATACCTTCAATCTCTCTCTTTGACCTCAGAAAAGCTCTAATTCACTAGCTGGTCATTTAAGTCCTTTTGAAAGGGATAGCTAGGATACTTTTCCAGACTTTATCCCACCAATTTTTGTATGAAACAAGAGAGTCTAGTTTATGTTGTACCCCTTAGCTTTCTATTGCTGTCACACATGGCCACAAACTTAACAGTTTAAATCAACATTTATATTATCTCATAGTCTCCATAGATTGAGCATCTGGGCATAGTTTAACTGGGTCCTCTGTTCAGGGTATCACAGGTTGTAATCCAGATGTAGACTAAAGTGGCATCTTTTTTGGAGGTTGGGGCCATCTTCCAAGCTTAGGGTAATGATTGTTAGCAAAATTAAATTTCTTGCTATTGTAGATGAGGCTGAATCTGTCTTTCCTGTGACTGTCAGCCAGATATCACTCATAATTCCTAAAGTCTCCCACAATTCCTGGCCATGTGGCTTACTCACAGGCTTCTCATAATATGAAAGTCTACTTTTTCAAAGCCATTAGGAGAATCTTTTACTTTGGTCTGATAAGATGGAGTCATATATCCTATAATGTATTCACAGGAGCGATGCACCTTTATATCACCTTTGACGTACCCCTGTGGTTAGAAGTAAGTTACCACTCAAGTGGTTGGGGTTACACAAAAGGGTGGATACCGGGGGCAAGGATAATAGGGACCATCTTAGAGTTCTGTCTAGTGTACTGTGGTAACAAGCAACTCCCAAATGTCATGACTTAAAAAACAGTGGCTTATAGCTGTCATGGGTAGGCGGAGGAAGGGTTTTAGTATTGCATCAATGGGCAGGAAAGCAGTACAAAGGAGGTTCCAACTCTACACTCCACTGTTGCCAAGATAAGAAGAGGGAAATGTGGCAAATCTTTCATTCGGATTTTTGTGATCAAATAACATGATTATCTCTAACTTGAAGGGATCAGGAAAGGACAGTTCTATCTGGTGCCCTAACAGAAAACTGGACAAATTTTGTGAAGAACATGAATGAGGACTAAATTTCTTCAACAAATGTCTTCCTTCTGTGTTCTAAATAGAACACTCTCCTCAGATCATTGGTTCACCTTATTTTCTCAACCTGATTGAACTTTTCTACCTGTCCTTGTTTCCAAATTACTCCTATGTTGCAAGGTACAGTGCAAAAGCCATAGTCTCAGCAAAAGCCACTGTCTCAGTATTTTCTGATACTTCCCTGCAAAATTATTTTTTTCTTCTCAGATCTCACATAACTCTCTTCTGTACTTTCTCCATCTATCTTGTGTGGCCTTTATTATTTTCTAATTATATTCAAGTTGACTATTTGAGATATCTTTTCTCTCATACTACTTACAATGGTAGCTTTTGGCTAACCTTTGAATTATTTTAAGAAATGAATTGCCCAATTCCCTTATTCCCTGTTAAGGTATAATTTTTTCCAGTTAACTTCCTTTCTGACTATACCTAAATCCCTCTAAAGGTGCTTTTTTGGGGCCTATTTTTTCTTGTTTATTCATAATGAAGGCCATAGACCATATAACACAGTTGAAAAAACCTTGAAGATTGTCTAGGTCAGTGATATGAAAGTTTTTGTTTATTTTAAGACATTAGTTCCTTTGTTTCAACAAAATCATAAGCAGAATGCAAAATTATAAAACAGCAATGACAATAAGAAAGCTTCTGCTCTGATTACATTCCAGAGTCCTGGTCACTTAACATTTCATAACCTGTTTCTAGTCCCCAGAGTAGATCTCTGGATACCTCTATGAAATGCTAGACATTTAGTTTAAAATTCCTTAATAATGACTCAACTTTTCACATTACAGGTAGGAAAACTAAAGCTAAAAAGATTGTTTTATCAAAAGATACACAAATATGTAGTTGGATAATCAATTTCAATGATTATTTATTGAGCATCTAGTATATGTAAGTCTGGCTAATAACAATGATCTAGCAAGCCTCTCAATACGGGTAGCAATAAAAGCTACATTTCTTTTTTTCTGTTTTTTGAGTTGGAGTCTCACTCTCTTGCCCCAGGCTGGAGTGCAGTGGCATGCTCCAGGCTGCTCCTGGCCACTGCAGCCTCAATCTGCTAGACTCAGGTGATCCTTCCACCTCAGCCTCCCAAGTAGCCAGAACTATAGGGATGCACTACTACTCCCAGCTAATTTTTTTAAATTTCTTTTTTTTAATTGTAGAGACAGATCTCACCATGTTGCCCAGGCTGATCTCGAACCCGTGGACTCAGGCCATCCTCTTGCCTCAGCCTGCCAAAGTGCTGGGATTATAGGCTTGAGCCACCACACCTGGCTTCAAAATCCACATTTCTTAATTTTCAGATTTATGACTTATGTATTGGCAAAGAGCCAAATCTTTTATTACCTTTGTGTCCATTTCTGGGATTTAACAATTGGTTAGCTTTAAATGATCAGTTTCTACAGTGGATCTAAGAGTTGAATTCACACTGAGTTCAAAGTCAGATGAGGCGCTTGTTCACAGTCAGAGCTTCCTGTGAAGGTGTGTGGCAGCTCTATTTGTGCACCTTGAATTCCTGGAACTCTCACACTTGTTGAACACAGGAGAAAATATCAGTTTCTTAGAGGAAATCATGAACTCACTCCATTTGAAATTCATTTATATTTCATGTGGATTGGCACCCATGTGGATGACAAAATATCAGAAGGAATAAGTTAACCTTATTAATCAGCTGCCCTGGCTGAGGGTGCCCCTGTGGATTAATTAGCTATAATTAGAAGGTGACTTTCTGCATGTGTGTGGATGACTTCACTCCCTTGGCATCCACTTAACATCTATTGTTGCCCACAAGATAGGCTATTATGTCCATAGCATCATAAAACTTTGAAAATGGGCATAGACAAGATTGATGGATCCCTAGCCAGAATGACCAAGAAAAAGAGAGAAAAAACCCAAATAAACACAATCAGAAATACAAAAGATCACATCACAACTGACCCCAAAGAAATGAAAAAGATGATCAGAGATTACTATGTACACCTATATGGAAACAATCTTGATAACCTAAATGAATTGGAGGAATTTCTGACATCACACAACCTCCCCAGTTTGAAACAAGAAGACATTGAGATACTAAATAGACAAATAACAACCCAAGAAATTGACTCTGTCATACAAAACTACAGACAAAAAAAAGCTTTGGACCGGATGGCTTTCCAGCAGAATTCTGAAAAATGTACAAGGAGGAGCTGATACCAATCCCATTGAAAGTATTCCAGGCAATTGAGAAAGAAGAATTCTCCCAAAATCATTTTATGAAGCTAATATCACACTGGTACCCAAACTAGGTAAAGAGCCAACAAAAAAAGAGAACTACAGGCCAATATCCCTGAAGAACATAGATGCAAACATCTTCAACAAGATTCTAGCAAACCAGATCCAAAAACACATCTCAAAAATCATCCACCATGACCAAATAGGTTTCATCCCCAGGATGCAGGGCTGGTTGAACATTCACAAGACCATAAATGCAATTGAATACATCAACAGATGTAAAAACAAGAACTACATGATTATATCATTAGATGCAGAAGAAAGCTTTTGATAAAATCCAGCATTCCTTCTTGATAAAAACCCTCAAATACCTAGGTATAGAAGGAACATACCTCAAAATAGCAAGTGCCATTTATGATAAATACACAGTCAACATATTGTTAAATGGACAGAAACTGGAAACTTTTCCCCTGAAAACTGGAACAAGACAAGGCTGCCCACTCTCATCCCTCTTGTTCAACATTGTGTTGGAAGTCCTAGCTCAGGCAATTAGGCAAGAGAAGGACATCAGGGGTATCCAAATAAGAAAAGAGGAAGTCAAGTTATCCTTCTTTGCTGATAATATGATCCTATACCTTGAAAATCCAAGAGAATCTGTCAAAAACCTACTTGCACTGATAATGGACTTTGGCAAATCTCAGGGTTTAACATAAATGTGCAAAAGATAGTTGCATTCCTATACACCAACAACAAGCAGGCAGAGACCCACATTAAAAGTACAATCCCATTCACAATAGCCACCAAATAAAATGAAATACCTCGGCATCTTCCTAACCAGAGAAGTGAAAGACCTTTACAATGAGAACTACTAAACACCACTCAAATAAATCCAAGAAAACACAAACAAATGGAGAAATATTCTATGCCTATGGATAGGAAGGATCAACATTGTTAAAATATCCATCCTATCAAAGGCAATCTACAGATTCAACACAATACCAGTTAAGTTACCAACGTCATCCTTCTCAGACCTGGAAATGACAATACAGAAATTTATATGGAAACATAAATGACCACGAATAGCCAAAACAATCCTTAGCAAAAGAAACCAAGCAGGAGGTATCACAATTCCAGACTTCAAACTTTACTGTCAGGTTACAGTAATCAAAACAGCCTGGTATTGGTACAAGAACAGGCATATAGACCAATGGAACCGGTTAGAGATTCTGGAAACAGAACCTGAATTTCTCAGCCAACTCATCTTTGACAAAGTCTCCAACAGCAACCACTGGGGAGAGGAGAACCTATTCGCAAATGGTGCTGGGAAAACTGGTTGATCACATGCAGAAGTTTGAAACAGGACCCTTACCTCTCACCATATACAAAAATTAACTCTAAATGGATCAAAGACCTAAATGTAAAACCTCAAACTATAAGAATCTTAAAAAACACAAGAGGCACCTAACAAGCTTCTGCAAAACAAATGAAACCATCAAGAGAGCAGGGATTCAGCCCACAGAATGGGAAAAAATATTTGCCAAATGTATATCTGACAAATGCCTAACATCTAGGATTTACAAGGAACTCAAATGTGCCAAAAGGAAAAAAACAAACAGCTCTATTAAAAAGTGGGCAAAAGACATGAATAGACACTTCT